>NC_141554.1:44403214-44716785 GCF_021556685.1 Rattus norvegicus
CTAAATATAATATGTGTGTGCATATGCATGTGTGTAAAGTTATGGAGTCTGGCATGGCTCTTTAAGGGAAGGTGTGACACAGTTCCTGCCCCTGGAGAAATGCCAGTCCAATGGTGCCCATGATCCCCATATATACTGATGGTTGTTGTTGCTCTGAAGCTGATCTTTTGTCTTTACTGCATTACTTTCAATCTTTCGTTCCAGGGAGTATACTTCCCCCATTTCGCAGAGATAATCACACTATAATAAATGAAACAGTTGTAGTTTTCAGGAATAAATAGTGGGAATGAGACTGTAGAAAACAAGGAACAGGCCTTCTGCTTGGCCTTTAGGGTCATGGGAAAGGATCTATACATAACCACAGAGGCTAGAAAAGACTACATGGTCATTTGTAGAAACAGTTCATTGCCTAACTTTGACCTGTCCAGCAGGTCCAGTTATTCAGGGTCCCGAAGAGGCGCTACCTGAGGGTCAAGTGGGGGAGAAAAGAAGGAGACCAAGCAAGGTTCTGTTGTCAAGGTCTGTTTATTGAGAGGAATGTACAGCATTTAAAGCTCTGAAGCAGGAATTGAAGCAGGAACTGAAGCTTAGGGCGGGGGACTACTGGGAAGTGCCCAAGGACATATGGTAAATCATTAAACTGCAAGATATTCTCCTTAGACACTGAGGCAAGAGTCTTCCAGGGACATATTTTTTCTTTGAAAAGGTCAAGCCCTTCTCAGGAATCTGCTCAGGGACATCTGGTGTTTGCTCAGGCTCAAACATCCTGTGATTGTTCCCGGAATCTTCCTGGGAGAGGCTTTTGTCCAACAATCTCATAATCTTACAGCAGCCATCTTAGGGCTGTGCACCCTGTGACTGTATAGCTCAGAATGGCTCGCTACATAACTTGGCCTTGAATTTGGAATTATGAGGAGATACATGTACCCTCTGTTCTAATGACTGATGCATTAATTAGCCAGGGTGAACTTGGGGATATCAAAGATACAGAGTTAAAATGGTTTCAAGAAGACAAGGCATGGATAGAAAAAGAAGGAATTTATGGAAAACAAGTAAATGATAGATTGGTTTATTTTATAGGAGAAAGATTTATATGTGATCTGGAAACAATAGTATTAGAAGGAAAGTATATGAGGCCATGGAATTGCTAGAATGAGGAAACAAATATTAGAGAATTAAAACATGATGTATAAGCATATAAAAAGTTATTCATTCTCCTACTTACTTGAAGAACTGGAGATGATAATGCCTAGAGAGATATTAGAGAGAGCTAGATGCTTTACTTGCATAAATTTTAAAATCCAACAGGGACGAGATTAGCTGAAATGCCCAACAAAAAGGAGGGAGAGACTGTAGAGAGCATATCCAGAAGTAGGCAAAGGTCCCTGGTTGGGGGATGGGACCTGCCCACACACTCATCTCCAAATTTTCCTGTCTAAAAGAAATACAGAGACAAAGTGTGGAGCAGAGACTGAAATAAAGGCCATCCAGAGACTGCCCCACCTGGGGATCCATCCCATATATAGAGACACCAAACCTAGACACTATAGAGGATGCCAAGAAGTGCTTGCTGACAGGGGACTGATATAGCTGTCTCCTGAGAGGCTCTGCCAGAGCCTGATAAATACAGAGCTAGATGCTTGCAACAAACCGTTGGACTGAGAATGGGGACACCAATGGAGGAGTTAGAGAAAGGTCTGAAGGAACTTAAGGGGTTCGCAAACCCACTGGAAGAGCAATAATACCAACCAACCAGACACCCCAGAGCTCCCAGGGACTAAGCCACTCATCAAAGAGTATACATGGAGGGACCCATGGCTCCAGCTGCATATGTAGCAGAGGAAGGCGGTGTCTGGCATCAAGAGGAGGAGAGGCCCTTGGTCCTGTGAAGGCTCTTTTCCCCAATGTAGGGCAATGCCAGGGTGTTGAGGTGGGAGTGGGTGGGTGGTAGTGGTGAGCATTCTCATAGAAGTGGGGGTGGTTGAGATAGGGGGTTCCAGAGGGGAAACCAGGAAAGGGAATAACATTTGAAATGTAAACACATAAAATATGCAATTAAAAAATTAAAAATTTGTAAGGAATCATTTTAACCTTAGTAGTCTGTCACCTTTCTGTTGTTACATGAACAAAGCTACTAAAGACCGCTGTCTGCTATACCAGGAAACATCAAAAACTGTGCCCAGCTACCTGTGAAGAACAGGCTGTGTAAACCTGTAAGGAAATGTGCTTTTGCTATGTGTTTAGTTTCTGTTCTAAGGAAGTGGGGGTTGGAATTAATGATCCAGAATTCATAGAATGTGTATAAATTTAAAATTTTCTAAAAATATTAAATAATGACCAAAGCCTTCATATAACTTTAGTCAATGAAACACTGGGTTCAGGCTCTCTGGTATAGAGAAGGTTAAAAAATGAGAGAAGAAAGGCTAAGGAGTGAGAAGGGAGAAGGCAAATTAATGAGAAGGAAGGACAGAGAAGGAAAAATGAGAATCCTCAGGTAAAGAGAGAACAGCTGAACTGGCAACTTGCGTCCACTATTGACTCCAAGTTATTATTGAATCATCGCTGCTCCCTTTCCTTCCTTTCTCAGGACTCTCCTCATGCTGAGGCTGGACCCTGGCAAAATATTTTCTTCATCCACTCATCTGTTAATGAGCACATATGCAGGCTCCATATGGGTATTGTGACTAGTGTGTCAATGAGTATGTGTATGAAAGTATCCCTATTGTTTCCTTCAAGGTTTTATTCAAGATTGGTAAAGCAGAATCATTTGATAATTATTTTTTTATTTCCATGTTTTACATTAGCACACGAAGTATTAGGTTTCATAATCACATTTTTCAAATAAAATTTGCGTTTTGTTGTTTTTCTTTCAACCTTTTTTTCTCCATCCTCTATCCCTATTCTACCCCCAGTAGCTTTCTTATTTTCATGTAATGTGTCTTTTTCCCATGCCTCATTCTGACTCAAAACCTCTTGTTCGCCATTCTCTCCAGGTCTCCTAACTAGGCTTCACAATCTACATTTACTTTATATCTCTTATTTACATACATATTTCATTAAAACGTAGAATCCACAAATGATAATGAACACATAACTTTTGCCTTTCTAACTCTAGATCACTTAAATTAATTTCCTTACCTGACCAAGCCAGCTCAGTCAGTCAACAGGTTCTCCAGGGTAGGAGTGAGGATTAAAAAGAAAAAGACAATTAGAAAACATTGTAGCATGACCCTAGCCAGTTCTGAGGCTGAGGCGGGTTTATTTTTTCCCTATTTGCTTTTATACCATTTTAATTACATGCAAGTAATAAGGTCAGTTCTAGGTTAAAGAACAAACAAGACAATAAACACAAATAGTCAAGGAACAAGCAAGACAATGAACAAAGTTCCCTGATCACTGTTTCTAAGGGCTTATCAGGATGACCAAGATATCTAAGTATACTTCCCTGTCCTAGCCCAAAGTCATATTCTTACCTGAATCCTACTTCTTTTTCTAGCCTAAAATCAGATTCCTGCCTGAGCCTACTACCTTGTCCTGGCCCAATGTCAAATTCCTACCAAGTGGCCCCAAAAGCTCTCCACACTTACCCATCCAATTTTCCTGCAAAACTCATAATTTCATTCTTCTTCAGAGCTAAGTAAATCCATTGTGTATAAATGCCACATTTTCATTATTCATCCATCTGTTAAATCTAATTATGAGGGAGAAAACAGATAAAGAAATAAGCAGAGACTAGAGGGAGGAAGAAATTGTCATCATTTGTGGGAAAGGTTAAAGCAAGAAATTTCAGTGTCTTACTTAGGGTTAGTATTGTTGTAATGAAATACCATGATGAAAAGAAAGTTAGGGTGGAAAGGGTTTGGTTTACACTTCCACATTGCTATTCATCATTAAAGGAAGTCAGGACAATAACCCAGGGCAACATCCTGGAGGTAGGAACTGAGGCAGACGCCATGAAAGCTTGCTGCTAACTGGCTTGCTCCCCATGAGTTGCTCAACATGCTTTCTTATAGAACCTGGAACCACCTGCCCACAATTGGTTGGGCCCTCCTCCATTGATCAGTAATTAAGAACATTCCCTACAATCTTGCCTGCAGCCCTATCTTAGAGTAATTTTCTTAATTGAGGCTTCTTCCTCTTGGATTACTCTAACTTGTGTCAAGTTGACATAAAACTACTCAGTACACTCAGCATCTTTAAGAAAAGGAAAGGAGAAATCAGAGAGTGATAAAGTATGTCTACATACAAGTTAATCATTTAATATTTACAAAAGGTGAATTAGACACTGCTATCTTGACTTTTGATGAAGAAAATGAAGTACATTGCTGTTAATTAAGTTTCTAAAAGTAATAACTAGTAAATGGTATGACTATGATACAAAATAACATTTGTTTGATTCTAAAACTAGGCAAAGACAGAGAAAACAAAAATGTTTTCAACCGTGATTATAATTTATAATCACCTTGAAAGATATGGAAATTGTTCCTCTAAACTGTTAAAATTGGTTTGAGAAGAAACTTTGGGTTTGGAACTTTAAAGAATTTCCTAGGTGTTTCTAATGTATAGTCATAGATGAAAATCACCATGATAGGTGATATTTCTGCACAGAAGTGAAAGAGTCGGTAGAAAATTAAGCTAATCAGGCAATAAGAATTGAATGAAATGTTGTTAGTGATAAGATAGTGAAGGGTAGATTTGAAGGATACATATTTGAAGTGAGTTTAAAAGTGAGTTGGAAGTAGACACAGAAAAAAGAGACTAATAGACTCTTCATAGTAATTACAGAGATAAAGGGAGTCTGGTAAATAGGTGGCTAGTCAGTAACATAGTTCAAGAAATGCTTTGGGGAAGGTGAAAGCTATGGGAATATCTCTAGACAGGGGCAAAGGTGCCCACAGAAAGTGAGAACAGGGTGGTAAAAGAAAAGAAAGATTTTTTTATATTGGAAAAAAAAGACTAATTAAGATAGGTAGTAGGAAAGTAAAATGGTGAATTGTGAAAGTTAGAACAAGAAATTAAAGATCCCAAAGTGTAAAATAATATTCATTTGACAATACATTAAAATAATTTTCAGTATAATTAATTATCAGTGTTACATGAGTTTCTGAAACAATACTTAAGACACATGTATATGTTGAGAAAATATATAAGGTAGTTTACTCACAGCCAGGGATTACACAGGTTGATCAAGTAAAGCAAAGAACTGAACTTTAAGATTGTTAATGAGATCACATAGAGATACACGTTAGAAATCAAAGCAAGACCATTTCCCATGAAATTGAATATATTGAAATTTACATGATATTCTGATTTTGAAAGAAAAATAAATCAAATCCAAAACTTATGTTCCTATTCAAATACATTAAGTGGTATATAATGACAGTCTAATAGAGGAAGATGCTATGGTTTCTAAACAAGAAATATTGAAAAATGATTACATTAGTGACCAGAGCCCTAAATAATTGATTTATAGTTGATTTTTTTCTTGATTTCAAGAAGACTCTATTTCAGACATTGAACAATAATCGGGGGTTATATACAAAGTGAGCAGACTACAGAGTGCTAGTTCTAGCCATTGTGCCTTTTCAAAGATTCAACCATGTAAGGACGACTTTCTTATATTTTGCTTATACAAATATATCCATTTTTCCTCTTAATTCAGATTCCTGAATGCTGTAACTTCCTAATTTTTAAGTCTCATCCCAGGTACAATATTTTATTGATGTCACAATTTTTGAGAAATGTTCTTCTAGATACCTGTGCACTGAGGTTTGCCCATTTTTATTTTTATTATTTAAAGCAATTATTAAATTTAAATATATATTTTTAAAAGTAGCAAATCAGAAATGTTCTGCTTTTTAGAAAGGATTAAGGTATATCATAAAATTGCTTAAAAAGAAGTGTATGCAAATATTAATATCATATATATTTCTGCATGTATAATATGTCTGCATCATGTAATAATATCAAATATATTTCTAAAATGTGGCACATACATTTACTTGTTTCAGCTTTTTTAAAATTTTTATTGGATACTTTATTAATTTACATTTCAAATGTTATCCAATTTCCCCCTCTCCATCCCACTTCCCCCTCCCCCTTCTTCTATGAGGATGCTCCCATTCCCACCAACCCACTCCCACCTTAATAACCTGGCATTCCCCTACTCTGGGGACAAGCCTTCACAGGACCAAGGGCTTCTCCTCCTATTGATGTCAGACAATTCCATCTTCTGCTGCATATGCTGCTAGAGTCATGGGTCCCTCCATGTATACACATTGGTGGGTGGTTTAGTCCCTGGGAGCTTTGGGGAGTCTGGTTGGTTGATAGTGTTGTTCTTCCTATGGGGTTGCAAACCCTTTCAGATCCTTTGGTCCTTTCTCTAACTCCTCCACTGGGGTCTACATGCAAAGTCTAATGGTTGGCTGTCAGCATCTGCCTTTGTATTTGTCAGGTTCTGGCAGAGCCTCTCAGGGGACATCCATATCAAGCTCCAGTCAGAAAGTCCTTCTTGGCACCAGCAATAGTGACTGGGTTTGGAGGATGCATATGGGATGGATCCCCAGGTAGGGCAGTCTCCTTTTCTTCAGTCCCTGCTCCACTCTTTGTCCCTATATTTCTTCCCTTAAGTATTTTGTTCTCAGTTCTAAGAAGAACTGAAGCATTTACATTTTGTTCTCCGTTCTTCTTGAGCTTCATACAATGTATGAATTGTTTCTTGGGTATTCCAAGCTTTGGGGCTAATATCCACTTATCAGTGAGTGCATACCATGTGTGTTCTTTTGTGACTGGGTTACCTCACACAGGAGGATATTTTCTTTTTCTTTTTTTTAATGGATTTTTAAAAATCTACATGGCAAAGGTTATCCCTTTCTCAGTTTCCCTGACCATAACCCCCCTATTCCATCTGCCCTCCCCCTTCTTCCATGAGGGTGCTCCTCGACCTCTCCACCCAACCCTTCCTGCCTCCTTGCCTTAACATTCCCCTACCCTAGGGGAGTTGAGCTTTGGCAGGACCAAGAACTTCTCCTTCCACTGGTGCCCAACAAGGCCATACTCTGCTACATAAGCAGCTGGAGCCAGTGGTCTATCATGTGTACTCTTTGGATGGTGGTTTAGTCTCTGGGAGCTCTGGTTGGTTGGTATTGTTGTACTTATGGGGTTGCAAGCCCCTTCAGCTCCTTCAATCCTTTCTTCAACTCCTCCAATGGGGACCATATTCTCAGTTCAATGGTTGGCTGGGAGTGTCTGCCTTTGTATGTGTTCTGACAGAGACAATCAGGAAACAGCTATATCAAGCTCCTGCCAGCATGCACTTCTTGGCATCAGCGGTATTGTCTGGGGTTTGGTGACTGTATATGGGCTGGATTCCCGAGTTGGGCAGTCCCTGGATGGCCTTTTCTTCAGGCTCTGCTCCAAACTTTATCTTCGTATTTTCTCCTATGAATATTTTTGGTCCCCGTTCTAAGAAGGACTGAAGCATTTGCACTTTGATCATCCTTCTTGAGTTTCATGTGGTCTGTGGAATGTATCTTGGGAAATCCGAGCTTTTGGGCTAATATCCACTTATCAGTAAGTGCATACCATGTGTGTTCTTTTGTGATTGAATTACCTCACTCAGGATGATAATTTCTACTTCCATCTATTTGCCTATGAATTTCATTAAGTCATTGTTTTTAATAGCTAAGTAGTACTCCATTGTGTAAATGTATCACACTTTCTGTATCCATTCCTCTGTTGAGGGACATTTGGCTTCTTTCCACCATCTGGGTATTATAAATAAGGTTGCTATGAACATAGTGAGGCATATGTTCTTTTATATGTTGGTGCATATTTGGGTATATGCCCAGGAGTGGCAGAGCTGGGTCCCCAGGTAGTACTATGTGCAATTTTCTGTGGGACATCGAGAATGATTTCTAGAGTGGTTGTACCAGCTTGCAATCCCACCAAGAATGGAGGAGTGTTCTTCTTTCTCTACATCCTAGCCAGCATCTGTTGTCACCTGAGTTTTTGATCTTAGCCATGACTGGTGTGGGGTGGAATCTCAGGGTGTTTTGATTTGCATTTCCCTGATGACTAAGGATGTTGAACATTTCTTTAGGTGCTTCTCAGCCATTCAATATTCATCAGCTGAGAATTCTTTTTTTAGCTCTGTACCCATTTATAATAGGGTTATTTGGCTCTCTGGATTCTAACTTCTTGAGTTCTTTGAATATTTTGGATATTATCCCACTATCAGATGCAGGATTGGTAAGGATCTTTTCCCAAGCTGTGGGTTACTGTTTTTTCATATTCACAGTGCCCTTTGACTTACACAAACTTTGCAATTTTATGAAGTCCCATTTGTCAATTCTTGATCTTAGAGCATAAGCATGGGTGTTTTGTTCACGAAAATTTCCCTTGTCTATGTGTTCAAGACTCTTCCCCACTTTTTCTTCTATTAGTTTGAGTGTATCTGGTTTGATGTGGAGCTCCTTGATCCACTTGGACTTAAGCTTTGTACAGGGCAACAAGAATGGATCAATTTGAATTCTTCTACATGCTGACCTCCAGTTGAACCAGCACCATTTGTGGGAAATGCTATTTTTTTTTCCACTGGTTTGTTTTAGCTCCTTTGTCAAAGATCAAGTGACCATAGGTGTGTGGGTTCATTTCTGGGTCTTCATTTCTATTCCACTGATCTACCTGCCTGTCTCTGTACAAATACCATTCAGTTTTTATCACTATTGCTCTGTAATACTGCTTGAAGTCAGGGGTGGTGATTTCCCCAGAATTTCTTTTATTGTTGAGCATAGTTTGTGCTACCCTGGGTTTTTTGTTATTCCAGATGAATTTGCAAATTGCTCTTTCTAACTATGAAGAATTGAGTTGGAATTTTGATGGGGATTGCATTGAATCTGTAGATTGCTTTAGGCAAAATGATCATTTTCACAGTATTAATCTGGCAATTGCATGATCGTGGGAGGTCTTTCCATCTTCTGAGATCTTCTTCAATTTCTTTCTTCAGAGACTTGAAGTTCTCATCATACAGATCTTTCACTTGCTTGGTTAGCGTCAAACCGAGGTGTTTTATGTTATTTGGGACTACTGGGAGTGGTGTCATTTCACTAATATCTTTCTCAGCCTGTTTATGCTTTGAATATGGGAAGGCTACTCATTTGTTTGAGTTAATTTTATACCCAGCCACTTTGCTGAAGTTGTTTAAGAGGATTAGTAGTACTCTCGTGGAACTTTTGGGGTCACTTAAGTATACTGTCATATCATCTGCAAATAGTGATATTTTGACTACTTCCTTTCCAATTTGTATCCCTTTAACCTCCTTTTGTTGTCTGATTGCTCTGGCTAGGATGTGAGTGCTATATTGAATAAGTAGAGAGAGAGGGAGCACTTTTGTCTAGTCCTGATTTTAGTGGGATTGCTTCAAGTTTCCCTCCATTTAGTTTGATGTTGACTACTGGTTTGTTGCATATTATTTTTCTATGTTTACATATGGACCTTGAGTTCCTGATTGTTTCAAGACTTTTAACATGAAGGGGTGTTAAAATTTGTCAAATGCTTTCTCAGCCTCTATTGAAATGATCATATGTTTTTTCTTTGAGTTTGTTTATATAGTGGATTATGTTGATGGATTTCTGAATTTTTAACCATCCCTACATCTGTGGGATGAAGCCTATTTGATCATGATGGATGATCATTTTGATGTGTTCTTGGATTCGGTTTGCAAGAATTTTATTGAGTATTTTTTGTGTCGATATTCATAAGAGAAATTGGTCTGAAGTTCTCTTTCTTTGTTGGGTCTTTGTGTGGTTTAGGTATAAGCATAATTGTGGCTTCATAGTAGAAATTGGTTAGTGTTCCGTCTGTTTCTATTTTGTGGAATAGTTTGGAAAGTATTGTTATTAGGTCTTCTATGAAGGTCTAATAGAATTCTCCACTAAACCCATTTGGTCCTGCGGTTTTATTTTGGTTGGAAGACATTTAGTAATTGCTTCTATTTCTTTAGGAGTTATAGGAATGTTTAGATGGTTGATCTGATGCTGATTTAATTTTGGTACCTGGTATCTATCTAGAAAATTGTCTATTTCATCAAGATTTTCCAGTTTTGTTCAATAAAGGCTTTTGTAGTAGGATCTGATGATTTTTTTAATATCCTCAGATTCTGTTGTTATGTCACTCTTTTCATTTCTGATTTTGTTAATTTTTATATTCTCTCTGTGCCCTCTGGTTATTCTGACTTAGGGTTTATCTATCATGTTGATTTTCTCAAGGAACCAGATCCTGGTTTTGTTGATTCTTTGTATTATTCTTTTTGATTCTACTTGGTAGATTTCAGCCCTGAGTTTGAGTATTTCCCGCCTTCTACTTTCTTCGGTGTATTTGCTTCCTTTTGTTTTAGAGCTTTTAATTATGCTGTCAAGGTGCTAGTGTATGCTCTCTCCAGTTTCTTTTTGCAGGCACTCAGGGCTATAAACTTTTAGCACTGCTTTCATTGTGTCCCATAAGTTTGGATATATTGTGCCTTCATTTTCATCAAATTCTGAAAAGTGTTTAATTTGCACGATTCAGCAAGATGACCATTTTTACTATATTAATTCTGCCAATTCATGAGCATGGGTGATCTTTGCATCTTCTGAGATCTTTGATTTCTTTCTTCAGAGACTTGCCATACAGTTCTTTCTTTTGCTTGGTTCAAGTCACACACACCAAGGAATTTTATATTTTCTTGTGAATGTAGTGAAGGATATCCTTTCCCTAATTTCTTTCTCAGCCTGTTTATCCTTTGATTAAATAAGGCTACTGATTTGTTTGAGTTAATTTTATACCTTGCCACTTGGCTGATGTTGTTTATTAGCTGTAGGAGGTCTCTGGTGGAATTTTGGGGTCACTTAAATATACTATCATATCATCTCCAAAGAATGATATTTTGACTTCTTCCTTTCCAATTTGTATCCTTTGCCCTCTTCTTATTGTCTCATATCTCTGGCTAGGACTTCATGCACTATAATGAATAGGTAGGGAGAGAGTGGGCAGCCTTGTCTAGTCCCTGATTTCAGTGGGATTGCTTCAAGTTTCTGTCCGTTTAGTTAGATGTTGGCTACTGGTTTGTTGTATGTTGCTTTTACTATGTTTAGGTTTGGGCCTTGAATTCCTAATATTTCCAAGACCTTTATCATGAAGGGATGTTGAATTTTGTCAAATGCTTTCTCGGTATCTAATGAGATGATCATGTGTGTTTCTTTTCTTTGAGTTTGTTTATATAGTGGAATAAATGGATAGATTTTCATATATTGAACCATCTCTGCATCCTTGGGATGAAGCCTGCCTGATCATTTTGAATGATCATTTCATTGTGTTCTTGGATTCAGTTTGCAAGAATTTTATTATGTTTGCATCAATATTCATGAGGTAAATTGATCTGAAGTTCTCTTTCTTTGTAGGGTCTTTGTGTGGTTTAGGTATAAGTGTAATTGTGGCTTCAAAGAATGAATTGGGTAGTGTTCGTTATGTTTCTCTTTTGTGGAATAATTTAAAGAGTATTGGAATTAGTTCTTCTTTGAAGTCTGATAGAATTCTGCACTAAACCCTTCTGGTCCTGGACTTTTTGTTGTTGTTGTTGGTGGTGGTGGTAGTGGTATATGTTTAATGACTGTTTCAGTTACTTTAGGGGTTATGGGATTGTTTATATGGTTTACCTGATCCTGATATAACTTTGGTACCTGGTATCTGTCTAGAAAATTGTCCATTTCATCCAAATTTTCCAGTTTTGTTGTTTATAGGCTTTTGTAATAGGATCCGATAATCTTGTGAATTTCCTCAGATTCTGTTATGTCTCCATTTTAATTTCTGATTTTTGTTAATTTAGATACTGTCTTTGTGCCCTCTGGTTAGTCTGGCTAAGCGTTTATCTATCTTGTTGATTTTCTTCAAAGAACCAGCACCTGGTTTTGTTGAGTCTTTCTGTAGTTCTTTTTGTTATTTCTTGGTTGATTTCAGCTGAGTTTGATTATTTCCTGTCCTCTAGTCCTCCTTGGTCAATTAGCTTCCTTTTGTTCTAAAGCTTTTAGGTGTGTGTCAAGCTGTTATTGTATGCTTTCTCCAATTTCTTTTTGGATCCACTCAGAGCTATGAGTTTTTCTTTGAGTACTGCTTTCATTGTATCCCATAAGTTTGTGTATGTTGTGCCTTCATTTTCATTAAATTTCTAAAAAGTCTTTAGTTTTTTTTATTTCTTCCTTGACCAAGTTGTCATTGAGTAGAGTGTTGTTCATCTTCCATGTGTATGTGTATTTTCTGTTGTTTTTTATTGAAGACCAGCTTTAGTCCATGATGATTTAATTGGATGCATGGGATTATTTCAATCTTCTTGTGTTTGTTGAGGTCTGTTTTGTGACCAATTATATGGTCAATTTTGGAGAAGGTACCATGAGGTGCTGAAAAGAAGGTATATTCTTTTGTTTTAGGATGAAATATTCTATAGGTATCTGTTAAATCTTTTTCATTATATCTCTTAGTTTCACTGTGTCTCTGTTTATTTTCTGTTTCCATGATCCATCCATTGATTAGAATGGGTTGTTGAAGTCTCCCACTATTATTGTGTGTGGTGCAGGGTGTAATATGTGATTTGAGCTTTAGTAAAGTTTCTTTTATGGATGTGGGTGACCTTGTATTTGGAGCATAGATGTTCAGAATTGCAAGTTCATCTTAGTAGATTTTTCCTTTGATGAGTATGACATGTCCTTCATGAACTTTTTGATAACTTTTGGTTGAATGCTGATTTTATTTGATATTAGAATGGCTACTCCAGATTGTTTCTTGGACTACTTGCTTGGAAATTTTTTCCAACCTTTTCCTCAGAGGTATTGTCTGTCTTTGTCATTGAGGTGTATTTCTTGTATGCAGCAAAATGCTGGGTCCTATTTATGTATTCAGTGTGTTGGTCTAAATCCTTTCTTGGCGAATTGAGTCCATTGCTCTTAAGAGGTTTTTAGAAATATTGTTTGTTGTCTCCTGTTATTTTTGTTGTTAGAGATGGAACTATGTTTGTGTGGCTCTCTTCTTTTGGGTTTGTTGCAAGAAGATCACTTTCTTGCTTTTTCTAGGGTGTAGTTTCCCTCCTCCTGTTGGAGTTTTCCATCAATTATCTTTTGTAGGGCTGGATTTATGGAACAATAATTGTGTAAATTTGGTTTTGTCATGGGATAACTTGGTTTCTCCATTTATGACAATTGAGAGTTTTTCTGGATATAGTAGTCTGGGCTGGCATTTGTATTCTTTTAGCGTATTATGACATCTGCTCTGGATCTTCTAGCTTTCATAGTCTCTGTTGTGAAGTCTCGTATAATTCTGATAGGTCTGCCTTGACCTTTTACCCTTGCTGCTTATAATATTCTTTCTTCATTTTGTGTGTTTGATGTTTTGACTATTATGTGACAAGAGGAATTTCTTTTCTGGTTCAAACTATATGGAGTTCTGTAGCCTTCTTGTATGCTGATGAGCTTCTTTTTATTTAGGTTAGGGAACTTTTCTTCTATAATTTGTTTGAAGATATTTATTGTCCCTTTAAGTTGGGAGTCTTCGCTCTCTTCTATGCCTATTATCCTTATGTTTGATCTACTCATTGTGTCCTGGACTTCCTGGATGTTTTCCATTAGGAGCCTTTTGCGTTTACATTTTCTTTGATGGTTGTATCAAGTTTTTATGGTATCATCTACCCCTGAAATTCTCTCGTCAATATCTTGCATTTTCTTGGTGATGCTTACATCTATGACTCCTGATCTCTTTCCTAGGTTTTCTATCTCCAGTGTTTTTTCCCTTTGTGATTGTTTCTATTTCCATTTTTAGATCCTGGATTGTTTTGTCCAATTCTTCCACCTCTATGACTGTGTTTTCCTATAATTCTTTAAGGGATTTTTGTGTTTCCTCTTTAAAGGCCTCAAATTGTTAGCCTGTGTTGTCCTGTATTTCTTCAAGGGAATTATTTATTTCCTTCTTAAAGTCCTCTATCATCAATATGAGATGTGATTTTAAATTATAGTCTTGCTTCTTTGTTGTACTGTGATATCCAGTACTTGCTGTGGTGGTAGAACTGGGTTCGGATGATGCAAAGTAGTCTTGGTTTCTGTTTCTTAGTTTCTTGAGCTTGCCTCTTGCCATCTAGATGTTAGACCATCTAACATCTCTAATGTTAGTTGGTCTTGTTGTCTCTGACTGAAGCTTGTCCCTCCTGTGGTCCTGTGAACCTGTGATCTTAGAAGTGAGAGTCCTCCTGGGAGACCACCTCTCTCAGGGCATGTTTTCGGTCTGGACGGCTGTGGGACAGCCTTAGCTCTGGACATAGATGGAGACAGGAAGGGTCCTATCCTAGGCTGCCCCACTTCTTCTGTGCCCTGCATGTTCCCTGCTGGTGTCTCCTTGGACAGTTAATGGAGTGAAAGAGGCATCCCACCTGTGGGCCTAGGAGTAAGAGCACTCCTGGGAGACCAGCTCCCTGGGGCCAGGTTTTGGGTCTGGAGGGCTGGGAGACAGCCCCACCTCTAGGCACAGATGGAGACAGGAGGCTTAAATATATTTTGATCACATTTTTCCCCTCCTCAAGTACTTACAGATTATTTCTTTCTGCACGGGTGCACGCACACACAAAGTGGAGTCTGTTATATGTTGCTCAACTACTCCTGAACATGAGGCCTGCCCTGGAGTGGTAGATATATCCAGTGTTACTCCACTTCAGAAAGCTGAGTTTTGCTCTCCTAGAAAATAAAAATGACATTTCAATAGTTAACCTTTATCCCAGAGGCTAGATCTTTCTTTCTTTCTTTCTTTCTTTCTTTCTTTCTTTCTTTCTTTCTTTCTTTCTCTCTCTTCCTTTCTCTCTTTATCTCTTTCTTTCATTCATCATTTTAAAAATATAACAAATAACATAATAAGATAAAGCAAAACTGTTATATCAAAGTGAAAGACAAACCAACAGAAAAGAACCCAAAAGAACGTGTAAGAATCAAGAAACTCACTGGTTAGCATACTCTGCAATACCATAAAACACTAAAGTAAATGCCAGTACATAAATACAAAGGACCTAAGATGGACCTGTGGAGGCCCTATGTATGTTGTCTCAGTCTCTGTGAGTTCATATAAGCTTTGCTCATGTCAATTTAGAGTCTTTCTTTTTCTTGGTGTCCTCTATCCTCTCTGGCTTGTACACACTTCCCCACTTCTTTACCTGGGGTTTTCTGAGCTCTGAGGGGATTTATTGAAAACATCTGTTTAAGATAGTTTCTTCCAAGATCTTTCAAAGTCTGTGAAATGTGAAATGTCTAGCTGTGAATCTCTGTATTTGTTTCTGCAGGAAGAAACTTCTCTGATGATGGCCGAACAAGGCTCTAATCAAAGTTCAGCAGAATAACATTATCTGTCATTTTATCACCTTTCTCCCTTTTTAGACCAGTAGTATTTGGTTCTACTCTAAGTCCCAGGGCTATCTAGTCTTATATTCTTAGTCATCTATGCAGTGTTATGCATGGGTTCCATCTTGGGGTATGTGCCTTAAGTCAAATAAAAATATTGATTGGTTACTCCCACAAGCCCAGATCCAGAAAGACAAATATGGTATATGTTCAGTTATATGTGGATATTACTGTTAAGTCAATGATAACCAAGCTACAGTCCATAGAACCATAGACATAGAATAAGGGAGTAGAGGGAACTGATCTCTTTAGGAAAGGAAAATAACATAAATAAATATGAATGCAATGGGAGACTAAATGGGAGGGATCAAGTGGAGAGGAAGAGGGAAGGAAGAGGTTTGTGGGCGGAACCACAGGAAGAGATGGCTTTGGAGGATAGTATGAAAATCTAATACAGAAGATTCTTAAAATATATACATATATTAAAGTGATCTAAATAAATTCAGCAAATAATCAGGAAAACAAAGTCATGGCTGGCTATTTCTTGTCACTTAGTGAAGCTTCTCAAACAAGGATTGGGTTACATCTAATTGAGTTGTTGGCCAAAGATGACTGTTGAGAAACTCTAAACAACCCAGACTCCTGCTAAGACTCTAGGTTACTCTCCACAAACTGACAGCAATGCCTCATTGGTGAAGGCACAGCTCACTGGAACATGGGGACATTGAGCTTGTTCCTACATAGAGCCTTCACCACTATGTTCCAGTGCCTTTGGTACAAGAAGGTTTTCTGAACAGTATCAAAAGAGAAGCATATACAAGACATCCCCAAATCCTTTTTCTACAATGTTGTACTACCTGCAAGATGTTCTAGGACAATGAGGGTTGCCCTTTGGTTCTTCAGATTCTACCAAGCATCCAAGTTTCTTTTTTAGTCCAGATTCTATCTGCCCTGCTAAGCAATACAATCCGTCAAGCAAAAACCATACCTGATAGGTTATAGTTATCCAACCAATATGGCTTTGGTATTTGAATACATATTCAAATGATAATTAAAATGGATTATATGGAAGACAAATGAAGGAGAACAAGGTCACATAGGAGAATGACAACATATTTAACAGATAAAACCACCTCTAGTTTATTCTCTTTCATCTTTTTCAATTATTTATGGGCATTATATACAAGTTCACTTTTATTCCAATAGCAGACACCTTCATTTCCTGTTCTGAAGCTAATGTAATCTATTTCTCTTGAGACTTGCTTCCTAAACAGACTGTTAGAGCCCTCCTTATTTCTGTAGCTGTGGAAAGCAAGAAGGACCTGTGATTTCATTCCCTTTAGTAACAGATTTTAGCTAACAAGTATAAAGTTATAAGTTTCCTAGTATAGTTTATGAAAGCAATAATGTGGGTTGTTTTAGCATATGTAGGTGACAAGCTATTAAAAGTAAGGAAATAATTAAGATAAAATTTTTAATAGTTATTTCTGTGAAAAGGAAAAGGTACAAGATGTGATTAGAGAGATAGATTAAATAAAAGTTGGATGTGGTGATTTGCTACTATAACATCAGCACTGGGGCATGGAGATGATGGATCCCTGAAAGTCACTGGCCAGCCAGTCTAGGCAAATCAATGACATTCACGTTCAGTAGGAGACCCTGTCTCAAAAACTAAAGGGGGAAAACGATAAAGGAAAGATACTTGGTATAGACCTCAGGCTTCCACACGATCTCATATACAAGCATATGAGCAACCCCACAACCATATTTCTGAGCAGCTATCATACATACAACACACAACACACACACACACACACACACACACACACACACACACACTCACTAACTAAAATAATTGACTAATTAATTAAAATAGCAATAGGAACCCTTTTTGCCCTCTGAAACATATACAGTTGTCCAAAGAATGTAGCAACCCTATCATATTCTTAAATATTTACAATGCACTGTTTCAGAATTGTCAGAATTTAATAATCTCTAATGGTTGAGAAGATATATTTTATGTTCTCTTAAATTTTTCTGTCTTTTCCTAAAGTTATTTTATTTGAACATAAGTTTCCTTGGTATTTCAACTTTAACTTTTATTTTTAGTAGCCTAAAATTATGTTAAAGTTAAGACAAATTCAGTATAAACCAAAAGACAAAATAGCAAAGGATGTAGAGAAAGGAGAGCTCTCATCTATTATTGGTGGGAATGTAAATTAGCATAATCACCGTGAAAAACAGTAAGGGAAAGTAATCTGAAGTAGAACTGCCATGTGATTCTTCCATCCACCTATAGGGTACATAGTCAAAGGAAATGAAATTTCCATACCAAAGATGTACCATCAGTCTCATGTTTATTGTAATACTATCCACGAATTCCAAGGCACAGAATCAGCTGAAGTATTCATTGACAGAGGAGTAGATACAAAGAATGCGATATATATTGTATCATGAAGTGTCATTCAGCAAATGAAAGGCAAAATCCTGTATTTGTGATCACATAAGTACCTATTTAGTAAAGTAAGTCAGGTACAGAAAGGCTAAATACTGCGTGATATCCTCATGTGTGTAATCTACAAAGGTTGAACCCATAAAGTATAGAGCATAATAGTAATTAGAAAGCAGAAAAGCAAAGAAAGGAGAAGTACAAAATCACAACCACATAGGAAGAAAAGCTAATTTTTCCTATTGTACAGAGGATGTGTTATGATTAATATTATCACATGTGATTCAAGTCAAAATAAATGATTTTAAATATTCTTTCACAAATAAATGATACCTATTGAAGATGAATGCTAACTAAATAGTTTAAGTTGTAAATATAAACTGCATAAACATACCAAAGCATTCTCACTACATTTTACAAATATATATATATATATATATATATATAATTGTGTATAAATAATTATAGCCTATCTATGAAAATAGAAAATGTCATACTGTTTCCCATAGGCATAAATAGATGTAAATTTCTACCCCAAAACTGGGGTGTAAACCTCAAACCCATTTCATAAAAATTGTAGGCATAAAGCTACAGTTCCCAGATTTATTTTGAATGATCGTTACTATCTTTGTAATGTTCTTCATTAGGAAAACACTAAAAGGTACCTCACTGAAACTTCCACCACTGCTTCTACTTTTACTACCCCAAACAACAGAGACTATCCATGAGAAAACGGTTTCTCGCACTAATTGACTCCATTTTTCTCATGAAAAGGGTACTAAAATGACTCATTCTGCCAGGTTAAAATATTTAAAGACATTACACATGAATCAGCAGGGGCAGATCTTGCTTCTCCTAACTAAATATATTGTACCTTTCAAAAATTATAGTTGAGGGAAAGTGAGATGGCTTCATGATTAGGTACTTGCAGCCCTGCCTGAGAAGCTGAGTCCTAACCTTGTGACTCACAGGGGAAAAGAAAAGAACTGACTACTGCAATTTGTACTCTGACCTCTAAATGCCCAAGCTAAACTACATAGTGAGTTATCATCTAATCTAAGCTGCAAAGTGACACCTTGTCAAAACACAAACAAACAAATTTTTAATGATAAGCAACTGAATCAATATTCATGAAGCCAGAATCTAAGACAAGGTCCTATACTAACCCACAAAAAAATGACCTCCCCATCTCTCTCTTCTCCCTAAACTAAAAGGCGTTGGAAGGAGGCGAGGAAGATTAATTTTCCTTCTCATCACTCTCAACATCATTTCATGGACTTACTGTTTTTTTTTTTACTTTAATCTAAAGGCATTAAATAGAGTTTCACTTCCTTCTCATAAAGTCTTGTAGGCAAGTCCTTTCCAGTTCCATGCTTATGAATGAGAAAATTGGGACTTGCTTGATGGAGCAAATAAAATCTAAAATAAAAATCAAATCTGGGGTTCCACACTGGATTTGATTCTTCATTTTAAACTCACAGCCAGGACTTTAGTTCTTCCTTTCTGATCAGCCAGAGAGTAACTATCTCAACGGAGTATCTCTGCTCCTGGAGGACCAACTTCAGGAATGTCTTCATTTGCTACAGCTGCCACAATAACATACCACATTCTGGGTGGCTTAGTAGGAATTTCTTTTCTCATCTTTCTGGAGGCAAGCAGATCTCTGAGTTCAAGGCCAGCCTGGTTTACACAGAGAGTTCCAGAACAGCCAGGGGTACACAGAGAAACCTGTCTCAAACAAAAACAAAAGAAAACAAAGCAAAATAAAACAAAACATGTTTTATATTGGGCCTGAGCTACTAGAACTTTGTGATCAGGTCTCTATTTGCCATCGGGAATCTGCAGATGAGGCTTTCACAAATATAAAAGAGACAAAACAAAAATTTCACACATAACTAAAGGAAATTCAGCATTTTCCTTTAAATATGAATGTAGACACTAATGCATATTACCATTATTTATTATTGTTGTCGCTGCTGCTGTTGTTGTTCTTATCTGTGACTTCATCATCAGAACTCAGATATTTTATATCATAGAATAGTTGTTAGAGGTATTTCCAACAGGTAGGTTTCTCATTGCACCAAACTTAAGACAATTTGCAGCTCACTACTAGACCTAAGTTTGTAATTTACTAAAAAAGAAACTGGATCTCTGTACCATAAACTTATTTTAATTATCTTGATAAGTATACTTGAGTATAATTGGTTTTCTTTGAAATCATGAAAAATTTACTTTATATATATATTCTAAAGCATTCTAAGAAATGGAACAGTAGGTCCCAAACCCGCGGATCCCGGCCCGCAGCAGCTCTCTGCTCCCAGACCCCGTGAGAGAGAGAGACCTCACCGCCTGGTCAGGTGGGCACTCCTGAGCCTGCAGAGCGGAAGAGACCACCAACACTGCTCACCCCTGCCCACATCCCTGGCCCAAGAGGAAACTGTATGAGGCCTCTGGGCTCCCGTGGGGGAGGGCCCAGGAGCGGCAGGACCCCTGCCTGAGACACCGCCACAACCTGAAGGAAACAGACCTGATAAACAGTTCTCTGCACCCAAATCCCGTGGGAGGGAGAGCTAAACCTTCAGAGAGGCAGACAAGCCTGGGAAACCAGAAGAGACTGCTCTCTGCACACACATCTCGGACGCCAGAGGAAAAAGCCAAAGACCATCTGGAACCCTGGTGCACTGAAGCTCCCGGAAACGGCGGCACAGGACTTCCTGGTTGCTGCCGCTGCAGAGAGCCCGTGGGCAGCACCCCACGAGTGAACTTGAGCCTCGGGACCACAGGTAAGACCAAATTTTCTGCTGCAAGAAAGCTGCCTGGTGAACTCAAGACACAGGCCCACAGGAACAGCTGAAGACCTGTAGAGAGGAAAAACTACACGCCCGAAAGCAGAACACTCTGTCCCCATAACTGACTGAAAGAGAGGAAAACAGGTCTACAGCACTCCTGACACACAGGCTTATAGGACAGTCTAGCCACTGTCAGAAATAGCAGAACAAAGTAACACTAGAGATAATCTGATGGCGAGAGGCAAGCGCAGGAACCCAAGCAACAGAAACCAAGACTACATGGCACCATCGGAGCCCAATTCTCCCATCAAAACAAACATGGAATAGTCAAACACACCAGAAAAGCAAGATCTAGTTTCAAAATCATTTTTGATCATGATGCTGGAGGACTTCAAGAAAGATGTGAAGAACTCCCTTAGAGAACAAGTAGAAGCCTACAGAGAGGAATCGCAAAAATGCCTGAAAGAACTCCAGGAAAACATAAATAAACAAGTAGAAGCCCATAGAGAGGAGACACAAAAATCCCTGAAAGAATTCCAGGAAAACATAAATAAACAAGTAGAAGCCCATAGAGAGGAGACACAAAAATCCCTGAAAGAATTCCAGGAAAACACAATCAAACAGTTGAAGGAATTAAAAATGGAAATAGAAGCAATCAAGAAAGAACACATGGAAACAACCCTGGATATAGAAAACCAAAAGAAGAGACAAGGAGCTGTAGATACAAGCTTCACCAACAGAATACAAGAGATGGAAGAGAGAATCTCAGGAGCAGAAGATTCCATAGAAATCATTGACTCAACTGTCAAAGATAATGTAAAGTGGAAAAAGCTACTGGTCCAAAACATACAGGAAATCCAGGACTCAATGAGAAGATCAAACCTAAGGATAATAGGTATAGAAGAGAGTGAAGACTCCCAGCTCAAAGGACCAGTAAATATCTTCAACAAAATCATAGAAGAAAACTTCCCTAACCTAAAAAAAGAGATACCCACAGGCATACAAGAAGCCTACAGAACTCCAAATAGATTGGACCAGAAAAGAAACACCTCCCCTCACATAATTGTCAAAACACCAAACGCACAAAATAAAGAAAGAATATTAAAAGCAGTAAGGGAAAAAGGTCAAGTAACATATAAAGGCAGACCTATCAGAATCACACCAGACTTCTCACCAGAAACTATGAAGGCCAGAAGATCCTGGACTGATGTCATACAGACCCTAAGAGAACACAAATGCCAGCCCAGGTTACTGTATCCAGCAAAACTCTCAATTAACATTGATGGAGAAACCAAGATATTTTATGACAAAATCAAATTTACACAATATCTTTCTACAAATCCAGCACTACAAAGGATAATAAATGATAAAGCCCAACATAAGGAGGCAAGCTATACCCTAGAAGAAGCAAGAAACTAATCATCTTGGCAACAAAACAAAGAGAATGAAAGCACACAAACATAACCTAACATCCAAATATGAATATAACGAGAAGCAATCATCACTATTCCTTAATATCTCTCAATATCAATGGCCTCAACTCCCCAATAAAAAGACATAGATTAACAAACTGGATACGCAAATAGGACCATGCATTCTGCTGCCTACAGGAAAGACACCTCAGAGACAAAGACAGACACTACCTCAGAGTGAAAGGCTGGAAAACAACTTTCCAAGCAAATGGTCAGAAGAAGCAAGCTGGAGTAGCCATTCTAATATCAAATAATATCAATTTCCAACTAATAGTCATCAAAAAAGATAAAAAAGGACACTTCATATTCATCAAAGGAAAAATCCACCAAGATGAACTCTCAATCCTAAATATCTATGCCCCAAATAAAAGGGCACCTACATACGTAAAAGAAGCCTTACTAAAGCTCAAAACACACATTGCACCTCACACAATAATAGTGGGAGATTTCAACACCCCACTCGCATCAATGGACAGATCATGGAAACAGAAATTAAACAGTGATGTCGACAGACTAAGATAAGTCATGAGCCAAATGGACTCAACGGATATTTATAGAACATTCTATCCTAAAGCAAAAGGATATACCTTCTTCTCAGCTCCGCATGGTACTTTCTCCAAAATTGACCATATAATTGGTCAAAAAACGGGCCTCAACAGGTACAGAAAGATAGAAATAATCCCATGCGTGCTATCGGACCACCACGGCCTAAAACTGGTCTTCAATAACAATAAGGGAAGAATGCCCACATATACGTGGAACTTGAACAATGCTCTACTCAACGATAACCTGGTGAAGGAAGAAATAAAGAAAGAAATTAAAAACTTTTTAGAATTTAATGAAAATGAAGGTACAACATACCCAAACTTATGGGACACAATGAAAGCTGTGCTAAGAGGAAAACTCATAGCGCTGAGTGCCTGCAGAAAGAAACAGGAAAGAGCATATGTCAGCAGCTTGACAGCACACCTAAAAGCTCTAGAACAAAAAGAAGCAAATACACCCAGGAGGAGTAGAAGGCAGGAAATAATCAAACTCAGAGCTGAAATCAACCAAGTAGAAACAAAAAGGACCATAGAAAGAATCAACAGAACCAAAAGTTGGTTCTTTGAGAAAATCAACAAGATAGATAAACCCTTAGCCAGACTAACGAGAGGACACAGAGAGTGCGTCGAAATTAACAAAATCAGAAATGAAAAGGGAGACATAACTACAGATTCAGAGGAAATTCAAAAAATCATCAGATCTTACTATAAAAACCTATATTCAACAAAACTTGAAAATCTGCAAGAAATGGACAATTTCCTAGACAGATACCAGGTATCGAAGTTAAATCAGGAACAGATAAACCAGTTAAACAACCCCATAACTCCTAAGGAAATAGAAGCAGTCATTAAAGGTCTCCCAACCAAAAAGAGCCCAGGTCCAGACGGCTTTAGTGCAGAATTCTATCAAACATTCATAGAAGACCTCATACCAATATTATCCAAACTATTCCACAAAATTGAAACAGATGGACCCCAACCGAATTCCTTCTACGAAGCCACAATTACTCTTATACCTAAACCACACAAAGACACAACAAAGAAAGAGAACTTCAGACCAATTTCCCTTATGAATATCGACGCAAAAATACTCAATAAAATTCTGGCAAACCGAATTCAAGAGCACATCAAAACAATCATCCACCATGATCAAGTAGGCTTCATCCCAGGCATGCAGGGATGGTTTAATATACGGAAAACCATCAACGTGATCCATTATATAAACAAACTGAATGAACAGAACCACATGATCATTTCATTAGATGCTGAGAAAGCATTTGACAAAATTCAACACCCCTTCATGATAAAAGTCCTGGAAAGAATAGGAATTCAAGGCCCATACCTAAACATAGTAAAAGCCATATACAGCAAACCAGTTGCTAACATTAAACTAAATGGAGAGAAACTTGAAGCAATCCCACTAAAATCAGGTACTAGACAAGGCTGCCCACTCTCTCCCTACTTATTCAATATAGTTCTTGAAGTTCTAGCCAGAGCAATCAGACAACAAAAGGAGATCAAGGGGATACAGATCAGAAAAGAAGAGGTCAAAATATCACTATTTGCAGATGACATGATAGTATATTTAAGTGATCCCAAAAGTTCCACCAGAGAACTACTAAAGCTGATAAACAACTTCAGCAAAGTGGCTGGGTATAAAATTAACTCAAATAAATCAGTTGCCTTCCTCTATACAAAAGAGTAACAAGCTGAGAAAGAAATTAGGGAAACGACACCCTTCATAATAGACCCAAATAATATAAAGTACCTCGGTGTGACTTTAACCAAGCAAGTAAAAGATCTGTACAATAAGAACTTCAAGACACTGAGGAAAGAAATTGAAGAAGACCTCAGAAGATGGAAAGATCTCCCATGCTCATGGATTGGCAGGATTAATATAGTAAAAATGGCCATTTTACCAAAAGCGATCTACAGATTCAATGCAATCCCCATCAAAATACCAATCCAATTCTTTAAAGAGTTAGACAGAACAATTTGCAAATTCATCTGGAATAATAAAAATCCCAGGATACCTAAAACTATCCTCAACAATAAAAGGACTTCTGGGGGAATCACTATCCCTGAACTCAAACAGTATTACAGAGCAATAGTGATAAAAACTTCATGGTATTGGTACAGAGACAGACAGATAGACCAATGGAATAGAATTGAAGACCCAGAAATGGACCCACACACCTATGGTCAATTGATTTTTGACAAAGGAGCCAAAACTATCCAATGGAGAAAAGATAGCATGTTCAGCAAATGGTGCTGGTTCAACTGGAGGTCAACATGTAGAAGAATGCAGATCGATGTATGCTTATCACCCTGTACAAAGCTTAAGTCCAAGTGGATCAAGGACCTCCACATCAAACCAGAAACACTCAAACTAATAGAAGAAAAACTAGGGAAACATCTGGAACACATGGGCACTGGAAAAAATTTCCTGAACAAAACATCTATGGCTTATGCTCTAAGATCAAGAATCGACAAATGGGATCTCATAAAACTGCAAAGCTTCTGTAAGGCAAAGGACACTGTGGTTAGGACAAAACGGCAACCAACAGATTGGGAAAAGATCTTTACCAATCCTACAACAGATATAGGCCTTATATCCAAAATATACAAAGAACTCAAGAAGTTAGACCGCAGGGAAACAAATAACCCTATTAAAAAATGGGGTTCGGAGCTAAACAAAGAATTCACAGCTGAGGAATGCCGAATGGCTGAGAAACACCTAAAGAAATGTTCAACATCTTTAGTCATAAGGGAAATGCAAATCAAAACAACCCTGAGATTTCACCTCACACCAGTGAGAATGGCTAAGATCAAAAACTCAGGTGAGAGCAGATGCTGGCGAGGATGTGGAGAAAGAGGAACACTCCTCCATTGTTGGTGGGATTGCAGACTGGTAAAACCATTCTGGAAATCAGTCTGGAGGTTCCTCAGAAAATTGGACATTGAACTGCCTGAGGATCCAGCTATACCTCTCTTGGGCATATACCCAAAAGATGCCTCAACATATAAAAGAGACACATGCTCCAGTATGTTCATCGCAGCCTTATTTATAATAGCCAGAAGCTGGAAAGAACCCAGATGCCCTTCAACAGAGGAATGGATACAGAAAATGTGGTACATCTACACAATGGAATATTACTCAGCTATCAAAAACAACGAGTTTATGAAATTCGTAGGCAAATGGTTGGAACTGGAAAATATCATCCTGAGTGAGCTAACCCAATCACAGAAAGACATACATGGTATGCACTCATTGATAAGTGGCTATTAGCCCAAATGCTTAAATTACCCTAGATCCCTAGAACAAACGAAACTCAAGACGGATGATCAAAATGTGAATGCTTCACTCCTTCTTTAAGTGAGGAAAAAGAATACCCTTGGCAGGGAAGGGAGAGGCAAAGATTAAAACAGAGACTGAAGGAACACCCATTCAGAGCCTGCCCCACATGTGGCCCATACATATACAGCCACCCAATTAGACAAGATGGATGAAGCAAAGAAGTGCAGACCGACAGGAGCCGGATGTAGATTGCTCCTGAGAGACACAGCCAGAATACAGCAAATACAGATGCGAATGCCAGCAGCAAACCACTGAACTGAGAATAGGACCCCCGTTGAAGCAATCAGAGAAAGAACTGGAAGAGCTTGAAGGGGCTCGAGACCCCATATGTACAACAATGCCAAGCAACCAGAGCTTCCAGTGACTAAGCCACTACCTAAAGACTATACATGGACTGACCCTGGACTCTGACCCCATAGGTAGCAATGAATATCCTAGTAAGAGCACCAGTGGAAGGGGAAGCCCTGGGTCCTGCTAAGACTGAACCCCCAGTGAAGTAGACTATGGGGGGAGGGCGGCAATGGGGGAAGGGTTGGGAGGGGAACACCCATAAGGAAGGGGAGGGGGGAGGGGGATGTTTGCCCGGAAACCGGGAAAGGGAATAATACTTGAAATGTATATAAGAAATACTCAAGTTAATAAAAAAAAAAGAAATGGAACAGTAGGTTTCATCATATATCAAGAGCTCATGGAACAAAAAAATTAGAAAAAAAAACATGTCTGATGGATCTTATGACAGATAGTAGCCCATGCAGAGACAAACTAAACCAGTTCAGCCAATGTATGACAAGTAATCCATCATGATGTGCTTTAAATCTTTCCTATAATGTGTACTTTACTTGTAATTTAAGGTAAGGGGCTCTAACTGTAAAGGTTTTGTCTCTCAAAACAAAACCACAAAGATCCATTTTTGAAAAATGCTATCTCTATCAAGGCTCAACAGCTTTAAATTATTTTTGGGGAATATATTTACAAAATATGTTATAATTAAAAAATGACACTTAATAATAAAAGGCTAGTATTGCTACTTATCTATAAGTATTAATATTGAGTAGTTGTTATTTCCTTTCTTATTCATCTTCCATATACATATGGAATACAAGTGGAAACGCAATAGACATATATTAGTATTAAAATTATAAAATGTTAATTAAAAAACTAATGGCATGGATGTGAAAATGGATATTCCAGTTGTACAAAAGAATCCAGATTTCAAATACATGTCATCGTTATTATCAGTTAACGAGACTAAGAATTTGCTAGCAAGTTCTTGGGATCAAACATGGGCCTCTGTCGGAGTGCAGTAGACAGTAACAGCTTACTTTTAAAAAGTGGTAAAAGAATGGGCAAATGAACTCTGATTCCAGTAGCCTCTCTGCTTTTAAAATTCTGCGTAATTTGTGTTAGTCATGTTTGGTTGACAAATCAAGAAGCACCTTGCTTCTTGATGGCAAGATCATAGATGGTAATTTCAGTCCTTAACTGATAGGAACTGCTGGTACAGAAAGTCGCTCTAAATATTAGTCGCTTTATATCCAAAGAGATATGAAGAGAGGAAAGAGATTTAGATCTTGCCATTAGATAATTATTGTAGAAGACTTCTATTACTAAATTCAAAAGCCCATGTAAGTGCAGACATTAAATTAGGTCACCCACCAAAGACCCTCAGGACTATTGTTAGAGAATGGTAGCCAGGGTGAAAGTTAAAGAAAACAAGAGTTTTTTCCATATAGTTGTACAAAATATATTATTCAGAAGTCATGCAGATAAAATGTACTCTAGCAAAAAACATACGACACCGTTGTTGTTAGCACGTCTGGACTTTAAGTGGTTCAATGTTCAACGAAATGGAAAGAAGTCTAAAACATTTGGTAGCACAGTATTCAAAATGTTCAAACTTGTCAGTGCAAAATTCTTTAGAAATGAATTTTCTTTCTCAAGATTGAAAATGTGCCAAGCTTTATAAGAAAAATGAATGGGTGCTTCAGTTGTGAGGTTAAAGTAAAACAAATGTCTAAATCTTAATGACAGGATTTATGTGAGTAAAAAGTGATGAACTCAAGAAAAGCAACTTATGTTTGGAATGTGTAAAACAAACTGGGCACTAAAGATCATGGCTTAAGTTATCCCCTTGCCATTAGATGAGGTTAATGACAGATTTTGATTTTTTTTCATATCTCCATCATTCTTTTTTTTTCTTTATTAACTTGAGTATTTCTTATTTACATTTCGATTGTTATTCCCCTTCCCAGTTTCTGAATCAACATCCCTCTAGCCCCTCCCCCTCCCCTTCTATATGGGCTTCCCCTCCTCATCCTCCCCCCATTACCACCCTACCCCCAACAATCACATTCACTGGGGGTTCAGTCATGGCAGGACCAAGGGCTTCCCCTTCCACTGGTGCTCTTACTAGGCTATTCATTGCTCCCTATGAGGTTGGAGCCCAGGGTCAGTCCATGTATAGTCTTTGGGTAGTGGCTTAGTCCCTGGAAGCTCTGGTTGGTTGGCATTGTTGTTCATATGGGGTCTCGAGCCCCTTCAACTCTTCCAGTCCTTTCTCTGATTCCTACAACGGGGGTTCTGTTCTCATTTCAGTGGTTTAATGATGGCATTCGCCTATGTATTTGCTGTATTCTGGCTGTGTCTCTCAGGAGAGATCTACATCCGGTTCCTGTCGGCCTGCACTTCTTTGCTTCATCCATCTTGTCTAATTGGGTGGCTGTATATGTATGGGCCACATGTGGGGCAGGTTCTGAATGGGTGTTCCTTCAGCCTCTGTTCTAAACTTTGCTCCTTATTCCCTCCCAAGGGTATTCTTGTTCCCCTTTCAAAGAAGGAGTGAAGCATTTGCATTTTGGTCATCCTTCTTGAATTTCATGTGTTCTGTGCATCTAGGGTAATTCAAGCATTTGGGCTAATAGCCACTCATCAATGTCATATCTCCATCATTCTAAAGACCTCAAAAGTTTGTTTCATTATACGGTCCACAGTGGCCATATAATCAGAAAATTAGTTGAATAATAAGTGGTACATAATCTACACAAGAAAGAAATAACAATAAATTATTTAGAATATTTAAATCATTTAAATAACAGTTTTTAACTTAGACATAATCTAATATTAGTAATAATTTTGCCAAAAATTTCTGAAGAATTTATTAATTAATAAAATAGTCTTGGTTTTACTTGCCTATAAAATATTTCTACCATAGGTCAGTAGTGAATGGGAAACTGTACAAAATGGATAAATAATTAAATGATTTTTGGCTTAAGTAAAAAGAGTATTTTTAAGGTGTAATCCATTTAAATAGAAAAATCTTTGCTGTGGGCATACTATTGGGACTATACTCAAAAAGAATTCAACAGTTAGACCTTCTAAACCATATGAGACACTCAGTTTAAACAATCAATTGAAATAATTTATAGACTTAGTCTGAGCATTTGTGTGAACTGTATACCTGTGTCATGAAGTGTAGTAAATGATGGAACATCTTTAGATGCGTTCCACTTTTTAAAATGTTCACTCAGTGCAGTAAATAATTCTATGACTTACGGTCATTTTTGTGTGTCAACTTGCGGAGGAGGAGAATGAACAAAGAGCTGATAAAGCATTATTTCACATTGTGACTATAGCAATATGTCCAAATGATATTAATATTTTAATCTATAGAGTGAGTAAAAAAAAAAAGATCTGTTTTCACTTATTTGGACAGACATCATCTTATCTGTTAAGGACCAAAAGAGAAAAAAAAAAGACTGAGGAAGGGCAAATCTGTTTATTCGAGCTGGGACAAGTAAATTCTCCTACCCTGTTCTGAGGCCTTTGTGTAGGGGGGTTTTAATCTGGCAATATGACTACTCTGAATGGAATAAAGCCATGCCTTTAGTATACACCTTTAATTTCAAACAATGAAGGAAAAGGTAATTTGTAGAAGGAAACGGCCATGTTTGAAAGTGATGTCTAAGTGAGTGGTAGGCAAAGTAATGAAACATTTGACAGAATAGGATATGCCCAACCATCATAAGAAGAGAGGGGTTGAAAGTAAGCTACGAGAGAGAGAGAGAGAGAGAGAGAGAGAGAGAGAGAGAGAGAGAGAGAGAGAGAGAGAAATTTTATTTGAGAGTTTTTGAAGAGAGCACAACTTAGACACGGATGAAGACAAAGTGAGCCAGAGAATGAGAAGGAGCCATAGATTATAACAAATTGTAAGTTAGTTTGAGGTCAAGCAGAGAAATTCAGTGAGAAACCCAAAGAAGCCAGATTGAATCAGTCAGCTTGGAGAGGAGTTGGAGCCAGAACAGCTGAGTTGAACCAGCCAGCCAGAGTTCAGAAAGAACTAAAAAGGGTGGGCTTATTCAGCAGCAAGTCTGAGAGCCAGAAAATCATTCTAGGCCTACATAAAATTGTATAGAGGTTAGAAGCTTCCAGGACTAGGTCAGCAGTCCGAGGCTGTAAGCCTCTGAAACAACAATGATTACAGGAGAATTAAAGTTACTTTATACCTTTATCTTTGGACTCAAGAGGTTTTTCTTCACTTTTCTGTTCCACAGACCTTTGAACTCTGACTTAACTATACCACTGGATTTTCTTGTTCTCCTATAATGGCAGGTCAAAAGATTTCTGGGGTACTAAAACTTCATAAATCTATTAAAATTATATCTACATACACATATATTATTAATAATAATAACTGTTATATACTGCTGAATGAGGTCACCCATTCTATCTCTTTTTGAACTCTGGCTAGCGAGTTAGCACAGATATTCTGACTCAAGCTCCTCTCCAAGCTGACTGATTTAATCTGGCTTTTTTGGGCTTCTTATTCAATTGCTCTGCTTGGCCTCAAACAAACTTTGACAATTTGTTCTAATCTTCTGGCTTTTTTTTATTCTCTGGCTTCAATTTTCTCTGCACAAACTCCCAAACAAACTCACCTCTACTGCACTGCATTCACTCAACTGAAATATGGCACCAAACTCAATTCCACTCAACTCAAAACTGAACTGACTGAACTGAATGCAAGAAAATAACTCATGATCAAACTCAACTCCACCATAGTCACTAACTGCTCCCACCCCTGCCCCGTTGTATTCTGATTCATCACTTTATCTGCCACTCAATTAAACATCACCTTCAAACTTTGCTGCTTCTTTCTACAAGCTAACTTTACCTTCATTGTTTGAGGTTAAATGAGTATATTAAGGATATATCTGTACTTCATCCACAGAATTTAAAGGTGTGTCATTCTGGCCAGATCACATAGACCTAGAAAATCTTTAGATGGGATCCCTGGCCAGAATGACCATGTTGCTGGATTAAAATTCTCTCTCTCTCTCTCTCTCTCTCTCTCTCTCTCTCTCTCTCTCTCTCTCTTTCTCTCTCTCTCTCTTCCTCTCTCCATATATATATACTGTTTTGACAAACTTGAATTGACACTACTTGTTAGTATACCTACTATCCTACTATGTACCAAGCTCTGGAGGATCATTATGAAACAAAATCTCTGGTTACTTGTTTCTTGGCTTATGCTGTCCTGGTAAATAACCAAAACCCCAAAAGTATATTTTATTTCATTAAATATTTTCTTACTACTTAATCCTTAACTTAGTATGTCATACTAAATCCCTTTCCATATATAATCTGACCATAGATGGATTCATGATCTAGGACAAATTAGTGTAATATTTTCTTGAGAATGAAAATTGAGATCCTGAGGATCGAATTCATTCAGAAATGATAGACTCTTGAACAAAAAAGACACATTAAATCAAAACCAGAGTCAACATCTTAGTAATTAAGTCAAAATCACATTTAAGTTGATGTTTAAAAGCCAAAAAGAAGCATGACAGCTGGTCTATATACTGAAACGTGCAAAGGACTGAGTATCCAAGGCAAAACATATTGTTTGGCTTTGGAGGAGATGTGCAGAGTACTTTGATCTATTTTTCAGGTTCTGGTTACCGTGGAGTGGTTCTCCTCTTATTTGTTCCCAAACCTTGCAGAGTTAAAGAGGGGTCTGTTATGTCCTTTCAGAAATCTCCCTTTCTCCTTAAATCAGCTTGAGTGTCTCTAATTCTTGGAACAGATGAGAATTGGTTTTCTCCTAAACCAAGGTAGTTTTTCATTCCTGCAAATTATTCTGAAGGGAAAAAGGTATTAGATTGATTTGGAACTTCTGAGTTTTGGCATTGTCTTACATTCATTTGGCAAACTTACCTCAGTATATAGTGGTTTAAAAGGGGCTCTGAAGCTGGATGGTGATGGTATATGCCTTCATTCCAGCATTTGGGATACAGAGGCAGGCAGATCTCTCAGTTTAAGGTCAGCCTTAACTGGTCTGTAGAGTGAGTTCCAGGACAGCCAGTGCCACACAAAGAAACCTTGCTTTGAAGAAACAAAAAAGGAGTGGAGCCTTTGGATTTTACAAAGATGTTTCTTAACAGTTAAGCTTGAATTACATTGTCTGACTTAGTGAGTCCTCTACAATTCAGCATGAGATTAATGGCTAGGCATTGGTTATTATTGAAACATCCTGATGTCTTTGGCCAGACTGCTCCCCAAAACAGTTATATATATATTTTAATCCATTTCTTTTTCATCATCTTCTCATTTCAACACAAAAGAAAACTTCCTGTAATTCAGAAAACATCTCGAAGACCATTCTGGAGTAGTTGTTTCTCAGCATCTTAAATACTTGTGGTGTGATTGTCAAACTTTTGACAAAATACTTGACTGAAACAGCTTAAAAAAGACATTATTACTTTCATAATTTCAGAAGTTTTATTGACAACATAGTGATCAGGTCTATTGATTCTGGCACAAGGTTAGGCAGAATATCATGGAAGCAGAATCAGGTTACAAATGTTGCTCCTTTTTCCACCAGATATGAAATGGAGAGAAGACAGAAAAAGGATAGGGAAAAGATGTCATTCTCAAGATGATTCACAGTAATTTTTACTCTAGCTAGTCTCTACCTAAAAGTATTCCAGAACCTTTTAAAGTAGAATCACCAACTAGAAACCAAGCCTTTTATAGATGATGATTCTTTTTGGTGGGGACACTATGGTTGTGAGTTTGTGTGTGTGTGTGTGTGTGTGTGTGTGTGTGTGTGTGTGTGTGTGTGTCTGTGTGTGTGTGTCTGTGTGTGTGTGTGTGTCTGTGTACTTATATATTCATTATGGTAACTGGCAAAATTATCACTACTACTTAATGTATAAAAATAAGTGAGGCTGAGGTGAAATAATTTGTTGACTAAGCAATGAAGAAGTCCTTAACTTCCTATGTGTTAGACTTATATAATCTAATGTTTATATACTTACAAAGCACCTTTATCCATCCCCCCATTTGAACACTAACTAATTGAGGCTAAGGGACTTTAAAGACATTACTTAAGGTTACATGTATGGTATGTAGTAGTATCAAGACTAAAACCAAGGCCTGAGCCTATTATGTCTCTATTCTTTTGTTTGTTCATTTGTTTGTTTTGTTGATGTCTGAATTCTTGAGTACTAAACCACTCTCAGGTCTAGAAAACCAGTGCTACACCAGTCAGAATGGCTAAGATAAAAAACTCAGGTGACAGCAGATGCTGACGAGGATGTGGAGAAAGAGGAACACTCCTCCATTGTTGGTGGGATTGCAGACTGGTAAAACCATTCTGGAAATCAGTCTGGAGGTTCCTCAGAAAATTGGACATTGAACTACCTGAGGACCCAGCTATACCTCTCTTGGGCATATACCCAAAAGATGCCACAACATATAACAAAGACACATGCTCCACTATGTTCATAGCAGCCTTATTTATAATAGCCAGAAGCTGGAAAGAACCCAGATGCCCTTCAACAGAGGAATGGATACAGAAAATGTGGTACATCTACACAATGGGATATTACTCAGCTATCAAAAACAATGACTACATGAAATTCATAGGCAAATGGAATGAACTAGAAAATATCATCCTGAGTGAAGTTAATCAAGCACAGAAAAACACACTTGGTATGCACTCATTGATAAGTGGATATTGGCCAAAAAGTTTGAATTACCCACGATACAATCCGCAGACCACAGGAAGTTCAAGAAGAAGGATGACCAAACTGCAGATGCTCCTACTCCTTCTTAAAAGGGGGAAAATATTCGTAGGAGGGGATAGGGAAGCAAAGTTTAGAGCAGTGACTCAAGGAATGGCCATTCAGAGCCTGTCCCACATGAGGCATATATATATATACCCACCAAAGCTACATAAGATTGATGAAGCTAAAAAAATGCATGCAGAAAGGGACTGGATATAGATCTCTCCTGAGAGACACATCCAGAGCATGTCCAGTACAGAGGTCAATGCTAGCAGCAAACCACCGACTGAAAATAGGACCCCCTTAGGGGGAATTAGAGGAAGTATTGAAAGAGTTCAAGGAGCTTGCAACCCCATAAAAGCAACAATGCCAACCACCCAGAGCTTCCAGGGACTAAACCACTACCGAAAGACTATACATGGACTGACCCAGGGCTCCAACTGCATACGTTGCAGAGAATAGCCTTGTTGGGGCACCAGTGGAAGGGAAAGCCCTTGATCTTGCCAAGGTTGGACCCCCAGTGCAGGGGAATATGGGGGAGGGCAATAAGGGGAATATATAGGGGGAATACCCGTATGAGGGAGAGGGAGGGGATGGAATGGGGGCTTATGGACAGAAAACTAGGAAGGGGAATAACCTTTGAAATGTAAGTAAAGAAATATATAATAAAAATTTTTAAAAAATGTAAAATAAAAAATATCCAATAAAAGAAAAGAAAAAAGAAAAGAAAAACGGTGCTAGAGATTACCCATTTGGGCTCAGTACCCACAAAATGATTCAATAAATGTAAACTTGCTTTGAAAATGTTTTTGTGATAAATGGTCTAAAATATGGGAATAAGTTAGCCAACGTTATAACTGATGTTTTGCTTGTGATGAAAATGAAAATTATGCCTTTCTCTGAAACGATAACCACCTAGTGTTAATTAGCTTCATGTTAACATTTTGATGCATTTCTGCACTTTTTAATTGAAATGCAAATTAATATTTCATCATCCATTCTGTTTCTGGTAAGATGAGGAGCTACAACAACAACCTCAAGGTTGCTTAGCCTTGAATTTTTTTCTAGCTCAATATTTTGCTGTTTTGTCTCTCAGCTAATTTGAACCAGAACAGGAGAGGAATGATTATTGTGTGGGTGGGGTTTTTGACTCATTTTCTCATAGCAATAGAACAATATTTCATCTACATTTAAATGCTTGAAAACTTTAGCTTGGAGAAGAAACTAAACACAATTAATTTCCAGTAGAAAGAGAATAGATCAAGTTATATTTGGCATTTAAGGTGCCCAAGGGAGATTAACTGTCACCAACTAGATCAAAATTGAGTCTTGTGGGTGCTGTTGTTGGTTCAGCTCTTCCCAGGTAAGGCTTAAAAATGAAATTTTCAAACCCTTTTGTGGTCTTGATGAATGATGAGGAATTTCTTGCCAATATCACAGGAAATAGAAATACGGGGTCCACAGCTGGAATAGAACTTGTCAGTCACATTCATTTATGTTTAAGTATCTTACACAATGTTCCCACAAATTGGTGATTACTTACGTTCAAACGCATTCTAGGGAATGCTTGGATTTTAGAGTTGACTCATATCATCTGAATGGATCTTATCACATTAGACTAACACATGTCTTCCTCTCTAGTCTGTCCATAATAATAAATGATTACTTGAAGAACTTAATAATTATATTTTAATATGTTATAGTTATTGCTATGTTATACTTATTTAAAATAATATTACAATATATATCAAAAATTATTGGACAAATGTTTCTATATTTATAAATTGTAATAATGGATAAAACATGGTAAACATCAATTCTTCTTATTGTAGCAATATTGAGTGCTTAGGATATCTGTGAGGTACAGTATTAAGAACATTAGAGACAATGACTAATAGAATCCTCACCATCAAATTATAAAATGGATGCCATTAATTTTGTAATGCAGATGACAAAATTAGAACTCAAATCTATTCAGTGTCTTCTAAAAATTAAAAAATAATAGGTCATAGTCACTGCTTCAAAAAATTGGGTTATTTCCCAGATCATTACTCCACTTTATTCTATGTAAATATTTCTTTTTATTGCATCAGATGGATCCATTCCATAATATTGGGTAGATTACTTATATATGTTAGCTTGTGTACAAATGCTAGAAAACACGAAAAAAAAATGTCCTCACTTCACATCGTATTGGCAAAACAAGAAAATGTCACAGAGCAGTCTTAGTGAATGCTCCTTTTTGTGTCAGCTCAGGAACGGTTGCGTTGAATCACTCTTTCCACTTTGTGCCACAAGGCACATGAACATTAATTTGACATGAAGCCAACCTAATACATCCACCCAAAGTGACATGTTCCCTGTATTACACACAGTATCTAAAGACAAAATAAAACAGAAAAAGCTTCTGCCTTACCTGATACCACACATGCCTTTGTTCAATTTTTAAATACAACTGAATATATATTGGACTCTTTTTGTGTTATTTCAGGTATTCTTCCAGCCTCTATAATCATAAGCTTGCCTCTTCAGAAATCATAAATCCTAGATGCTAACTATACAAATTTTAATTGAGATCTTAAATCAATACTTTTCAAAGAACGACTGCTTATTGTGGTAGAATATATGTAGAAACACTTTTTAAATTATAGTTGTTTGCCTCTTTAAAAAAGCTATTATTATCATCTTGCTATTTATAAGTTCATTACTTTGTATAGTCTTTGGGTCTGGTTAATTTTGATGTGTGATTTTTTTTGTAAGTTATTTCCAAGTTATTTTATACTGATATAAAAAATAAAGAGTACTGTTGGGTGGTGGTGGTGGGAGCTGAACACCCAGAAGTGCAGACAATCCTGAGATTGCAGGACAGACTACTACTTCTGTCCACCTCTGCCCATATCCCTGGCCAAAGAGGAAACTGCATAGTGCCTCTGGACACAGGAATATAGGAGAAGTCAGCAGCAGGAACATGCTGGTTCTGGCCTGCATCCAGAACTGAAGTGAACCAGTTGCACAGCTCCCTGCAAACAAATACCGTCAGGGAGAGAGCTGGACCCTCAGAAGTGCGGACAATCCTGAGAACTCAGAGGAGACAACTACTTTCGGCCCACATTCTGGACCCAAGAGGAAATCCCCTAGTGCCATCTGTACCCCCTAGACAGAGGGACCTTGGAGCAGTCAGGGGCAGGACATGCACTGAGAGCTGAAAGCCAGTTGCCAGGAGCACCTACACACCTGAGAGCAGAGATATCTGTTCCCAGATCCGGCTGAAAGAAAACACTTCTACAGGAGTGCTGACACACAGGCCTACAGGAGGGTCAAGCCATTGTCAGAGACAGCAAGACAAGCTAACACATGAGACAACCTGATGGCAAGAGGTAAGCACAGGAATCTAAGTAACAGAAACCAACACTACTTGGCATCATCAGAGTTCAGTTCTCCCAACAAAGCAAAGACTGGATATCCTAATATACCGGAAAAGCAATATTTAGATATAAAATCACATTTTATGATGATGATGAAGGACTTTAAGATGGACATAAATACCTCTCTTAAAGAAATACAGGACAACACAAGTAAACAAGTAGAAGCCCTTAAAGAAGAAATACAAAAATCCCTTGAAGAATTACAGGAAAACACAACCAAACCGGTGAAGGAATTGAACAAAACCATCCAGGATCTAAAAATGGAAATAGAAACAATAAAGAAAGCAAGAAGGGAGACAACCCTGGAGATAGAAAACCTAGGGAAGAGATCAGGAGTCATAGATACAAGTACCACAAACAGAATACAACAGAAGAAAGAATCTCAGGGGCAGAAGTTACCATAGAAAACATCGACACAACTGTCAAAGATAATGTAAAACGGAAAAGCTCCCAGCCCAAAACGTACTGGAAAACCAGGACACTATGAGAAGATCAAACCTAAGGATAATAGGTATAGAAGAGAGTGAAGACTCCCAACTTAAGGGTTTAGTAAATATATTCAACAAAATATAGAAGAAAACTACCCTAACCTAAAGAAAGAGTTGCTTTCAAACATACAAGAAGCATACAGAACTCCAGATAGATTGAACCAGAAAATGAATACCTCCTGTCACATAATAGTCAAAACACAAAATGCACGAAACAAAACAAAACAAAAAAAAAGAATATTAAAAGCAGTAAGGGAAAAAGGTCAACTAACATATAAAGACAGACCTATCAAAATTACACCAGACTTCTCACTAGAGACTATGAAAGCCAGAAGATCCTGGACAGATGTCATACAAATGCCAGCCCAGGCTACTATATCCAGCAAAATTATCAATCAACATAGATGGAGTAACCAAGATATTTCATGGCAAAATCAAATTTACACAATATCTTTCTACAAATCCAGGCCTACAAAGGATAATACACAAGGAGGGAAACTACTCCCTAGAAAAAGCAAGAAAGTAATCTCCTTGAAACAAAACCAAAAGAAGAGAGACACACAAATATAATTCTACCTCTAACAAAGAAAAATAAAAGGAAGCAAAAAATCACTATTCCTTAGTATCTCTCAATATCAATGGATTCATTTCCCCCAATAAAAAGACATAGACAAACAGACTGGATACATAAAGAGGACCCAACATTTTGCTGCATACAGGATACACACCTCAGAGACACTACCTCAGACTAAAAGGCTGGAAAACAACATTCCAAGCAAATGGTCCAAAGAAACAAAATGGAGTAGTCATTCTAATATTGAATAAAATTGACTTTCAACCAAAAGTCAACAAAAAGGATAAGGAAGGACACTTCATATTCATCAAAGGAAATATCAACCAAGATGAACTCTCAATCCTAAATATCTGTGCTCCAAATGCAAGGGCACCTACATTCATAAAAGAAACCTTATCAAAGCTCAAAGAACACATTGCACCTCATACAATAATAGGAGGAGATTTCAAGATCCCACTCTCATTAATGGACAGATGAAAGCAGAACTTAAACAGAGACATAGAGAAACTAATAGAAGTTGTAAACCAAAAGATCTTAACAGACACTTATCTAACATTTCATCCTAAAACAAAAGGATACAAATTCTTCTCAGCATCTCACAGTACCTTCTCCAAAATTGATCACATAATTAGCCACAAAACAGCCTCAACAGATACAGGAAGATAGAAATAATCCCAGGCTTCCTATCAGATCACCATGGACTAAAGCTGGTCTTCACTAACAACAATAACGGCAGAAAGTTGACATATACATGGACGTTGAACAATGTTCTACTCAATGATAAATTGGTCAAGGAACAAATAAAGAAAGAAATTAAAGATTTCTTAGAATTTAATGAAAACTAAGGCACAACATACCCAAACTTATGGGACACAGTGAAAGCAGTGCTAAGAGGAAAACTCATAGCTCTGAGTGCCTGCAAAAAGAAACAGGAGAGAGCATACATCAGCAGCTTGACATCACACTTAAAAACTCTAGAACAAAAAGAAGCAAATACACACAAGAGGAGTATGAGGCAGGAAATAATCAAACTTAGAGCTGAAATCAACCAAGTAGGAATGAAAAGGACTATACAAAGAATTAACAAAACCAGGAGCTGGTTCTTTTGAGAAAATCAACAAGATAGTTAAACCCTTAGCCAGACTAATCAGAGGGTACAGATAATGTATCCAAATTAACAAAATCAGAAATGAAAAGGGAGATATAACAACAGAATCTGAGGAAATTCTAAAAATCATCAGATCCTATTACAAAAACCTATATTCAACACAACTGGAAAATATGGAGGAAATGGACAATTTTCTAGACAAATACCAGGTACCAAAGTTAAATCAGGAACAGATAAACCATCTAAACAACCCTATTACTCCTAAAGAAATAAAATCAGTTATTAAAAGTCTCCCAACCAAAAAGAGCCAAAAAAAAGATGGGTTTAGTGCAGAATTTTGTCAGACATTCATAGAAGACTTCATACCAATACTGTCCAAACAATTCCACACAATAGAAACAGTTGGAGCACTACCAAATTCCTTCTATGAAACCACAATTACGGTTTTTACTAAACCACACAAAGATCCAGCAGAGAAAGAGAACTTCAGACCAATTAACCTTAGGAATATCAACACAAAATTTCCCAATAAAATTCTCATGAACAGAATCCAAGTACACAACAAAACAATAATCCATCATGATCAAGTAGGCTTCATCCCAGGGATGCAGGGATGGTTCAATATATGGAAATCCATCAATGTAATCCACTATATAAACAAGCTGAAAAAAAAACATGATCATTTCATTAGATGCTGAGAAAGCATTTGACAAAATTCAACACCTCTTCATGACAAAAGTCCTGCAAAGATCAGGAATTCAAAGCCCATACCTAAACATAGCAAAAGCAAAATATAGCAACCCAGTAGGTAACATTAAACTAAATGGAGAGAAACTTGAAGCAATCCCACTGAAATCAGGGACTAGACAATTCTGCCCTCTCTCTACCTACTTATTCAATATAGTACTCCAAGTCCTAGCCAGAGCAATCAGACAATGAAAGGAGGTCAAAGGGATATAAATTGTAAAGGAAGAAGTCAAAATATCACTATTTGCAGATGATATGATAGTATACATAAGTGATCCCAAAAGTTTCACCAGAGAACTACTAAGCCTGAGAAACAATTTCAGCAAAGTGACTGGGTATAAAATTAACTCAAACAAATCAGTAGACTTCCTTTACTCAAAGGAAAAACAGGCTGAGAAAGAAATTAGAGAAATGACACCCTTCACAATAGTCCCAAATGATGTAAAGTACTTCAGTATGACTTTAACCAAGCAAGTGAAATATCTGTATGAAAAGAACTTCAAGTCTCTGAAGAAAGAAATTGAAGAAGATCTCAAAAGCTGTAAAGACCTCCCATTCTCATGGATTGGCAGGATTAATATAGTAAAAATGACCATTTTGCCAAAAGCAATCTACAGATTCAATGCCATCTCCATCAAAATTCCAACTCCATTCATTCTTTATAGAGTTGGAAAGAGCAATTTGCAAATCCATATGGAATAACAAAAAACCCAGGACATCTAAAACTATACTCAACAATAAAAGAACTTCTGTAGAAATCACTCTCCCTGACCTCAAACAGTATTACAAAGCAATAGGGATAAAAACGAAATGGTATTTGTACAAAGACAGGCAGATAGATCAGTCAATAGAATTGAAGACCCAAAACTCAGCTCATACAACTATGGTCACTTGATCTTTGACAAAGGAGCCAAAACCATCCAATGGAAAAAGGATAGCATTTTCAACAAATGGTGCTGGTTCAACTGGAGGTCATCATGTAGAAGAATGCAATAGACCCATTCTTGTTGCCCTGTACAAAGCTTGATTCCAAGTGGATCAAGGACTTCCGCATCAAATCAGATACACTCAAACTAATCAAAGAAAAAGTGAGGAAGAGTCTCAATCACATGTGCACTGGGGATAATTTCCTGAACAGAACAGAGCATAATGGCTTATGCTCTAAGATCAAGAATCGACAAATGGAACCTCAGAAAACACCAATGCTTCTGTAAGAGAAAGGACACTGTCATTAGGACAAAATAGCAACCAACTGATTGGGAAAAGATCTTTACCAATCCCACATCCTATAGAGGGCTAACATCCAAAATATACAAAGAACTCAAGAAGTAAGACTCCAGAGAGCCAAATAACCTTATTAAAACTGAGGTACAGAGCTAAAGAATTCTCAGCTGAGGAATATCGAATGGCTGAGAAGTACCTAACAAAATATTCAACATCCTTAGTCATCAGAGAAATGCAACTCAAAACCACACTAAGATTCTACCTCACACCAGTTTGAATGGCTAAGATAAAATCTTAGGTGACAACAGATGCTGGCGAGGATGTGGAGAAAGAGAAACACTCCTCCATTGTTGGTGGGATTGCAAAATGGTACAGCCACACTGGAGGCTCCTCAGAAAATTGGACATTGCACTACCTGAGGACCCAGTTATACCTCTCTTAGGCATGTACCCAAAAGATGCTTCAACATACAGCAAAGTCACATGCTCCACTATGTTCATAGGAACCTTATTTATAATAGCCAGATGCTGGAAAGAACCCAGATGTCCTTCAACAGAGGAATGGATACAGAAATGAGGTACATCTACACAATGGAATACTACTCAGCTACGAAAAACAATAACTTCATGAAATTCATAGACAAATGGATTGAACTAGAAAGTATCATCCTGAGTGATGTAACCTGGTATCAGAAAAACATACATGGTATGCACTCAATGATAAGTGGATGTTAGCCCAAGAGCCCGAATTACCCAAGATACGATCCACAGACCATATGAAGCTCAAGAAGAAGGATGAGCAAAATGCTGATGCTTCACTTCTTCTTAAAAGGGGGGAAATATTCACAGGAGGGGATATGGAGGTAAAGTTTGGAGCAAAGACTGAAGGAACAGCCATTCAGAGCCTGCCCCACATCCCAGATGTTGCATATATATATATATATATATATATATATATATACATATATATATATATATATATATATCTCCACCAAAACTAGATAAGATTGATGAAGCTAAGAAATGCATGCTGACAGGAACCGGTTATAGATGTCTCCTGAGAGACACAGGCAGAGCATGTTACATACAGAGGCCAATGCTAGCAAGAAACCATCGAACTGAGAATGGTGTCCCAGTTAGAGGATTTAGAGAAAGGACTGAAAGAGCTGAAAGGGCTTGCAACCCCATAAGAACAACAATGCCAACCAACCAGAGCTCCCAGTGACTAAACCACTACTCAAAGACTACACATGGGCAGATATGTAGCAGAGGATGGCCTTTTTGGGTACCAATGGAAAGAGAAGCCCTTGGTCCTGCCAAGGTTGGACCCCCAGCGTAGGGGAATGTCGGGGCGGGGGTGGGAAGGGGATGGATTGAGAGGGAAACACCCTCATAGAAGAAGGGGAGGGGGAGGGTATAGGGGGCTTATGACCAGGAAACCGGAAGTGGAATAACATTTAAAATGTAAATTTAAAAAATCCAATAAAAATTTTAAAAAATTTAAAAAATTAAAAAAGAGTGCTTTTAATTTTTTCCCCCTGGTGTTCACTTCCAATATTCTTTTTTTTTTGTCAACTAAATATTTATTTATTTAATTATATTTTCTTTTTTTAAAAATTGGGTATTCTTATTTACATTTCAAATGTTATTCCCTTTCCTGGTTTCCTGTCCATAAGCCCCCTAGCCCCCCCTCCCCTTCTTCTAAGGGTGTTTTCTGGGGTACTCAGGTAGGTTTTGCTGAAGCAGGCAGAGGCAGGAGGATCAGGAGCTAGAGGCCAGCCTGGGCACTTCCAATATTCTAAATCAGTGGCTCTCAAATTTTTATCTGGTTACCTGTGAAGTGTCTTGTTTTGTGAAAAGCAGGTAATTGTATCACTTCATGAGAAGACCTAGTGTTTACTCAAGGAACCTGAAATTTTAAAATAAACAAATGAGTACAAAAATACCCCCTTGGGTAACTGACATGGTAGAAAGTGAATAACTTCATTTTGTAAAGTTTTTTTTTTTTGAAATGTCAGTTACCCAAGGGGGTACTATAAAATTCTTTATTTTCTAAATGTTACTATGTGAATTTTAATTTAATTTTATTTTTTTTCTTTTCTTTTTTTGGAGCTGGGGACCGAACCCAGGGCCTTGCGCTTGCTAGGCAAGCGCTCTACCACTGAGCTAAATCCCCAACCCCTTAATTTTATTTTTTATTGGCTGCATTGCAGGTTTTAATGAAGATAAGTCAGCTCCCATTTTACATGACAATTCCTGACTTTTCACAGGATGGAATAAAAACTTTAGCTAAACGCACTCTTGTCTCTGTCTTTTGTCCCTCTTCAAACTGTACCTTTATAACAATTAACTTTTTAAAGAAATTATTCTGTCAAAAATACTGTAAATATACCCATACTGATATGACTGGTATAAATGTATTTCTGTGAGTTGAGGAGCATGAGTAAACAGTAGAGAAAAAATTAATGCTGTATCACAAAACCTTGACACCAATATGTGAGTCACTATTCTAATTGCCAAGATTTAATTGGTTCTCTTATAGTTTATCAATTTTTTTTAAAATTAACCTTGCATTAATGGCTTACATTCGAGTTGGAATATTCTCATATGTAGTTTCTCTTTGGTTCTTTTTTAATAATTGAAAAATCTTAATCATCCTATAGCAAGGATCATACAGTTTCTGAATCACACTGCTTCTAATTGTTGAATTTGTGATATCCTGAATTCTTGGAAATTTTTATTTTATGTGTCTGTTTAGACGGGGCCTCTCCACTTATCCAAGTCAGCCTAAAACTTACATTTTTTCTAAGCATGCCTCACTACCTGTGGGATTGTTTTCAGTATAAACATACTGTTTTCCTTCTATTTTATTGCTTCTTGGAAGCCCCATATTCTCAGCTTTTTATAGATCTAAAAATGTCTTCTTTTGCTCTGGAAAAAAATTACACTTTAAGTGTGTGTAAAATTTTAAGGTCAAAATTATTTTTCAGGACCACAACAAAATTAACTTATGTGCAGTAAAGGACAAAATCCAGAAGTAGAAAGTCAAGTAACATAGTTGAAGAAATATTTGCAAATCACATGCACATCTGATAATTAAATTAATATATGAAATATAGAAATAATTCCTATAATACACAATGACAAAACAACTTAGTTAAATCATGAGCAGAGGATTTGACTAGACACTTTACTAAAAGAAGCTACAGAAATAGCCATTGTTTATATTAAAAGACTAATATTTAGAGAAATGCACATCAAAACCACAGTGAAGATATATCCTGAATAGAAGTCAACATGTTAAATGACTTATACCATGCCCTTAAGGATATATCACATAGTTTTTCATATACATGGATTCTAGACTATTTTATACGATATAAAGTTGATGGGGGTCTGTTTGGGATGCTGTATAATACTTTCAAGTATAGTGAGAGGAAAAGAGTAGATGAATAAAATATAAATATAACCAAAACACATTATATATGAAAATTATTAAATTTATGAAAATTATAGAGAAGCACATGGCTTTGTACAACTAACACATACTAATACAAAATAACTTATCGACTCATATTTATGAAGAAAAATTTTAACACAAAATTGAAAATAGCATGTGCTTGTAAGGATGTAATTAGAAGTCAAGCATGGAGTTGCACATCTTTAATCCCAGAAGGCAAACATTGGCAAATCTTCAAGTGCCAAGGCAGCCTGGTCTACATAGTAAGTTTTGGGACAGCTAGGGCTACATAGAGGTACTCTGTATCAAACAAATAAACAATAACAAAAATGTAAATAGAAACCTCTCATACTTTGGGCAGATATAAATTTGTGCAGCTGCTGTGGAAAAGAATATACTGGTTCCTCAAAAACAAGAAAAAAATATGAGTGAAATAAGGTATAGTACTTCTATATGCATCCCGAGGAATTGAAAGCAAATTTCAAAGTATATGTGTACACTGATATTCATAGTATCACAATAGTCAAAAGTGGAATGAGCAATCTAAATGACTGTGGTTGGATGAAAAACAAAATTGTATGTATACATAATTTTGTCTTCAAAAGGAAAGACATTTTAAAAATATGTTTCTCTTTCAATTTTTTATTAGTCATTTTATTTGTTTACATTTGAAATGACACCCCCCTTCCAAGTTACCCCTCCCCAATTCCCCCAACCCATTCCCTCTCTCCTGCCTCCTCTACCCACTCACCCACTCCTGCCTCACCACCGCACCAGCATCCCCCTATGCTGTGGCATCAAGCCTCCACAGGACCTAGGGCCTCTCCCTTCCCATTGACTTCAGATAAGGCCATCCTCTGCTCGATATGTAGCCAGAGCCTTGGATCCCTACATGTATATTCTTGGTTTGGTGATTTAGTCCCTGGAAGCTCTGGGTGGTCCAGTTACTAGATATTGTTCTTCCTATGGGGTTGCAATCCCCCCATGTCCTTTAGTCCTTCCCCTAGCTCTTCCATTGGGGTCCCCAGGCTTAGACCCATGGTTGGATGGAAGTATCTGCATCAGTATTGGTCAGGTGCTAGTAGAACCTCTCAGGAGACAGCCATATCAGGCTTCTGTCAGCAAGTGCTTCTTAGCATCAGCAGTAGTGTCAGGGTTTGGTGTCTGCAGAGGGGATGGATCCCTAAGTGGGGCAGTCTCTGGATGGCCTTTAGGGAGGAAATTCTGATCCAATACAAATATGAATGAATATTGAGAAGACTATGCTAAGTAAAATAAGACACATAATGATACGTACTATATAGTTCCATTCGCACGACACACACATTAGTCAAATTCATAAAGGCAGAACGTGTAGTCATGTTTTCCAATGACTGAGGTGGGTACAGAAAAATATTTTTAAATAAGTACTGGTAATCTATTTGTTAGTAAAAGTTGTGATGATTGGCTGTACAACAAAATAACCATGATTAACAGTACTTATCTACACCCTTAACATGGACAAGATGTTAATTTACAGTTTTAATATTACTGAAAAACAATTTTTCATCATGTCTTAGTTAGGGTTTTACTAATGTGAACATACACCATGACCAAAGCAATTCTTATAAAAGACAACATTTAATGGGGTTGGCTTACAGGTTCAGAGGTTCAGTCTGTTATCATCAACGTAGGAGCCTGGCAGCATCCAGGCAGCCATGGTGCAAGCAGAGCTGAGAGTTCTTCATCTGAAGGCTGTTAGTGGAAGACTGACTTGCAGGCAACTAGGATAAGGGTCTTAAAGCCCCCACCTACAATGACACACCTACTCCAACAAGAGGCCACACCTCTAAATAGTGCCACTTCCTTGGCCAAGCATATTCAAACCATGACACATCAGAAATTAGAAAGCATTGCTATATTGTCTCCAAAATATTATTTGATACACTTTTGTCACTACCATATGATTCAATTTTTTTTCTGGACAGTAGAAGGAGATCATTTTAATGTGAACACTCGTTTTTCTTCAGTCTTTGCAAAATATTCCATTCTTTTGTATATTATAGAAAATTTCTTTGATTTTTTCACTAGTCTTTTTATTTCTTACTTTTAACAATAATATTTTGAATTTCCATATTTTAACAATAATGTGTATTCTGTTTCCTCTTTGAAGAAAATAATTATTTCGTTCACTTGATTCTTTCCAAATATCATTGAAGGTTCACATTATATTTAACAATCTTATTTCTTAATATACTACTGTACACTTGTATGCTTTATGTATTCACCTCTTTGTTCTTAAATTTTCACAAGTGTAAAATAATCTTTGTTAATCCCTTCTGTATGTTTTAAGTCCACTTTTCTTAGTAAGAGAGATAACCAAAACATTATGGTCCTGAGTAAGGTATCATCAAATGACAACCTTCTCTGAAGGTTATAGAAGATAGGCAGATTTATTTAGATATCCTTCTAAATAAAATAAAAGGGTGATAAATCTTTCTGTTAACAAATGGGCAAATGAACTGAATAATCAGTTTTCAGACAGACAAAGAAGGAAGGAAGGAAGGAAGGAAGGAAGGAAGGAAGGAAGGAAGGAAGGAAGAAGTCAGGCAGGCAGGCAGGCAGGCAAGCAGAGAGACTATGACCAGTACAAATTTTTAAAAATTTTAATTATCCTAACCATCAGGGAATAGCAGATTAAAGTTATTTTGAGTTAGCACTGCAACCCAATCAGAATGGAGTTATCAACTAATCTGAAAATAAATGCTGAGAGCATGTGGAGAGAAAGAAATTCGTCTTCACTGTGAGTGGAAGCAAAAATTAATACACAATTGTGGCAATCTTTTTGGAGATTTCTCAAAAAATTAAAAGAAGAAAATAGAAAAATAGAAATGCCATATGATTCAGATATTTCACTCTTGGGTACCCAGAGTACTCTATATCTTATTATAAATATATTTGTAACACTTTTATTGTAACTTTATTAACTATAGCAAAAATTGGAATCAATCTAGTTGTCCTTAAATTTACTGGATAATAAAAATTTGAATATTTGGTATATATTTTTGAATACTATTTAAACTCTAAAGGAAAATACAAGAAAAATTATCAGAAAAATAGCTCAACTTAGAATGTATAATATTAAGCAAGGTCATACAGGTTTAGAAAATAGCTTACATACTTCATATATGTAATGTGGCAAATAATATGCATGCTCATGAAAATAAATGCAGGTGTAGGTACAGTATAACACATAAAAAACAAGAAAGGATAAATATTACAGGATGTGGAAAAATGCACGTAATGAACACCAGTTATAACAGTTTTTTGGTTTTTTTTTTTGTTTTCTGGGTTTGTTTGTTTTTTGTTGTTGTTGTTGTTATGCGGTTTTTTTGTTTGTTTGGGGTAATGGGCAAGTTATAAAATATATTTGAAAGTGAAAATATAAAATCCCATGTGAAGTTTCACAGCTTCCACTTTGATCAGTTATTCCAACTGTTTAGAAGTTCACTGAGTTGTATAGCCCTTGTGCCTGGTTACTTCTTGTGTGTGATTCTTTTTAATCTACATTTTTATTAATTAATTATTTTATTTATTTACATCCAAAATGTTAATTACTCCCATCCCAGTCCCACTTTTCAGAGTTCTTCCCCTCTTTCCTCTCCCCTTCACCTCTGAAAGGGTGCCTCCCATATTCCCTACCATCACCCTGGTGCATCAAGTCTTTACCGAATTAGACACATCATCTCTCACTGAGACAAGACAGTCCTCTGCTGCATATATGCTGAGGGTCTCAGACCAGCCCTTTGGTTGGTGGCTTAGTCTCTGAGAGCTCCCAGGGGTCCAGGTTAGTTGACACTATTGGTCTTCCTATTGGGTTGCCATCCCCTTCAATTCCTTTAAGCCTGCCAATTTCAAGATGTTATCTTTTAATAGCTGAATAATATTCTATTTTGTAAATATATCCAATTTTTCTATTCATTCTTCTATTAAGTAACATCTAGGTTGCTTTCCCTTTCTGGATGTCATGAATAGAGTATTAATAAACATGGTTGAGCAAGTGTCCTTATGGTAGGATGAAACATCTTTTATGCATATGCCCAAAGACAGAACTGATATTAGAATGTTCTTTTATATACTTAATTGCTTTCTTTCAAACGTTAAGAACAAAATAACCTGATAAAAAACAAAGAAATCTTAAGATTATTGGAAGAAAATAAGATACATATATACATATATATGTATATGTGAAATAAATCATGAAGTGTATGTCCTAGAAAAATATATCACACACTGTAAGAGCTCCTTAAACGCTAATTCTTGTTAAAAATCAAGAAATTAGTAACAGAATCTGTAGAAAAAACATTACTAGAAGAAATAAGAAAGATTATGGTATTGTGCTTAATGTTCTTTCAAGAAAGTAAAACAAGAATGGTTATGTCAATAGTGCTCAGATTATATTTTCCCACTTAAATTCTATTCTATAATACATTTCTCAGTTTGCATCCTTCAAATTGAGCAACATATAAAAATTGTGTGGGAAAACATTTTATCTTATTAGCAGGTGGTTTGAGAACATCATAGTAGAGAAAAACAGTATTATTAAGGGGATTTCATTTCTGCACTGCTGAAAGAAATAAATCACAGTTTGCTCAAGTTTCATCAGAAGTGAGGGAGGGATACTGTATATTAAATGATAACATGTTTTATGACTTCCTAAGGAAAATAATCTGGGAGATGAACTTCCTAACTGTTGAAGTGCTTAAAGAAATATTTTAGAAAGATTCAAATCATTAAAGACTGCATTAAAGATGCAGTATTTTATAGACAAAAAGTCATCCCTATAAATATTGCTTGAATGATTGATACAAGTTGCATTGCTGATAATTTTATGTGGATATAGTTTCCATTTGGAAGAACTCAAAAGGAATTACCAAGGGAAGGTGGTGTGCCAGGCAATAGCAATATTCTTCCCCTTTGGAGTTGTGCTGGTTAGTTTTGTCAACTTGGAACAACTAGAGTCACAGAGGCACTGGAAAGAGGAAATTCAATTTAGTAGCTGCCTTTATCAGTTTGGCCTGTGGACATGTCTATTGGGCATTGTCTTGAATAATGATTGGTGATGGAGTGCCCATCCCACTGTGGGTAATGCCACCCCTGGGCAGGTGGCATTATGTTGGTTGCATAAGAAAAAAAAAGCTGAGTGAGTCAAGAAGAGCAAGCCAGTAAGCAGCACTCTTCCATGATCTTTGGGTTCCTACCTCTAGGTTCCTGCCTTTAGTTCCTGCCTTGACTTTGCTTGCTGAAATGCACCTTCACTCTTTAGGTTACTTTGAGAGTACTTTATCACAGCAACAGAGAGGCAAGCTAGAGAAGGAGAAGAGGCAGTGGCATGATCTGAGTTGCCCCAAACTGAAGGATCAAGCAGCAGAAGAAATGAATTCTAAGAAGAAAGGCATCAATGAGCATCTTCTTGGACCTGGAAATAAATCAATGGGTCACTAGGTATAAGATGGATGATACACAAGTAGATCTAACAAAGGAGTCTGGAAATAGAGTATAAATACCTTTTAGCAGTCAGAAAATAAATTTTACATAGGTGATTTGGTTAATAGTGTATTATTGCTTAACATTGTAGAAAGGTATTTGCTGAAACATTTGGATAATGCTTTTGAGGGAAGCAATGCCAAAGGGAGAACAAGAGACTGGGGTATAGACTATTTACCGGCCTTACTCCAAGAAGGATGAAAATCTGGACAAACAAAGGGGAAACTTGGCCTAAAAGCTGTGGGGAAAATCTGAAAGCTGTCTATAAGCTAGAATTGACTAACTTAGCAATATCAGTGTGTTTCTCAGGTATAATAAGCTGCAGTACAAGACAGATCCAAGATTGATGAACATAAATGTTTATTTCTTGCTCCTGTAACTGTCCAAGTAAAATAGTCCTTGACGTCTTTGCATTTTACAGTTCCACCTTCCATTAAAACTTCTTGACAGTCCCAGGAAGGAGGCAATATGAATGAAGCAGGCCCTCATTTTAAAAGTTTTGGTGAAGAAATATGCATGGAATTTCTATGTATGTTTCATTTTCTAGTAGTCAGTATCATGGACACACTACTGGTGAAAGCCAGGCAATGCCGTCTAGCTCTATGTCTAGGAAGAAGAATTTGGGGAAATAACTAAAAGTTTATGTGTTATTGAGAGAAATGACTTTGGACTAATTTCCAACATTCATGATATTTATCTAAGAGAATGAAGTGTTGTTTTCAATAAAATCTCAATTATTTGATTTTACCAATAAAGACTTGGGAGCCAGATGCTGGGCAGAAATCCTGCTAGCTCAGAAAGGCAGAGAAAGCACCCAGCTGACTTTCCTCCACAGCTGATATCCCAAAAGGCAAAGGATGTTTCTTCTCCATTTCATTCATCTTGAAACCCCCTATAACTGGATGTCCCTTATACTTCCTGTTTGTCTCTCTGTTCTCCTAACTTCCTCTTACTCTCTATGGTTTTTCCTGTGTTCACTCCCTGTCAATTGGTTGCTTGTTCTGCCTCTTGACCTGCCGTTGACTTTATTTAATCCTGTTTATAATAAATAGAAAGCTCTTGGATTAAAAGTGTGTCCTAGGGCTGAGCCAGACCACAACTGAAAACAGGTTTTCTAGTAAATAGCACTATCTTAGGTTTCATGGTGTGATCAAATATCCTACAACAATGAAGTAGTTTAGGGAGTATAAATTTGTATCACAGAGACACAGGGTGAGTATTCAGTTTACTTTGTGACTTTTCTTTAAGACAAGATCCCACTACGGAATTCAGGCTGACCTCAAACTAATGTCCTGTCTCCGTTCCTAATGTTCTAGGATTATAAGCATTCGTCATCATGTTCTACAGTTTGGGACATGTTGAGTTAAAGGCCTTGGTGACTGCCTGGTTAAGATCTACAAATCTGATGGCATTAAGGGCCTGCACCAAGGATTTAATGTGTCAGTACAGGGTATTATCATCTACTGAGCTGCCTACTTTGGTATCTATGACACTGCAAAGGGAAAGTTCCCAGATCCCAAGAATACTCACATCTTCATCAGCTGTATTATTGCACAGTCTGTCACTGCTGTTTCTGGCCTGACTTCCTATCCTTTTGACATGGTCCGCCGTTGTATGATGATGCAGTCTGGACACAAAGGAACCGATGTCTGACTGCTGGGTATGCTTGACTGACAGGTATGCTTGACTGCTGGCAGAAAATCACTCACGGTGAAAGAAGCAAGGCTTTTTTCAAGGGTTATGGTTCAACATTCTCAGAGGCATGGGTGGTGCCTTTGTGCTTGTCTTGTATGATGAGATCAAGAAGTACACATAATTATGTCCTAGGTGTTCTCCCAGAGAACAGGCACATGGTATAATAGACCATATTATTACACACTATGGACAGATTCTCTGGGCTTGTCTGTTTTATCAATGGCAACTATTTACCAGTTGAAAAGTGGGAATCAATAATATTCATCTGACCAGTTTTCTCTTAAAGCCATTTCCATAATGGCAATCATTATGGGACTCAATTATATTTTTTATTTCAGTCACTCCTCATAATAAAAAATTGAAGAAATATAAATATCCAAAACAACAACAACAAAAAGAGTAGGCTTACTTCAGTTCTAATTTCCTCTAGGTAAATTTCCTCAGGGTGAAACAAGTTCTTAGTCTTTTGATTAGCTATATGCCTAAGACTATAAACCAGCCTTCATAGCAAATCTGAGTCTTCTTAAGATGTCTTCGTATGTCACTAAGATTGTAATGTTTCATTGTTATGGTTATCTTGTGGTCTGACTATGTCTTGTCACTTCTAAGACAGTATTTTTTTCTCACTGGTTTTATGAATAGATAATTAAATGGATTAAAATCCTGTTTACTTTTAATAAAATAATATTCCAACTATTTACAAATCTAGATAGATACATTTTTATGTCAAACTTGGCTTGATTGTTGTATGATAAGAGTATAGGGATGGACAAATGATGAGGATATAAAATGCTTCAGAATGATCATCTAGAAGCAAGTGGCTTTGTAATGTGATGCATTTTAATATATGTAATAAGGGTTGCCTGGCTGAAGAAGTATCTAAAATATTTTCATGTTAAATATAAGTCAATAAGACTAAATTTGAATTATAAAGTAAAAGTGCTAGTGATAGATAATAGATAAAGCTATATATATATGTAGATAGATAGATAGATAGATAGATAGATAGATAGATAGATAGATAGATAGATAGATAGATATAGATATATAATTTCTTGTCTTACAAGAATTGGGACTCTAGCAGTGTTAGGATTTCAAGAGTAGAAAAACCTCTCCATACAAACTGACAAAATAAAATTAATGAAAATGTCTTCTTGCTTTTCTTTACACAGCAAATATTCTACTTTTACCAATGAAAACCCCAAATACTACTCAGTTATCCTGAGTTTACTTCCCTTTGTTATGAAACTTGTCTTTTTTTCTAACTCTCATACTCCACAGGAAAATCTGAAATCTACAAACAGCCTAAGACAAAAATAATCATTATTATGTCTTTTGCATGCCAAACTGTGGTTTGGTCCCATAATTCTAAAAGCCAAACCTAATAAGAGGGGAAAAAAAGATTAGCAAAAGCTCTTTGTCACTCTAGCTTTTGAAATCTACTCAGGGGACTTTCTGCTGACTAACCGCCCCATGGAGATCTAGTGCCCGATTCTCTATCACTACAAAGGGTAAGGTAGCCCCGCTTACCTCCTGACATGAATGCCAGACGGACCTGCCAGTGGGAATAAATGACTAGGTCTTGAATCTACACTTCAGTTGGGGTCTGAGGGGAAAAAGAAAAAAAAAAGACATGTCTACAACATGCCTATAGTTCTTGTTTTTACTCTCTCATTGGGAATTCAGTGATTCAATTAGTGTTTACTTCAATTAAATGCAAGGGTCTACAGTGACTTGGGCCCTGCTCTTGCAGGTGTGTGTGTGTGTGTGTGTGTGTGTGTGTGTGTGTGTGTTGCCTCTATTTCTAATACAGAATGTATTCATGTCTATGGAAATTTCCACTATCTTCACTGACTTGAATATCTGGTCTTCATGAACTCTTCCCAAGTAATTATTGAGCCATCTGCCTTATGCTGACATATACAACCCTAGAGAAATTCCAATGTGAGTAAGAAGTACATCTGTCTGGTAGATCTGCTTTACCTGTGCCAAGTACCGCCACCCCCCTTTTTTAATTAAGTTCTCGGTAGTAAGATATTTAGAAGATGTTAACAAATCACAGTCCTAACTGGGCAGGATGAGGGTGGGGTTGTAGACTTTGCACTTAACTTTATTTTGAAAAAATAAAAGAGGAATGAAATTATTGGCACATAGTATGGATTAGGAGCTAGTTTCATATCACTCTGGTCACTCCTCAAAATGAAAAGAATGAAGAGATGACATTCTTATATTTCCACAGATCAAAACTGAAGTAAAGGATTTCCAAAAGTGAAATGATGACATGTTTCTGCTTCTATTGCTCTGAAATTTATTGTTTATTTTTCAGTCTCAAGCAGTCAGTGCTAAATGGTTCTATGCACACATCCTAGGGATAACATGTCAAATCTAAATTATCACTTGTATGCTACCTTTGGAGCTGTTTATATATGCAAAATCAAGAAGCAATTTACCTATACTTTTTGTAATTAAAAAACGTATACACTGAGAGATAGACATGCAAATTGCTATTTAAATCTATGCAAGGCTTAAGGCACTCTTAAATCTATTTGAAATATTTTAAATTATTAGTTCTGGTTTGATGGGAGTAACAAAAACATTTTGTCTCCATAGGAAATTAATTTTGTTACTGTTCTTAGTAAGAAAAGCAGAGCTCTCTGAGGTAAAATTTTGTTGTTTTTGTTGTTATTGTTGTTGTTGGTGGTGGTGGTGGTGGTGGTGGTGGTACCTTTAGAAGTATCCATTGTTTATTTTACTTGCCTCAAATTGGAAGTAAAAAGTTTATATTACCAATAGCTCTTCTTCCAAATTAATAGAAGTCAATTTGATTTACATGGAATGTAATTGTATTCTACTCTGGAATAGTTACCATCTGTGCAAAAGAGTCCAACTTTTCTAGCTGAGCTGTAACTAAGTCATTCACTGATATTTTTGATGTAGCAAGTTTTTAAAAATGCCTTATAGTAGAACAGTAGTATTTGTTTTTACCCTACTCTCTGGGCCATCTAGTGTCAGGTTTTTGCTCACTGACACAGTGTCGGGTATGGGTTGCATCTTGTGGACTGAGCTTTATATCAAATGAGATACTTGTTGGTTGCTCCCACAAGGTTTTATATTTTGTGTAATTAAAAAAAATGCCTGATCCAGCTGGGCTATGGGACCAGCAACCGCCAGCCTGGTAGTCAATGCCTCTCCCACAAATGCTGGCTTTGCCTCTCCAGAGCTCTGAGATTGCTCTCTTGCCAGCCTGTGCTCTACTGTAGTTAACTCTCCCCTGGAGCTCAGTCCTTTGCCCAATTCTCCTGTTCCAAATCCTGGTTAAATTCAGCCCAGGCTGTATTGCAGTGGAAAACACCAGACAGTTCTAACACTTTACGAACCAGCAGGGGCCACAATTGCTGGGCGAAGGATATCCTGTCCTAATATGCCTATGCAAAGAACACACAACTCAGTTATAATATTTACAAGCTGCGCCTAGATTGGGCAGATCTACAGCTACACGACTCTATCCCCCAGTTATGAGATAGATCCCTTGCTACTTGCGGCTCCTCCAGGCCAAGTGGTTCTGCCGTGTCTTCCACCTCCTCTTCCTCCATCTTCCTCTTTCTCCTTATCCCTCCATCTTGTTGTCCCTCTTCCTCCTTCCTCTCTCTCCTTCTCTAAAACTTCCAGCCCCACCTTTCCCTATCTCTACCCAGTCACAGGATGTAGCCTTTCTAAAAGTGCCCCTATGGCCAACAACTCAATTAGATAAAACCCAGTCCCAGTATTGAAAGATTTGTTTGGTGACAAGAGATGACCAATTAGGACTTTCTCCCATTATTTGGCAATTTCATTTAGAACACACACACACACACACACACACACACACACACACACACACACACGTTGTGGTAAATATTAAAAAATATGGCGGGACCTTTTTATCCCGCACTATCACCAGTAACTGTAGGTCCACATGGCACTGCGGGGTACTTTTATTTCATCAGTTTCATGCTGTCCCCAAGTACTCTCAGACCCAGGCAATCCGTGGGCCATTCCAGCATGACACCTTGTCACGCTGGTGTCTAAAATCAGTTCCAGTACCAGTGGGCCATATGGAACTAACCATAATTTATCTCTAATTAGTTCTCTCCTGGCAGTTCTCTGCTAGCTGTGAACTCTCTGGTTCCAGCTACCTGGTAAAATCAGGGCTCTAGAAGTTCAGCATGGGCTGGCCTATCTTGGCTCCTTGCCACAGACTCTGCTTACACTCCCAACAACCGCCCCCTGGTAATTAAGGTATAAACTCCCAACTAACCAGTGAAATCAGGACTCAGTGAACTGTAATTTAACAATCAGATTTTTATGTTAAATTCTCAATCTGCAATACATCCACACAATAAACTCACAATCAATTGATAAAAATATAAACCACCCACCTAGATAAGATAAATTGACCTATAGAAATCCATCCCTTAAGAAATATTCATAACAACCTGTATCTATGTAGAGATGTATGGCGATGGATCATTTATAACTGCTTCCATGTTGCCTCTCCCTCCGTTCTGACTCTCCATCTCCTTAAACCCCTGTTCCCGCCCCTCTTCCTTCTAGTCCAATTTCAGGCCTCGTTTTATCTGTGTCTGCCTTCACCTGCTTTTAACGACATCAACCTACACACACACACACACACACACACACACACACATACACATACACATACACACACACACACATATATGTATATATATGGAAGAGAAAGCAGAAAGACTGTTACAGATGGAGATGATGAAAGATACCAAAAAAGCAAGGCCCTCTAAATCAAAATGCTCAATACACATTTGAACTCACAGAGTCTGAGGCAGCCTGCACAGGCCTTGCTCAGGTCTGCTTTAGATGGGATCCTTGAGCTAAAAGGAGAGAGGGATATATGCCCCCCCCAACCCAGAAGTTATCTCCAACTGGTAACCACTTCCAAATGAAATTTTAGCTCTCTCCAAATGAGTCTTATTGATAAAACAAACTAGGGGTACATTGCTTTCCAGATATAGATGCCTAAGAGCAAATGAACTCAGCGACATCTCTGTTTTATCTTACAGGTTCTTTCATATATTATGACTTTCAATTTAGGGTTTTCATGGAATTCCTGAATGCACAAATGAGTACGCCTTGGAATCCGTATCTGTTTTATATGCCATTTCCCGGGTGCTTTTCTTTCTGTTGTGTTAGTTTTTTTTAAATCATATAGTATCATATCTTATCACATCGTGTCATTATCCCTTAGAAGCCTGTTTGTTTTCTAAAGAGAGACAGAAAGGCAATAGATCAAGATGGGAAAGGAGGTGAGGGTGAACAGGAGGGGATGAAGAGGGGAGGGGAAACCATAATTAGGTCATATTATTTGAGAAAAGAACCTATTTTCAATAAAAGGGAAAAAAGAAAGTTAAAATGCCTTTTTAAGAAATTTAGCTTATATGTAACATAATCCATTAGAAGATAAATGATCTGACACAACTCCAGCGTTTACTAAAACGCAGTTTTAGTATGAATTCTATAGAATAAAAAGAATAATCACTATGAATAACTGATGAAAATTTAAATATTGAATCATTTACAAAGTCATAGGCAGCATTTAGAAAACTAGAGATAGCACTGCACCAATGTTAGCAACATCAAGAATTCTAAATCCTGAAGGAAAAAGAAGATGCTAGCACTGGATGCTGATATAACATACGTATAGCTACTGAGGCCTTCAAATAAGCGCTGGTGATCACCAGAGGAAAAAATAATGGACATACTTCTTAGTCTCTTTCCAACACTGTATTACTGCAAGTGCTCTCCCCTGACATACCAGAAGCCAATGAACAATGAAGCTTACTGAGAGTGTCTGTACACTTTAGCCTTTCCTGGCACAGGGGATCCAGCAAAATAACTTAAGGATATGGGATATAAATTTGGTATGTACGACATTCAGCCTAGAAGTCCTAAAATATTGTCAGATGTTTTTAAATATCATTCTAAAGTAATGGCAAGAATTGTCTATGCTACAACACAAAGAATAACAGTATATAGCATATACCATAATATAAACATAGTAATTAAGATACATTAAATTTTAATCAATGCTCTATTTTATAAATACTTAAGATGCATTACTGCATGATTAATTGAAAAAATTAGCATTCAAGAAATATAATGGTTCAATAGGCTACAGACATTTGCCAATAACGTACGGAATATGAGCAGAGTAAATTATTCTTTGCGAGAGTAATGTGAAACTCTGAGCTGGTATTTTGACACTTTCAGAGACTAACTCTATGTGCTGCATTTGTCAATCATATTTGTATTTCTAATTTGCTTCCCTAAAGTTTACATATATACTTAGTAACTATCCTTTACTTAATGCACTATTCACATCAACAGGACTAGTTTAGTTCCGAATATGAGCAAATGCCCCTAATTGAAAAACAAACAAACAAAAGGCAACCCCCCCAAAAAAAACTAGTTCATTTAACTGTAGATCATGGAGATATGGAGATATATTTCATCAATTTCCTGATAGAAATTATCTCAAACATTATCTTAATTTTTTTATTTCTTGCCTTTTATGTCCAGCATGTTCAACTTAGTTATTTAGATTCACTAACTTCTAGGCTCCTGTTCCCTCTCATCTATGTCTCGAGGTATCTCTGACAGAACAACATTTTGAACTATTCAGTTAGTTTTGCATATTGGTAATACCACTATTATTAGTATCAATTCATTTTTCATTTCCTCTAGGATGACTAATAAAGGGTCTTATTGTGTTTTGAGTTAAAATGTTTGCTTCAAAGGCTCTTACAGTGATGTTGGTGGTACTATTTGGCAGCAGGGGTGGGAGGATCCAGAAAGTTTAGAAGGTAAAGGCTAGCTAAACGAAACAGGTCATTGGAGCAGTGTTCCTTGGCAGTGGTATCTTGGCTTTGCTCCCTTCCTACCACTCACTATTCAGGAAACAGCTTCTTCCTCTGTATGATGTGTCATAAAACAACAGAGCCAGTCACAGTAGACTATGTTCTCTGGAACCGCAAGCCAAAATAATTCCTTCCTTAATTATTGCTATTAGATATTTGGTCCCCAAAACAAAGTAACTAATACAAGCTTCCACCAAGGAAAAGTCTAGCTAATGCTTGAAATCTTGTTCACATTACTAAATTCTTCAAGCTCCTCTGAACAGTGCTAACTCTTCAGGTACTCCTCAAACAGAATTCTTGGCGGCTAATGTAATGTTACTCAGGTTGTCTTTAATGGCTAGCCAGAAAGCCAGGTCTGTTGAATGATTTATTCTGTCAGTCTACACTTAAAATGCTCATGGCAATCTCTGTGTGCACTGAGGCAAAGCCCAGATCCTAGCTAGAAGGCCAGGGTTTTGTAAAGCTATTAAAATTACTTTCAGGGCTGGCAAGTTGGCTCAGAAGATAAAATTAAAGGTGCCTGCTGATAAGCCAGACAACCTGAGTTCAATTCTTGGGACGTGCATGATGAAGTGTCTCCCAATAATTGTCCTTTGACTTTCACATGTATGTTGTACTGTGCATGTTTGCATACACATACACCCCAACACCACACACACACACACACACACACACACACACACACACACACACACACACGGAAAGAGAGAGACAGAGACAGAGAAAATTGACTAAAAGTTTAAGGGTAAAAAAGGTATTTTCAATCTTGTTTTGATTATTACTCTCCACTATAAGGATATCTTTGACAAATTTATTCCAAAACTTCCCTCAGAAACTCAATTGCACAAATGCATTGTATAACTCATTATGAACTGTATGATTATTGGAAGGGCCATGCATCAGATACCTAATTTTGTTGTTGTTCTTGCTGTTGTTGTTGTTGTTGTTGTTGTTATTGCTGTTGTTATTGTTGTTGTTGTTGTTGTTGTTGTTGTTTTGAGACAGGATATTTTTGTATAGTCCTGGCTGTCCTGGAACTCACTATGTTGACTACCAGACTGGCCTCAAACTCAGAGAGATCCACCTGCGTCTACCTCCCCAGTCCTGGGATTAAAAGCATGTGCCACCACGCCTTGCAAGATATCAATTTTTTAAGCCCTAAAAGCCAGTTTTAGTTCCTTGGAGGCTCTATCATCTCTCTGAGAAGGTAAGCTTTAAAATATAGGGACTAAAATAATTCAAAGATTTTTACAATATCTAGAGGCTAAAGAGGGAGATGGAAGAATAAAGATGGATAAGAAAAGCAAATAAAATATTACCATGATTTTGATTTGAGAATCCAATCAATCAGTGAATTAATCCATCAATCAATAGAAGACTTACAGAATCCTAAGAAGCATGTATGGGTATATAGATAAGAAAGATCTAAGAGATTCCACTCAATTTTAAAATGTATCAATCCTTTAAACATCCAACCCATATGTGTAGGCCATCTTCTGGTATACACTATACTTTTTCCTAAATTTCAGACATAATAGCACTAAGTGTCTGTAAGACACTTCCAAATAAGTATTTTCTATGTATAGATATGTTTATAAAGGATGTCAAAAAATCACAGAAATGCAACAAATGCTTAATCCCTTTGCTAACAAGTCAATAAAAGAAATGCAGGGCTTGCTTTCTAAATAGGAGCTTCGAGGTTTGATGCCATCTCACAAAAGCGTAATTACTGAAGCAGTGATGAATGCAATTCTGCTCATTTCCAATCTTAATAATACAGATACCCCTATTAATGCCTGCTCAGTAACCATAGGGCTGTACCCATGCGAGACAGGAGAATGCCACTTAGTGAAGGTCAAATTAAAAGTGTGTTATTTGTTGGCAGTCAAGAGCAGGCTAGAAAGAGGCAGGGTAAAGTTTATAAAGCCAAAAACCACAATTATTTCATACCTGAGGCAGACCAAGGAGCAGAAGTCTCAAGTTTCAGTTCAGTTGATTTGTTTTATGTTGTAAAACAGTGGGCCTCTCCAAGTTGCAAGTGCAGCTGCATGAGAATGTTCTATTCAGCAGGATGTGGTCAGTGGGAGCTTGGGACAGTGGGGTGAGGTTAGCTAAAACTAGGATAAAAATGGTGTTACTTTGGACAGTTCGATAGTAACAATGATTTCTTCCTAGACATGAAGCTTGGTATAAGGAATCATGTCCTCAGAAAGTGATTCTCAAACACCAAGTTTGTTGACTTCCTACATAATAATTGGCCACATAGCTTGTTAAAAATATGGACTTAATGTCTCTGATCAAAATTAAACAGAATTTTCAAAAGTGAGCCCAGGGACCAACAGTGTGTTTTTCTAAAAGCTTTTTGGTTGTTTCTGATTCACTGAGAGATTTGGAGGGCACTGTGGGATAGTTGAAACCATTTTTTGTTAAAGCAGACAATGTCTAAATAGTGTTCTCATTTATACTTTATTAGTCAATAAAGTATGTGTTTATGTCGGGCATTGATGGTGGCACTGGCCTTACCTTCTTCATCTTTCTTCATTTTGTTTCTTATACTTATTCTGTATTCTAATTTGCTTCAGGGATTTCACTATCAGTCATACACATATATATATACATACATACATACATACATACATACATACATACATACATACATACATGGAGAGAGAGAAAGGAGGGAGAGAGAGAGAGAGAGAGAGAGAGAGAGCGCATTTTGGGGTGTTGCTGTGTGTATCAGAAAGATAACAAATAAATTCAACCCATCATTACCACTCCTGATACATAATGTACACAGTGACTGTCTCCTGAACCGCTAGGCATATTGTAGTGCTGCTGCTTTAGGAACGAATGCTCCTTTTACCTCTAGTCTTATCTGTAGCATATAGGGATACTAGGTACATGGTACAACACAGGGTCATTTAAGTATCTCTTGGTTTTCCTTTTCTCCCCAAGTACTTGCTATCTCAAATCAAATGTTTCAACCAGCTCTGATACAAACTTTAGAACAAGTCTGAGAACTCATTCTAAGTATAGTAGATACTGTGTTATGCCATGCAGATCCATCTTTAGGACCAAAGAACTCATTCCTCCAGCTTCTGGGAACGTAGCCATGAGACAGTCTTTAGCTGTCAGCCTCCCACATAAATTTTCCTCATGTGCAAATAGCTGCTTTGTTTTAGGCTATGTGTTTTTCTCAGGAGCAAATTGTATCCAATGAACATTATAGAAAAGCATAAAGACATAGATGTCCCCTGTTCTTCAAAGTCAGGCAACCTTGAGTGTTTGTCACCACTTCAGAGTTATTTTATACCTGTTTTGGAACTGTGTTAACATTCAACTTCTGCCCAGTCCTACTTCCTTTCCTGAGGTTCTGGTAGTGATTTTCTCAAGAAATCTCTTACACATGACTTTTTCTCAGTGTTCTTCTTTAAGGAACTCGACTGTTTGAATCACTGGAGCAGACAATCTGATTATTGATGTTATTCAACTTATCACTACATTGTCCATACAAACTCTTTAGTTTTCATTGGCAATCTGAATAAAGCCTCATCTCTCACTTTCTCTTTAGCAAGTAAAAAGATAGTGTCTGATATTTATTACAGGGAGCAATGCATGATAATGTTTTGAGAGGGCATGAGAACAACATGAAAACATTCTTACAAGTGAATTGGAAAAGAAAATATCAAAGAGGAGAGAGGTAATTCTGAGTTGTATGAAATGTTAGAAAAAGGCAGCCCTCTACAATGTCATATAAGTAGGATAAACACTGGGTGTTTTCCTTATTTGCCACCTTATATGCTGAGGCAGGGCTCTCACTGAACCTAGAAACAATCTGGCTAGTTCGCTCCCAAATTTTCTTGACACAATGTTATCACACACAAACTGCAATGCCTGCTCAGCTTTTAGGTGGATTCTGTTCTGGGGATCCAGCTCTGTTTCTCATGTTTATGTGGTAAATAATTTGCTGAGGCATATCCCTAAACATAGCTTTTCAACTTTAAATAGAACTTACAGTCTGCTAAAGAAGACAGAAGCACACTGGGGTACAAACTCCTTCATGCCTGTATGAAGATATTTTCTTCTAATGCTAAGATCCACTAGTGTATATGCTGTTTCCTGCTAAAAAAAAGAACAAGAGTCAGAGAAGCACTTTGAAATATTGTTGGTTTTGACATTTTGATGGTTAATGGATAGTCAACAAGACAAAAAATATAATGCCAGAACGATCTCAGAAAATTCTCTTTGTGCTTATCCTTACTTAGAGGATGATGTAGAGAACTACCCAGTTCTAAGAATTCACTTAATTCGGAGCTTTATTCCTCTTCATCCTTCTTGTCTTTCATATATCTACTTTCTTGATTCATTTACAAAATCATTTTGAGAATCACTTTTATGCCATTTTTCATAGATTCCATGTGTGTTATCAATTTAATCCTCTGTAGTGCTGTCAGTCATTTGCAATACCAAATAGGGCAAATAAATAACAATACTGTATTGTTGTTTTAAATATTCATTTACACAGCAAAGCCTACAAATATAATGTATCAAACCAATATTCTGCCAATTCTGAATCCATTAAAGTAGCATCAAACAATCTGTATTAAGAGTAAATTTACATAATATGTTAATTAAATATTAAATGAAATTCTAATGTTAGCTGTATGTACTTTATCAGTACAAAAGTTTGTAGTTCATAGTTTTGTTTATTTAAAAATAAGTGCTAGGAGGAGGGAGGATGCTGTGAACATGTGAATGAATTAGAATGGGTACATGGACTACAAGGATGAAAAAACCCATTTGAATTGTGATTCAAAGTGTCATACCTACTGCCAATTGGGAGGAAATTGCCCTTGTATTTCACTAGTGTCTAGAATTGGCCTTATTTAATATGAGTAAAAAGGTTTAGAGTTGAGTGTTATGTATTTTAACCAAAAGAAAATATAAAATCCAAAGGGTGTTTTCCAAAGATTTGTGGGAGATATTTGTTCATTCAGGAAGCAGATCTATCTATTTAATAGAACTCATATAGAAAGCAACTTTTGCATTTCTTTCCATTTACATCACAACACCCATTATTTGGTACCTCTATTTAAAATATTTCCATTGTATATATGTGTTTTAAGAATCTTTTACGGTAGAGACATTGTAAGAACAAGACATAGGGGGATGACTTTTAGGAAATAGTATTTTCCAATTACAACAGAGCAAATGTACATGTTAATACACAGAAATTATGACAGCGTGCACAAACCTGTGCAAGTTCAAGCTCGAAAAAACAACCCATGAAAGAAGGGTGGTGGACATGAATTCCTACCTTTCCCTGAAAAAATACTGGCATGTATTTGCTGTTGAAAGAGAAAGAAAGTCAGTTTTCTTCTATTGAATAACTGCTATATTGACCACCTTCTAAAGAAAGGTCCAACAACCAGTCATAGTTAACCAACACGATGTACACTCATTTTTAAAGAGAGAACAAGAAAGAGTTTTCGTGTGTAAGAGAGTTTGATGTGTATGGAGGTGGGGAGAATCTAGGGGAGGTGTTAGGAGAAAGGGATGAGTATAATCAAAATGCATTGTGTGAAATTCTCAAAGATTCAATAGAAACATTTAAACAACAAAACCTCATGGCTGTGGGAAGAGGACTGGAGGGAATGGAAGAGTAATGGGGATAAGAGGGGAAATTATGCAAAAAATCATATCCAGAAAATATTTTAGAAAAACAGTAAGGTACTAGCACAAAGGCTGCTGTGTACAGCTCAATGGAACAGAGATCAATTGAAGATCTAGATACTAATGCATGCATGTGTAGCATATGACTTTCAAAAGAACAAAACACCAGTCAGGGGTGGAGTGGGGTAGACTCTTCCTCTACACACAGGATTCAATTCTAAATGGATCAAATTCTTTAAAGTCTGAAACTTCTACCGTTGTTCCCAACCTTCTTAAGCCACAACCCTTTAATACAGTTCTTCATGTTATGGTGAGACCCAACCATAAAATTAGTTTTGTTACTACTTCATAACTGTAATTCTGCTACTGTTGTGAATTATGATGCAAACGGGTGATATTCAGGATATCTGACCTGGGATATCTGATATGTGACACCTGTGAAAGGTTCATTCAAACCCCAAAGAGATCGTGACCCACAGATTGAGAACCATTGAATCTAGAAGAAAAAGTTTGGAGTACACTTTAGGATATAAGATCAGGAAAGGGCTTTCTGAATAGAATTGCAGTTGCTTGGGCATAAGACCAATAATTTATAAATGGGTTTCAATAAAATTGAATAGTTATATACATGAAAAACAAAACATAGTTGAGTAAAGAAGTAGTCTACAGCATGAGAGAAAAATTTCTTTCAGCTATACATCTGACAGAGGGTTAATACCTAAAGTACACAAAGAACTACAATCAGTAACTGTCAAGAAAGTAGACATACTTTTATGACACCAGAGGATGTCAGGGATTCAGACTACATGGATCATCTATTATATAAAGCTGTGTAGAGACCTGCTTTAAAATGAGAAAAATATATTGAAATATCAAAAGATTTCCTATATAGATATATATGTCTGTGATTGTGTGTTTGTCTGTCTGTGGTATATATATATATATATATATATATATATATATATATATATATATTTGTATATGTGTGTATATGTATATATATATATACATATATATATTTGTATATGTGTGTATATGTATATATATATGTGTGTGTGTTTGTCTGTCTGTGGTATATATATATATATATATGTATATATATGTATATGTATATATATATGTGTGTGTGTTTGTCTGTCTGTGATATATATATGTGTATATATATATATGTGTGTGTGTGTGTGTATGTTTTGTATATGTGTATATATATGTGCCTATGTTGAATATGTGTATCTGTATAGAATTGTGCTGGTCTTCTCCATCCTCCCCTCTTTAAATCCACTCAGTATTCTTGGTCTCTTGTTTTGTGTCTTAGGAAAGTGATACATACGAACTGTATAAATAGGTTTCCTCAACCTTTGACATCCTAATGGATTCATGTAATAAGAATATCAGCGACAGACACCGCCGGACCCTGAAGGAAACAGACCGGATAAACAGTTCTCTGCACCCAAATCCCGTGGGAGGGAGAGCTAAACCTTCAGAGAGGCAGACAGGCCTGGGAAACCAGAAGAGACTGCTCCCTGCACACACATCTCGGACGCCAGAGGAAAAAGCCAAAGACCATCTGGAACCCTGGTGCACTGAAGCTCCCGGAAGGGGCGAAGGGGCGGCACAGGTCTTCCTGGTTGCTGCCACTGCAGAGAGCCCCTGGAGAGCACCCCACGAGCAAACCTGAGCCTCGGGACCACAGGTAAGACCAAATTTTCTGCTGCAAGAAAGCTGCCTGGTGAACTCAAGACACAGGCCCACAGGAACAGCTGAAGACCTGTAGAGAGGAAAAACTACACGCCCGAAAGCAGAACACTCTGTCCCCATAACTGACTGAAAGAGAGGAAAACAGGTATACAGCACTCCTGACACACAGGCTTATAGGACAGTCTAGCCACTGTCAGAAATAGCAGAACAAAGTAACACTAGAGATAATCTGATGGCGAGAGGCAAGCGCAGGAACCCAAGCAACAGAAACCAAGACTACATGCCATCATCGGAGCCCAATTCTCCCACCAAAACAAACATGGAATATCCAAACACACCAGAAAAGCAAGATCTAGTTTCAAAATCATATTTGATCATGATGCTGGAGGACTTCAGGAAAGACCTGAACACACTTAGGGAAGCACAGGAAAACATTAATAAACAAGTAGAAGCCTACAGAGAGGAATCGCAAAAATCCCTGAAAGAATTCCAGGAAAACACAATCAAACAGTTGAAGGAATTAAAAATGGAAATAGAAGCAATCAAGAAAGAACACATGGAAACAACCCTGGATATAGAAAACCAAAAGAAGAGACAAGGAGCTGTAGATACAAGCTTCACCAACAGAATACAAGAGATGGAAGAGAGAATCTCAGGAGCAGAAGATTCCATAGAAATCATTGACTCAACTGTCAAAGATAATATAAAGCGGAAAAAGCTACTGGTCCAAAACATACAGGAAATCCAGGACTCAATGAGAAGATCAAACCTAAGGATAATAGGTATAGAAGAGAGTGAAGACTCCCAGCTCAAAGGACCAGTAAATATCTTCAACAAAATCATAGAAGAAAACTTCCCTAACCTAAAAAAAGAGATACCCATAGACATACAGGAAGCCTACAGAACTCCAAATAGATTGGACCAGAAAAGAAACACCTCCCGTCACATAATTGTCAAAACACCAAACGCACAAAATAAAGAAAGAATATTAAAAGCAGTAAGGGAAAAAGGTCAAGTAACATATAAAGGGAGACCTATCAGAATCACACCAGACTTCTCGCCAGAAACTATGAAGGCCAGAAGATCCTGGACTGATGTTATACAGACCCTAAGAGAACACAAATGCCAGCCCAGATTACTGTATCCAGCAAAACTCTCAATTAACATTGATGGAGAAACCAAGATATTCCATGACAAAACCAAATTTACACAATATCTTTCTACAAATCCAGCACTACAAAGGATAATAAATGGTAAAGCCCAACATAAGGAGGCAAGCTATACCCTAGAAGAAGCAAGAAACTAATCGTCTTGGCAACAAAACAAAGAGAATGAAAGCACACAAACATAACCTCACATCAAATATGAATATAACGGGAAGCAATAATCACTATTCCTTAATATCTCTCAATATCAATGGCCTCAACTCCCCAATAAAAAGACATAGATTAACAAACTGGATACGCAACGAGGACCCTGCATTCTGCTGCCTACAGGAAACACACCTCAGAGACAAAGACAGACACTACCTCAGAGTGAAAGGCTGGAAAACAACTTTCCAAGCAAATGGTCAGAAGAAGCAAGCTGGAGTAGCCATTCTAATATCAAATAAAATCAATTTCCAACTAAAAGTCATCAAAAAAGATAAGGAAGGACACTTCATATTCATCAAAGGAAAAATCCACCAAGATGAACTCTCAATCCTAAATATCTATGCCCCAAATACAAGGGCACCTACATATGTAAAAGAAACCTTACTAAAGCTCAAAACACACATTGCACCTCACACAATAATAGTGGGAGATTTCAACACCCCACTCTCATCAATGGACAGATCATGGAAACAGAAATTAAACAGTGATGTAGACAGACTAAGAGAAGTCATGAGCCAAATGGACTTAACGGATATTTATAGAACATTCTATCCTAAAGCAAAAGGATATACCTTCTTCTCAGCTCCTCATGGTACTTTCTCCAAAATTGACCATATAATTGGTCAAAAAACGGGCCTCAACAGGTACAGAAAGATAGAAATAATCCCATGCGTTCTATCGGACCACCACGGCCTAAAACTGGTCTTCAATAACAATAAGGGAAGAATGCCCACATATACGTGGAAATTGAACAATGCTCTACTCAATGATAACCTGGTCAAGGAAGAAATAAAGAAAGAAATTAAAAACTTTTTAGAATTTAATGAAAATGAAGATACAACATACTCAAACTTATGGGACACAATGAAAGCTGTGCTAAGAGGAAAACTCATAGCGCTGAGTGCCTGCAGAAAGAAACAGGAAAGAGCATATGTCAGCAGCTTGACAGCACACCTAAAAGCTCTAGAACAAAAAGAAGCAAATACACCCAGGAGGAGTAGAAGGCAGGAAATAATCAAACTCAGAGCTGAAATCAACCAAGTAGAAACAAAAAGGACCATAGAAAGAATCAACAGAACCAAAAGTTGGTTCTTTGAGAAAATCAACAAGATAGATAAACCCTTAGCCAGACTAACGAGAGGACACAGAGAGTGTGTCCAAATTAACAAAATCAGAAATGAAAAGGGAGACATAACTACACATTCGGAGGAAATTCAAAAAATCATCAGATCTTACTATAAAAACCTATATTCAACAAAATTTGAAAATCTTCAGGAAATGGACAATTTCCTAGACAGATACCAGGTATCGAAGTTAAATCAGGAACAGATAAACCAGTTAAACAACCCCATAACTCCTAAGGAAATAGAAGCAGTCATTAAAGGTCTCCCAACCAAAAAGAGCCCAGGTCCAGACGGGTTTAGTGCAGAATTCTATCAAACCTTCATAGAAGACCTCATACCAATATTATCCAAACTATTCCACAAAATTGAAACAGATGGAGCCCTACCGAATTCCTTCTACGAAGCCACAATTACTCTTATACCTAAACCACACAAAGACACAACAAAGAAAGAGAACTTCAGACCAAATTCCCTTATGAATATCGACGCAAAAATACTCAATAAAATTCTGGCAAACCGAATTCAAGAGCACATCAAAACAATCATCCACCATGATCAAGTAGGCTTCATCCCAGGCATGCAGGGATGGTTTAATATACGGAAAACCATCAACGTGATCCATTATATAAACAAACTGAAAGAACAGAACCACATGATCATTTCATTAGATGCTGAGAAAGCATTTGACAAAATTCAACACCCCTTCATGATAAAAGTCCTGGAAAGAATAGGAATTCAAGGCCCATACCTAAACATAGTAAAAGCCATATACAGCAAACCAGTTGCTAACATTAAACTAAATGGAGAGAAACTTGAAGCAATCCCACTAAAATCAGGGACTAGACAAGGCTGCCCACTCTCTCCCTACTTATTCAATACAGTTCTTGAAGTTCTAGCCAGAGCAATCAGACAACAAAAGGAGATCAAAGGGATACAGATCGGAAAAGAAGAGGTCAAAATATCACTATTTGCAGATGACATGATAGTATATTTAAGTGATCCCAAAAGTTCCACCAGAGAACTACTAAAGCTGATAAAGAACTTCAGCAAAGTGGCTGGGTATAAAATTAACTCAAATAAATCAGTTGCCTTCCTCTATACAAAAGAGAAACAAGCCGAGAAAGAAATTAGGGAAACGACACCCTTCATAATAGACCCAAATAATATAAAGTACCTCGGTGTGACTTTAACCAAGCAAGTAAAAGATCTGTACAATAAGAACTTCAAGACACTGAGGAAAGAAATTGAAGAAGACCTCAGAAGATGGAAAGATCTCCCATGCTCATGTTTTGGCAGGATTAATATGATAAAAATGGCCATTTTACCAAAAGCAATCTACAGATTCAATGCAATCCCCATCAAAATACCAATCCAATTCTTCAAAGAGTTAGACAGAACAATTTGCAAATTCATCTGGAATAACAAAAAACCCAGGATAGCTAAAGCTATCCTCAACAATAAAAGGACTTCAGGGGGAATCACTATCCCTGAACTCAAGCAGTATTACAGAGCAATAGTGATAAAAACTGCATGGTATTGGTACAGAGACAGACAGATAGACCAATGGAATAGAATTGAAGACCCAGAAATGAACCCACACACCTATGGTCACTTGATTTTTGACAAAGGAGCCAAAACCATCCAATGGAAAAAAGATAGTATTTTCAGCAAATGGTGCTGGTTCAACTGGAGGGCAACATGTAGAAGAATGCAGATCGATCCATGCTTATCACCCTGTACAAAGCTTAAGTCCAAGTGGATCAAGGACCTCCACATCAAACCAGACACACTCAAACTAATAGAAGAAAAACTAGGGAAGCATCTGGAACACATGGGCACTGGAAAAAATTTCCTGAACAAAACACCAATGGCTTATGCTCTAAGATCAAGAATCGACAAATGGGATCTCATAAAACTGCAAAGCTTCTGTAAGGCAAAGGACACTGTGGTTAGGACAAAACGGCAACCAACAGATTGGGAAAAGATCTTTACCAATCCTACAACAGATAGAGGCCTTATTTCCAAAATATACAAAGAACTCAAGAAGTTAGACCGCAGGGAAACAAATAACCCTATTAAAAAATGGGGTTCAGAGCTAAACAAAGAATTCACAGCTGAGGAATGCCGAATGGCTGAGAAACACCTAAAGAAATGTTCAACATCTTTAGTCATAAGGGAAATGCAAATCAAAACAACCCTGAGATTTCACCTCACACCAGTGCGATTGGCTAAGATCAAAAACTCAGGTGACAGCAGATGCTGGCGAGGATGTGGAGAAAGAGGAACACTCCTCCATTGTTGGTGGGATTGCAGACTGGTAAAACCATTCTGGAAATCAGTCTGGAGGTTCCTCAGAAAATTGGACATTGAACTGCCTGATGATCCAGCTATACCTCTCTTGGGCATATACCCAAAAGATGCCTCAACATATAAAAGAGACACGTGCTCCACTATGTTCATCGCAGCCTTATTTATAATAGCCAGAAGCTGGAAAGAACCCAGATGCCCTTCAACAGAGGAATGGATACAGAAAATGTGGTACATCTACACAATGGAATATTACTCAGCTATCAAAAACAACGAGTTTATGAAATTCGTAGGCAAATGGTTGGAACTGGAAAATATCATCCTGAGTGAGCTAACCCAATCACAGAAAGACATACATGGTATGCACTCATTGATAAGTGGCTATTAGCCCAAATGCTTGAATTACCCTAGATCCCTAGAACAAACGAAACTCAAGACGGATGATCAAAATGTGAATGCTTCACTCCTTCTTTAAATGAGGAAAAAGAATACCCTTGGCATGGAAGGGAGAGGCAAAGATTAAAACAGAGACTGAAGGAACACCCATTCAGAGCCTGCCCCACATGTGGCCCATACATATACAGCCACCCAATTAGACAAGATGGATGAAGCAAAGAAGTGCAGACCGACAGGAGCCGGATGTAGATCGCTCCTGAGAGACACAGCCAGAATACAGCAAATATAGAGGCGAATGCCAGCAGCAAACCACTGAACTGAGAATAGGTCCCCTATTGAAGGAATCAGAGAAAGAACTGGAAGAGCTTGAAGGGGCTCGAGACCCCAAAAGTACAACAATGCCAAGCAACCAGAGCTTCCAGGGACTAAGCCACTACCTAAAGACTATACATGGACTGACCCTGGACTCTGACCCCATAGGTAGCAATGAATATCCTAGTAAGAGCACCAGTGGAAGGGGAAGCCCTGGGTCCTGCTAAGACTGAACCCACAGTGAACTAGTCTATGGGGGGAGGGCGGCAATGGGGGGAGGGTTGGGAGCGGAACACCCATAAGGAAGGGGAGGGGGGAGGGGGATGTTTGCCCGGAAACCGGGAAAGGGAATAACACTCGAAATGTATATAAGAAATACTCAAGTTAATAAAAAAAAAAATGTAAAAAAAAAAAAAAAAAAGAATATCAGCAAAGTATCAGAGGCCAGCAACAACAAAAAGATCAGGATATTTATTCTTTTGAATATTCATGTTGAATCACCATGATGGGAACATGTTCCACTGAAAACCATAGTTTCTATCAACTAATCTCTTCACTCCATGTTCCAGTTATTACATTTCCCTTGCTCGTGCAATGATCATGGTATCTTCCTGTGACTATTTCTTGGGGTGCCATCTAACTTGTGGTCCCTGTGTCCTGCCACATATTGCAAACTGTGCTTTCATTAACTTTTTCACAGACTGCAAAATCTAAGAGCGCCATCTCCTTTTACCAACTCACAAATGTTAACAGTGTTTATCTATTTTGTTGAAATATCCTGCACTTATAAAAATCATATTTTATGATTAATAATCTAAGTCTGTTAGACTCTTAGGTCCTCAGTCGCTAAGATCGTACCATGCACATTGTTGTGGCACACTTGCAGGCCTGAATTTCTGTTGCCCAGAGTTGGCAGTCAGTAATTATTCTGAGGAATTGAATTGAGCCAAAACACAACATAGCTATTCCTAGGCTATGATCTTGAATGACCAAGATAAACATTATCTTAATCATGCCATAAAAATCACGTGTTCCCAAAGAATTTAAAGATGTTAACTTGCTGAACATAATACCCATTTTAATGTCTTCTTCATGCAGAAATAAATGGTATTTAAGGGTATTATACAGCTTGCTGTGTAATTACATTAATCAGAGAGTGACTCTTCTCTTGGTTCCTTTGCTGTTTCCATGGTAGCAACCACATGTTTGCAAGTAAAGAGCGCACATAGAACCCATTCTTAATTACACGTGTAGCACTACATTTCAGAGAACACAATAAATATGGAGGTCATGGAGTGCATGGAAAGGAGATATGATGAATAAAGAATTTCTCTCCAGCTTTTCTATCTCTTGGTTATTACTAAACCCTTCATTAATACGTTCTGACTCCTATTACCCTCTTTCTTTCATGCAGTAAAAAGGCCTCTGCAGCCACCCACCAAATTATAATCCTCTGCTCCTGAAATGACCCAGAAAAGTGCCAGAGAAAAGCCAGTAGTAAATTAAGTCCTGTCATAACAAAAATACAGTGGAATGAAAGTGTCTACTGACATTTTTCAGCAAAAAAAGGAATAGATTGACACCACTCTCTGTCTTTTCTCTTATCGTGGCAAACCATCAAGGTCTTCTTTTGAAAGAACTATTTGTATTACTAAGAGTTCTTATTTGTTCTTAAATACCTTACCCAGTGTGCAAAGTAGGTAGTGGCTCTTGAAATTCACAAGGCTATTGCTAAGATTAGCTAATTATTGGACATTTGAAAAATAACTCAGAAAGTATAATATCGACGCTAAAATAAATTTTCCAATCAAAGGTTTTGCATTGAATCAAAACTGTACAACCATTATTCTTACTGTCTTTCCTGCTGTTCTCCAGATATTATTTAAGGAGAGTAATGCACTCTTTAGAGAAATAAAAAACGATCATTACTCAATTTTAATTAAGGTTTTCCAAAAAAGAGCCCTATGCCTATTCGATCTACTTGAAAATTGTTTCTTTACTTTAAATGTTCTGTGTGTTAATCACATTTAGTATTATTTTTGTCCAAGAAGAATTAATCTTACACTAGCAATAAATTGTGGTTTTATAAGAACCCATTTGTTTCTGACTCCCTTGAGCTTCATTTTGCCTACATTGATCATTTGCATACTTCTCATTCCTCTTAGTTCTTGATATCTACATGATACACCCCTAACGGTATCCACAACTCATAGGATGGTAAATAAACATCAAAATGTTTTTGTGTACTGGATGGTAGAGACATACAATCACATGACAAGGTGAATGCTCTGTAAGGCCTAATGGAAAGCACTTTACTCTGTTCTGATTTCCCTCAGGAACCAAGAAAATAAAAACACATGAAGTCCACAAGGCTCCTTAAACTCTAAGCTTTAAACTGGCTCACTAACATTCCCAGTGACACCTATTGACAAGAGCATATCACAAGACAAATGATATTCACAGGGTAAAGATATATGCCTTCTTTATGGGAGCAAATTCAAAATAACAATATAAAAGGCTGAACATTGCCATAGTATCAAATGTATAATAAAAAGAAAGACTGTAACACAGTTGGAATAAGAAAAGACAGACTACGGTCTTGAAAGAGGATTAGAATATTTCTTAAACCATAATAAACTTAATAACTTAATAACGTAATAAACTTAAACCAAAATTTAGATTGACGGTATAAAATAAACCTAAAACACACACTGAAATAATAGCCCCAAGGCAGGTGTTTCCCTAGATACATTTTATACTTAGTTACATCACTTAAAAAATACTCGGTCTGAGATTTGGCTAAATTTAAATCTGACTAGAATTAATTTATATTCTCTATTCTCAATACTGGGCCAGTACTTAATTCAAACAATTCCTGAGATGTCACAAAGACTATTTCATAGGTAAATATCCTACAAGTATTTTCTTGCTGTAAAAATGAACAAATTAGTAAATTAAATGACAAAATTAAGTAAAGTTAAAAGGCTAAATACGAGGCTACCCTGTCAGTGCCTTCCTTAGTTGATCTTCAATGCCTGGAGATCCTTTCCTTCTGGCCTGTTCAGCTACCTTGCTTATTTGGTTCAGATCCATCTGTTTTGGGATGGCAGCACCCACAGTGGGCTCTGAGCTCTTACATCCATAAGCAATTAAGACCCCAGGCATGTCCACAAGCCAAGATGATGAAGGAATTTCCTTAATTCCTCTTCCAAGGGGAAGCTATGTTTCTGTGAAATTGACACCAGAAACTAACTATGACAACCTGCAAGAGAGATTTTCTGGCAAAAGCAGTATAACTTGAGAGAACTCTAACCTTCTAATCCTAAAGACTAATTTTCTCTTTCTACCAAGAAAATACAACATTCCTACCTGAAAAATCTCTTTATGCTCCTTCAGGCAGAGCAAATTACTTAAAATCCCTGAAAATTAAACTGTCATTGGAAATAAGAGTACACAAAAATAGGCGAGTACCTATGTGGTATTACTGAACGTGGTGATTACCTGCCATGGAAAAAAAAGCCAAAAGGATTCAAATAGGATACATAGAGTCCTAACAAAACAACAAAATATCTAGCATATAATGAAAAGTTCATAAGAAATAAGCAAACAACACAATAATAAAAGATCATCAATTCACACCGGTATAGATGTAAGTCAGATGCTGGAATTATTAGAGAATGATGGTAAATCATCCCTATATAAAATGTGTCAAAATCAATTATAAATTCTCATGAAAATGGAGATAATGAAGGAAGAAACAGAAATAATGACAAAACATTCAGAGGTCTGTCAAAAACAAACCTACAGACTTAAGAGCCAAAGTGATAAGCTTTTGAAAACCAGACACAGGAAAAACTCCTAAGTGGTATGATACAAACTTTAAGACATTGAAGAAAGCTACTAAAGCCATTATCAGAAGACAGAAAGATCTCCCATGCTCATGGATTGGTAGGACTAAAAGAGTAAAAATGGTCATCCTACTAAAAGCAACCTACAGATTCAATGTACTCCCCATCAAAATTTCAACACAATTCTCAACAGATCGTGAATTGAAGGACAATTTTGAGCCTCATATGATAACATGTGTACACACACACACACACACACACACACACACACACACACACAAATAGACAAATAGGAGAGCTAAAATATTTCTTAATAATAAACTGCTGAAGATACCACCATCCCAGATCTGAAATTATACTACAGAGCTATAGTATTTGTGCCATGTTATTGGCACAAAAAGACACATTCATCAGAAGAATTGAACTGAAGACCCAGATATAAAGTCACACACCTATGGGCATCAGATATTTATAAAGAAGCCAAAATACACATTAAAAAAAGACAGCACCTTCAAGAAATGGTGCTAGTCTAACTGGATGTCTAAATGAAGAAGAATGTAAATAATCCATATTTATCACCTCACAAAATTTGTCTAAGTGGATCAAAGATCTCAATATAAAACGATATATACTGAACTGGATAAAGAGACGTTGGGAATAGATTTGACTGAGTTGGCATAGGAGACAACTTCCTGAAGAGGACACCAATCATGCAGGCACTAAGATCAATTAATAAATGGGACCTCATGAAACTGTAAAGCTTCTGTAAGGCAAAGGACACAGCCAATGGGACAAAGCAGCAGCCTACAGAATGGACAAAGAGAGTGTTTAATATATATATATATATATATATCACTTAATTTTTACTTAATATATATATTTACTATATACATATTTCACAAAAACATGACATCAAGAACATAAATAGCACAATTTAAAAATGGGGTACAGAACTAAATAGAGATCTAAATAGAGAATTCTCAAAAGAGGGAACTTATATGGCCAAGAAACACTTAAACATTCACCATCCTTAGTTATCAGAAAAATGCCAATCAGAGGTACTTCGAGATTTCATACTACACCAGTCAGAAAGGAAAAAAATAAATCTAAAACTAAAAAAGAAATTAAGCACACAATTACCACATTAGCCACCCAAAATGCACTCCTGGATATTCATCTCAGAAAAAGGGGTTTGTAAAAATACCTGTTCTCAAATATTTACTCCTTTACAAAATGAAAAAAATGTTTTGAAGTATTAAAAAATCCCAAACTAATAAAAAAAATTTCAAATCCTTTGACAGATTAGAAGGTGGAATAATTAGTGGTGTAAACCCATTACCATTCCCTTAACAAATTATAAAGCTTTAAAGAAATTGATTAGGTCGCAAATTTAAGGAATACAAACATTTTTAAGATAAGTTGATACAATGAACAAGGAAAATGAGTAAAAACAATGAAAAGCCACAGGTTTAGGGTCCTGTACTCTAGTACCAAATCTGTTACTGTGTCAGTTTCTGCAAAGTAAGTCTATCTTTGCGTATAGCAATTTCTGGGGAAAATAAAACCTATAGGCCAAATCCAAGAGTGCTTTACATCTTGAAAATATTCTATACCTCTAGAAAATTTAAAATGTTAATGAAGGTATAGTTGATGGACTGTCAGGACATTCCTTCATTAGAATTAATTTAATAAGGTTCTCCACAGTGACTTCAAATGACAGTCCAAGCACTCCCTTCAGCTGTGTAAATGATGCCCCTCATTCCAGCATGACTGGTCAGGTTTCATTACCAAGTTTCTAAGTGCTGATTAATTTTAAAGCAGCTTTCCAATATGGACTCCATCACAATTCATACAAAACTGCTTCTATCTGCTGCAAATTTTTTCCCATTTTTTTAAGACACGTGAAATATCATTTGGTACTGATACTTCATATTGGTTTTTATTTCCTATTTTTTCAGTGGTTTTGTTTTTAGAATAAATTTTAAAGAGGGGAGACATCAGGCAGGACATCAGTTGTACAATTCTTTCAAAACATCTTAACTGATAATGTTTGGGAAGAAAACTTGCCCAACATTCTCCTAGATTTTAGATCTCTCTGTTCTCAAAATAAGCCTCACCATGGATATACTGCAACTTTTCTCCATTTGGTGCTTGCTGTTTTTGTGTTTGTTTGGTTGTTTGTTTGTTTGTTTGTTTGTTTTTTAGACTATTCTATTGTTTAAAAAAATCAAACCTAGGAAATTTGGTTCTCATCACCTCATACCACTCAAGTTCTCACCCTTGTTCTAACCCTTATCACCCTTATGGGTCTCAAAGTCAGAATCCCTTTTCTAAGGAGTACATCTAGTTATTAATCAGGACTTGATCTGCAGTGTTTTACTTCATGATATTGGATGTTCAATCTATTACAGTATATCATCTAGACGCTGTATATTAACACTACATAACAATGGCCCCTCCAAACCCTTACCCACCAATTTTCAGTGACTTAAAGATAAAAATATTTCTTTTTTTCATAAAATTAAATGTATAATTGTCAAATTCGACTGGTCTTGCCTGACTTAGCTTCTGTCTAAATTTCACAACATATCTACTTCGGGTATCTCTTCATTCTAACTTTAATACCTGCCCAAGAGTAAACTTTCTATTTATGGTAGACAATATGTCTTCAAGAATATCAGTTGAAATTTGTTGTGGTTTTGACAGGCTTACAAATTAAAATTCTCATAATCAGAATTTTGACCACAGTTCTTTCGCCAGAGCAAACCATATAACAGCAGATGAATTGGAAGCACATTTAGAATTCATGGCAAGGGCTGGGAGAAAAAGAACAGTTATAAATAAATAATTCCACTTACCATGTATGGCTTGCTAATATTAAGAGAAAAAAGTAAAAAAAAATTGGAATTAGCATTTCCCTGATATAAGACAAAAGCATTTAAGAGTTTTGCCTTCCCTTTGAAAAAGGGAAATCCCAGAACTGTGTTCTTAGTGCTAATGATTTCCATTATTATTTTCCATTATTTCTCCCTAAGTAGAACCAGAGAGTGTCATCAAATGGCTTGTGCTCACATTTGACTGCTTTAAAGGTATAAAGTGAGAGAAAACGTTCTGACATGGAGACTTAGTAAGTGTAAGTGGACTTAGGTGTTTGAACATGAGATGGGTACTTAGTACATGGATCTGAGACCCAGTTTTTCTTGCCTTGATTTTAACAAATGATCAGGTGTTTAATGGTTTGCTGTGAGTACCCGCCTCTGTATTTGTCATGCTCTGGCAGAGCCTCTCAGGAGACAGCTATATCAGGCTCCTGTCAGAATGCACCTCTTGGCATCCCAAACAGTGGATGGTGGCTGTATGTATGTGGGCTGGATTCCAAGGTGGGGCAGGCTCTGAATGGCCATTCCTTCAGTCTCTGCCCCAAACTTTACCTCCAAATCCCCTTCTATGAATATTTTTGTTCCTGTTTTAAGGAGTGAAGCATCCGCACTTTGGTTGTCCTTTTTCTTAAGCTTCATGTGGTTTGTGGATTGAATCTTGGGTAATCTGAGCTTTTGGGCTAATATCCACTTATCAGTGAGTACATACCATGTGTATTCTTTTGTGACTGGGTTACATCACTCCGGATATTTTCTAGTTCCATCCATTTGCCTAAGAATTTCATGTAGTCATTGTTTTTAGTAGCTGAGTAGTACTCCATTGTGTAAATGTATCATATTTGCTGTGTCCATTCCTGTGTTGAAGGACATCTGGGTTCTTTCCAGCTTCTGGTTATTATAAATAACTCTGCTATGAACATGGTGGAGGATGTGCCATTGTTATATGTTGGAGCATCATTTGGGTATATGTCCAGGAGGGGTATAGCTGGGCCCTCAGATAGTACTATGTCTAGTTTTCTGAGGAACCACCACACAGATTTCCAGAGTGGTTGTAGCAGCTTGCAATCCCACCAAAAATGGAGGAGTGTTCCTATTTTTCCACATTCTCGCCAGTACCTACTGTCACCTAATTTTTTATCTTAGCAACTCTGACTAATGTGAGGCCGAATATCAGGGTTGTTTTGATTTGAATTTCCCAGATGACTAAGGATGTTGAACATTTCTTTAGATGCTTCTCACCCTATTCCTCATTCAGTATTCCTCAGTTGAGAATTCTTATTTTTTTCTTTCAAACAGGGTTATTTGGTTCGCTGGAGTCAAACTTCTTGAGTTCTTTGTATATATAAGATATTAGACCACTATCAGATGTAGGATTGGTAAAGATCTTTTGCCAATCTGTTCATTGCCATTTTGTCCTAATGACAGTGTCCTTTACCTTACAGAAACTTTGCAAATTTATGAGGTCCCATTTGTTGATTCCTGATCTTAGAACACAGGCCATTGGTGTTCTGTTGAGCAGTTTTTCCCCTGTGCCTATGTGTTAAAGGCTTTTACTCACTTTTTCTTTTATGAATTTCAGTGTATCTGATTTTATGTGGAGGTCTTTGATTCACTTGGACTTGAGCTTTGTACAGGGAGTTAAGAATGGGTCAATTTGCATTCTTCTACATGCTGATCACCACTTGAACCAGCATCATTTGTTGAAAATGATGAAAAATTTTCCACTGAATGGTTTTAGCACATTTGTCAAAGAGATAGTAACCATAGGTGTGTGGGTTCATTTCTGAGTCTTCAATTCTATTGCATTGATCTTTCTGCCTGTCTCTGTACCAATACCATACAGTTTTTATCACAATTGGTCTGTAATACAGCTTGAGAGCAGGGCCGGTAATTCCCCTAGAAGTTCTTTTATTGTTAAGAATCATTTTTACTCTCCTAGTTTTTTGTTTGTTTGTTTGTTTGTTTTATTGGGTTTTTTTGGCTTTTCTGAATGAATTTGCAAATTGCTCTTTCTAACTCTGTGAAGAATTGAGTTGGAATTTTGATGGGGTTGCACTGAATCTGTAGATTGCTTTTGACAAGATGGCTGTTTAATCCTGGCAATCCATGAGCATGAAAGATCTTTCCATCTTCTAAGATCTTCTTCAATCTCTTTAGAGACTTGAAGTTCTTGTCATACAGATCTTTCACTAGCTTGGTTAGAGTTACATCAAGGTATTTTATATTATTTATGGCTATTGTGACAGGTATCATTTCACTAATTTCTTTCTCAGCCTCTTTATCCTTTGAGTAGAGGAAGGCTACTGATTTGTTTGAGTTAATTTTATATCCAGCCACTTTGCTGAAGTTGTTTATGAGCTGTAGAAGTTCTCTGGTTGAATTTTTGGGGTAACTTAAATATAGTATCATATTATCTGCAAATAGTAAAAATTTGACTTCTTCCTTTCCAGTTTGTATTCCTTTTACCACTTTTGTTGTCTAAATTCTCTGGCTAGGATTTCAAGTACTACATTGTGTAGGTAGGGAGACAGCGGGGAACCCTGTCTAGTCCCTGATACTACTGGAATTGCTTCAAGTTTCTCTCCACTCATTTTGATGTTGGCTACTGCTTTGCTGTACATTGCTTTGACTATATTTAGGTATGGGTCTTGAATTTCTGAACTTTCCAACAGTTTTAACATGAAGTGTGTTGAATTTTGTCAAATGCTTTTTCAGAATCTAATGAGATGATCATGTGCTTTTTTTCCCTTGAGTTTGTTTATATTGTGGATTACATTGATGGATTTCCCTATATTGAACCATCCTTGCATCCCTGAGATGAAGCCTACTTTTAATGACTTCTTCTACTTTTTTAGGGGTTAAAGGACTGTTTAGATGGTTTATCTGATCCTGATTTAACTTTGGTACCTGTTATCTGTCTAGAAAATTGACCATTTCATCCAGATTTCCCAGTTTTGTTGAGTGAAGACATTTATAGTAGGATCTAATGATTTTTTTTAATTTCCTCAGTTTCTGTTCTTATGTCTCCCTTTTTATTTCTGATATTGTTAATTTGGATACTGTCTCTCTGCCCACTGGTAAGTCTGTTAAGTCTATCTTGTTGATTTTCTCAAAGAACCAGCTCTTGGTTTTGTTGATTATTTGTATAGTTCTTTTTGTTTCTACTTGTTTGATTTCAGCCCTGAGTTTGATTATTTCCTGCCTTCTACTCCTCTTGGGTGTATTTGTTTCTTTTTGTTCTAGAGCTTTTAAGTGTGCTGTCAAGCTGCTGATATATGCTCTCTCCTGTTTCTGTTTGGATCCACTCAGAGGTATGAGTTTTCCTCTTAGCACTGCTTTCATTGGGTCCCATACATTTGGGTATTTTGTGCATTCATTTTCATTCAATAATAAAAAGTCTTTAATTTCTTTTTTTTTAAATTTTTCCTTGCCCAAGTTGTCATTGAGTAGAGCGTTGTCCAGCTTCCATGTGTGTGTGGGCTTTTTGTTGCTTTTGCTGTTATTGAAGACTACCTTTGTTCCCTGGTGATCTGATAAGATACATGGGATTATTTCAATCTCCTTGTATCTATTAAGGTCTGATTTTTGAACAAGTATATGGTCAATTTTTGAGAGGGTACCATGAAGTGCTGAGAAGAAGGTATATTTTTTTGTTTCAGGATTAAATGTTCTGTAGATATCTGTTAAATCCATTTGGTCCATAACTTCCATTAGTTTCACTGTGTTTCTGTTTAGTTCCTGTTTCTATGACCTGTCCGTTGATAAGTCCATATGATCTGTCCAATGGGGTTTGATGTCTCCTACTACTATTGTGTGAGGTGCATGGTGTTTTTTGAGCTTTAATAGGGTTGCTTTTATGAATGTAGGTACCCTAGCATTTGGAGCATATACGGTCAGGACTGAGAGTTCATGTTCATGGAGTTTTTTCCTTTGATGAATATGAAGTATCCTTCCTTATCCTTTTTGACAACATTTGGTTGAAAGTCAATTTTATTCAATATTAGAATGCTACTCTAGTTTGTTTCCTCAGTCCATTTTCTTGAAAAACTTTTTCCTGGACTTTTTTTTTTATTATTAACTTGAGTGTTTCTTATTTACATTTCGAGTGTTATTCCCTTTCCCGGTTTCCAGGCAAACATCCCCCTTCCCTCCCCCCCTCCCGTTCTTTATGGGTGTTCCCCTCCCCACCGCCCCCCCATTACTGCCCTCCCCCCAACAATCACGTTCACTGGGGGTTCAGTCTTAGCAGGACCAAGGGCTTCCCCTTCCACTGGTGATCTTACTAGAATATTCATTGCTACCTATGAGGTCAGAGTCCAGGGTCAGTCCATGTATAGTCTTTAGGTAGTGGCTTAGTCCCTGGAAGCTCTGGTTGATTGGCATTGTTGTTCATAAGGGGTATCGAGCTCCTTCAAGCTCTTCGAGTTCTTTCTCTGATTCCTTCAACAGGGGTCCCGTTCTCAGTTCAGTGGTTTGCTGCTGGCATTCGCCCCTGTATTTGCTGTATTCTGGCTGTGTCTCTCAGGAGTGATATACATCCGGCTCCTGTCGGCCTGCACTTCTTTGCTGCATTCATCTTGTCTAATTGGATGGCTGTATATGTATGGGCCACATGTGGGGCAGGCTCTGAATGGTGTTCCTTCTGTGTCTGTTTTAAGATTTGCCTCTCTATTCCCTGCCAAGGGTATTCTTGTTCCCCTTTTAAAGAAGGAGTGAAGCATTCACATTTTGATCATCTGTCTTGAGTTTCATTTGTTCTAGGCATCTAGAGTAATTCAAGCATTTGGGCTAATAGCCACTTATCAGTGAGTGCATACCATGTATGTCTTTCTGTGTTTGGGTTAGCTCACTCAGGATGATATTTTCCAGTTCCAACCATTTGCCTACGAATTTCATAAACTCGTTGTTTTTGATAGCTGAGTATTATTCCATTGTGTAGATGTACCACATTTTCTGTATCCATTCCTCTGTTGAAGGGCATCTGGGTTCTTTCCAGCATCTGGCTATTATAAATAAGGCTGCTATGAACATAGTGGAGCACGTGTCTTTTTTATATGTTGGGGCATCTTTTGGGTATATGCCCAAGAGAGGTATAGCTGGATCCTCAGGCAGTTCAATGTCCAATTTTCTGAGGATCCTCCAGACTGATTTCCAGAATGGTTGTACCAGTTTGCAATCCCACCAACAATGGAGGAGTGTTCCTCTTTCTCCACATCCTCGCCAGCATCTGTTGTCCCCTGAGTTTTTGATCTTAGCCATTCTCACTGGTGTGAGGTGAAATCTCAGGGTTGTTTTGATTTGCATTTCCCTTATGACTAAAGATGTTGAACATTTCTTTACGTGTTTCTCAGCCATTCGGCGTTCCTCAGCTGTGAATTCTTTGTTTAGCTCTGAACCCCATTTTTTAATAGGGTTATTTGTTTCCCTGTGGTCTAACTTCTTGAGTTCTTTGTATATTTTGTATATAAGGCCTCTATCTGTTGTAGGATTGGTAAAGATCTTTTCCCAATCTGTTGGTTGCCGTTTTGTCCTAACCACAGTGTCCTTTGCCTTACAGAAGCTTTGCAGTTTTATGAGATCCCATTTGTCGATTCTTGATCTTAGAGCATAAGCCATTGGTGTTTTGTTCAGGAAATTTTTTCCAGTGCCCATGTGTTCCAGATGCTTCCCTAGTTTTTCTTCTATTAGTTTGAGTGTGTCTGGTTTGATGTGGAGGTCCTTGATCCACTTGGACTTAAGCTTTGTACAGGGTGATAAGCATGGATCGATCTGCATTCTTCTACATGTTGCCCTCCAGTTGAACCAGCACCATTTGCTGAAAATGCTATCTTTTTTCCATTGGATGGTTTTGGCTCCTTTGTCAAAAATCAAGTGACCATAGATGTGTGGGTTCATTTCTGGGTCTTCAATTCTATTCCATTGTTCTATCTGTCTGTCTCTGTACCAATACCATGCAGTTTTTATCACTATTGCTCTGTAATACTGCTTGAGATCAGGGATAGTGATTCCCCCTGAAGTCCTTTTATTGTTGAGGATAGCTTTAGCTATTCTGGGTTTTTTGTTATTCCAGATGAATTTGCAAATTGTTCTGTCTAACTCTTTGAAGAATTGGATTGGTATTTTGATGGGGATTGCATTGAATCTGTAGATTGCTTTTGGTAAAATGGCCATTTTTACTATATTAATCCTGCCAATCCATGAGCATGGGAGATCTTTCCATCTTCTGAGGTCTTCTTCAATTTCTTTCCTCAGTGTCTTGAAGTTCTTATTGTACAGATCTTTTACTTGCTTTGTTAAAGTCACACCGAGGTACTTTATATTATTTGGGTCTATTATGAAGGGTGTCATTTCCCTAATTTCTTTCTCGGCTTGTTTCTCTTTTGTATAGAGGAAGGCAACTGATTTATTTGAGTTAATTTTATACCCAGCCACTTTGCTGAAGTTCTTTATCAGCTTTAGTAGTTCTCTGGTGGAACTTTTGGGATCACTTAAATATACTATCATGTCATCTGCAAATAGTGATATTTTGACCTCTTCTTTTCCGATCTGTATCCCCTTGACCTCCTTTTGTTGTCTGATTGCTCTGGCTAGAACTTCAAGAACTATATTGAATAAGTAGGAAGAGAGTGGGCAGCCTTGTCTAGTCCCTGATTTTAGTGGGATTGCTTCAAGTTTCTCTCCATTTAGTTTAATGTTAGCAACTGGTTTGCTGTATATGGCTTTTACTATGTTCAGGTATGGGCCTTGAATTCCTATTCTTTCCAGGACTTTTATCATGAAGGGGTGTTGAATTTTGTCAAATGCTTTCTCAGCGTCTAATGAAATGATCATGTGGTTTTGTTCTTTCAGTTTGTTTATATAATGGATCACGTTGATGGTTTTCCGTATATTAAACCGTCCCTGCATGCCTGGGATGAAGCCTACTTGGTCTTGGTGGATGATTGTTTTGATGTGCTGTTGGATTCGGTTTGCCAGAATTTTGTTGAGTATTTTTGCGTCGATATTCATAAGGGAAATTGGTCTGAAGTTCTCTTTCTTTGTTGTGTCTTTGTGTGGTTTAGGTATAAGAGTAATTGTGGCTTCGTAGAAGGTATTCGGTAGTGCTCCATCTGTTTCAATTCTGTGGAATAGTTTGGATAATATTGGTATGAGGTCTTCTATGAAGGTTTGATAGAATTCTGCACTAAACCCGTCTGGACCTGGGCTCTTTTTGGTTGGGAGACCTTTAATGACTGCTTCTATTTCCTTAGGAGTTATGGGGTTGTTTAACTGGTTTATCTGTTCCTGATTTAACTTCGGTACCTGGTATCTGTCTAGGAAATTGTCCATTTCCTGAAGATTTTCAAGTTTTGTTGAATATAGGTTTTTATAGTAAGATCTGATGATTTTTTGAATTTCCTCTGAATCTGTTGTTATGTCTCCCTTTTCATTTCTGATTTTGTTAATTTGGATGCACTCTCTGTGTCCTCTCGTTAGTCTGGCTTTTTTCCTGGACTTTTACTCTTAGGTAGTGTCTGTCTTTGTCACTGAGGCATGTTTCTTGCATGTAGCAAAAAAGTTGGGTCCTCTTTACATATCCAGTCTGTCAGTCTGTGTTTTTCGATTGGGAAATTGAGTCCACTGAAATTCAGAGATATTAGGGACTGATGATTGTTGCTTCCTATTACTTTTGTTGTTAGAGGTGGAATTATGTTTGTGTGGCTATCTTCTTTTGGGTTTGTTGCAGGAAGATTACTTTTTTGCTTTTCCTAGGGTATTGTTTCTCTCCTTGTGTGGAGTTTTCCATCTATTATCCTTTGTAGGGATGGATTTATAGGAATATATTGCGTAAACTTGGTTTTGTCATGGAGTGTCTTGGTTTTGCCATTTATGTTAATTGAGAGTTTTGCTGGATATAGTAGTCTGGGCTGGCATTTGTGTTCTCTTAGGGCCTGTGTGACATCTGTCCAGGATCTTCTGGCTTTCAGAGTCTCTGGTGAGAAGTCTGGTGTAATTCTGATAGGTCTGCCCTTATATGTTACTTGATTTTTTTCCTTACTTCTTTTAGAATTCTTTCTTTGTTTTGTCCATTTGGTGTTTTGACTATTATGTGATGGGAGAAGTTTCTTTTCTGATCCAATCTATTTGGAGTTCTATTGGCTTATTGTATGTTCATGAGCATCTATCTCTTTCTTTAGGTTAGGGATTCTATAATTTTAAAAAGATATTTACTGGCCCTTAAATTGGGAATATTCCCTCTCTTCTATACCTATCATTCTTAGATTTGATCTTTCATTATGTCCTAGATTTCCTGGATGTTTTGAATTAGGAGCTTTTTGTTTTTTGCATCTTCTTTGACTATTGTGTCAGTGTTTTATATGGTTATTTTTTGCACCTGAGAGTCTCTGTTCTATCTCTTGTATTCTGTTGGTGATGCTTGCATCTATGTCTTCTGATCTCTTCCCTAGGTTTTCTATCTCCAGGGTTGTCTCCCTTCATGATTTCTTTATTTTTTTCTATTTCCATTTTTACATCCTGGATGGTTTTGTTTAATTCCTTCACCCGTTTGATTATGTTTTCCTGTAATTCTTTAAGGGCTTTTTGTTTTTTCTCTTTAAGTTCTTCTACTTGTTTACCTGTGTTGTCCTGTAGTTCTTTAAGAGAGTTGCTTTTGTCCTTCCTAAAGTCCTCTATCATCATCATGAGGTGTGATTTTCAATCCAAATCTTGCTTTTTTTGTGTGTTGGGATATCCAGTATTTGCTGTAGTGGAAGAACTAGGTTCTGATGATGCCAAGTAGTCTTGGTTTCTGTTGCTTAGGTTCTTGTGCTTTCCTCTCACCATCTGGTTATCTCTGATGTTAGTTGGTCTTGCTGTCTCTGACTGGAGCTTTTCCTTCCTTTGGGCCTGTGAGCCTGTGATCTTTGGAGTAAAGGGCTCCTAGGAGACCTGCTCTCTCAGGGCAGGTTTTGGGTCTGAAAGCTGTGGGACAGCCCCAGCTTTGGGCACAGTTGGAGACAAGAAGAGTCCTATCCTAGGCTGCCCTGAGGCTCCAGATGGCTCTCTCCTTGGACAGTCAATGGAGAGAAAGTAGAATCCCACCTGTGGGCTCTGGGCTTAGGAGGGAGCATGGTCCTGGCTGACCAGCTCTTTGCCGGCACGATTTGGGTTCGAGAGCTATGGTGCATCACCATCTCCGGATGCAGATGGAGACCGGAAGGGGAATCCTGCAAGTTTTAATGTGACTAGAAATCACCAAGTATAGTCACAGGAACCTTAATCTGCATCATTTAAGATCTTGTTAAAATGCAGATTCTGCACCTACAGCTCCCTATAGAACTTCAGATTGTGCATTTCTAACAAGCTCCAAGTAAGTGATTTTCTATCAGACCACATTGTGAATAGTATGGGTTTATGTGAAAATAGCTTTCAGTGAGTTGATATGCTGTTAACCAAATTAGAATCACACATATGCGATACATTTCACCCTCTTAATTACACTGACCTTGGTTTTAGACATTCTGTATAAGTAAGATTTCCCTTAGGTATTAATATAACGAATCTTTAAACAGATACAGATTTGAATAATGAGACAAAAGCAAAAAGATACTTTATTATTTTGTTACTAATCTAAACAGTTTGAAGAAAGCAGTGATACCATCTGCTGTACTAAGTCTGCCTGAGCTCTCAGCATAAAATATGTTCATACATTTTTTAGCAGTTAGAAACATGAATACTTAGAGTTATTGCATAATAATGGAGCTTTAACAATTCATGACAACTTGAAGTACCTGCTTTTATTTCATTTGATTAAATATGTTCATGTGAGAGTTTTTGAAAAGTAGGATACAGATATATTAATCATTATAAGTTTTTTTACCTAAGTTATATTGATAAAATTTACTACTTCTATCAGAAAGAAAATACGTATCAACATCTACAGTAATAAAAATATTAAATTATGCTAATAGTATTACATTTCACTCGGAGAAAAGTGGTTTTCATTTATTTTAAGTATTCAGTTAAGTATGTCACTAATACAGTTGAATTCTAGGTTTTGCTGAGTGCAGTAGACATCAGCCTTGTCACTATCTCTGAAACACTGGAGGAGCTTCAAATAATCCAAGTACTTACATTGCTTTCCAAAATGACAAAGTCTGAATAACTGTAAAGTTTTTAAATCCCTGTAGACGTTCTAGTGTATAGAATAGGGTAACGACATTCCAGTATTTTCTTTTAACTGTTTGCTAACTGTCTGAATTTAAATCATACATGATGATTTTTCTTATTTCCCAACTTTACTTAAATTTTTCTTTATTACTCCTGATATGGCATTATACAGGAATCTAAGCAATGTATATGCTTCTAATTCTTCCTGTTCTTTCGATGACTTACATGTAGCACCATCTGCTAAATTGGCATTATTCCTGCATTTAAATTAGTCTAAGACATGCATTCCAAATACATTAAAACTTGGGTACTGATTGTAAGTCCATTATTTATTTTATAACAAATTGAGATCCTTACAGACAACAGTTATGATTTGAACATTATGTCTTTGAACTGGTTTCATATACAATCATTGAACAGGAAATAAATGTGTAACTTATGACAATTTGAAGTAAACATATAATCAGTTCAATTCATTCTACTTGACACTATAGTTATGGTATATAGTTCTATTTAAAATGGCTGAGATTCCATGTAAGACACTATAGTATTTTCTTTTTAATGGTCATACTAATTTTCTGAATCCACATCATACAAAGATACCCAAAAACTAAAGAAATTAATATAATGTAATATGCATTTTAACAAGATTTTAAATGCTGCAGATTAAGGTTCAGGTAACTGCAGGACCACTTTGTAATATTTTTAATTCCAATGATGCCATAGTATATCTTAAGGAACAGTCTTGAGTGTATTCAATTAATATATACTACAACTATACTCTTCTTATTAATGTTTTAAGGAATGTTAAGCCAAAGCCTAAGGGACATAGATAAACATAACCTTTTAAAATATAACCATTTTTTAACATTTATAAGAAATGTAATTATGAAAAAATATCTAGAAACCCTAAGCATATTCTCAAATGGATGCATATTACTATATGTATGCAGAAGTACATTCATCATTTTTTTTCTTTAAATACAAACTATAGGTTTTGGTGAATTGCTACCTCTGGAAAATTATTAATTTGGTAAAATGCTCATTTGGAAAATTACCTTAAACATCCTTTGGGTGCTAATTTTAGTTTTAAGTCTTCTTCCATTAGATAATCTGTTGTGATTAGGACATGAACTGTTCCCTAAAAGGCTCAGATTTTAAAAGGCTGCTTCCTCTTCAGTGATACTATTGAAATTCATAGTCACAAGTTTGCTAACTTCACTAATCAATTAACTTATTGATGGGTTGGTAGCTACTAATAGGTGATATCGGAAGACTTTGGTAGTGAGGCAAACAGCTTTAAATAAGAGTCCTGAGTCAAGTGAACAGGAATATCACATCCCTATACTATCACTTCCCATTGCCGGGCCACCAGGAGTGGGCAGTTTTTCGAACATGCCTTTCTGTCACAATATACTATCTCACCACATGAAAAGAAGCAACAGAAGCAACCAAAGTGGAATTGATACTTTTGGAATCATAAGCCAATTAAATGGTTCCTCTTTTTAATCTCAAGTATTTTGTCACAGAAATGGAAAACTAACACAACTGTATGTTTAAAAAATTTTAATTTCTTTTGTTTACATACAAGTGTGTATTGATATGAGTGCATGTCATATTTATGCAGGTGCCTTTGGAGGGTACAAGAGGGTGTTGGATTCCCTAGAACTGGTATTATGGGTAGTGATGAGCTATGTGTCATGGGTATTATGAACAAAACTTGGGCTTTCTGGAAGAACAGGAAGCACTCTTAAATTCTGACCTGTCTCTCCAGTTCCACAACCATAGTTTTTTCCCCATGGTGTTTTTAAAATCACATGAGTTGGCTGATAATATTCAGATGATATTAGCAGAGGTAGGAATAGATATAAGTTTGTATACTGAATCTATTTTTATGTGTCCTTAATTAAGTAACTGAACTTTGTAAGACTACCTGTTTCTAATCTATAAGGCTATCTTGATAATAATATGTAAGTCTCTGGTATGCATTAATCATCCAATAATGAATTCTTGTTTTATCTCATTCTCGTCATTCCATGATCATGACTTTTTATTGGCTTTCAGATGAAGAAAATAAAATGAACCAAAATCATGCTGTTGGTCTTCATTCTATTTCTCAACATGGAGAATTACATTAATTCACTACTCCAGAAACAAGTACTGGCAAACATGATGGATATCCCGAGTCTTTCATCTTGTTTTTAATTTCCTTGGCTTGTCTTTATGAATTCTTGTTTCAGATGTGAATCTCCTTTTCTAGGAGACTGTCATTTATGCTAGGATAAACAGGAGGATAGTACTGTTTCACTCTTAATAGGCAATGACAGTCTCTTTCACAGCATTTTAGTAAGTAGGAGAATAAGGGCAAATAGACAAATGGTTTAAGGTGAAAGGGACAGCATAGGTTTGAAACAAATTCTTGTTTTATTTTACTATTTTGTAGTTTTGAGATTATTGTATAATCACATTTCTCCCTTGCCTCTCCTCCCTTCAAATCCTCCCATATACCTCTGCTTGCTTGCTTTCAAATTCATGGACTTTATTTTCATTAATTGTTGTTTACACAATTGTATACATTCACAAACATTCCTAAATATAACCTGCTCAGCCTGTATGTTACTTGTATATATGTTTTCAGGCTGACCATTTAGAATTGAATAAACAATTGCTATGTTCTCCCTTAAGGAAGACTTCCTCCCATTCTCAGCATTCTTTAGTTGGCTATAGTACATTGACTAGGACTGAGACCTGATGGGCTTTTCTCTGTTCGTTTTGGTATGTTCATTGGTGTCCTTGTTCAGCTCACATTTGGGCAGTCATGTTGGGAGAATCTACGGAAGCAGCTGCTGATATTACTAAGAGACACAGTTTTCCAGCAAACTTCCTGACCTTCTGGCTCTAACAATCTTTCTACCCCATCATTTCCAGTGTTCACTGTGCTTCAGTTGCAGGGGTGTTTTGTAGATCCTTCTTCCATAGGGGACTGGCTCCACAGCTCTGCATTTTGATTGGTTGTAACTTTCTGTAGGGGGCTATTTTGTTATAAAGAGAAGTTTTCTTGATGAGATGTGAAGACTACACCTATTCTTGCTTAAAAGAAAAAGGTTTAGATTGTTGTTAAAGACTATGCTGGTATAGTGGTCGTAACTTCTCTGATATATATGACTTCACTAGAACTGAGTAGTTTCATTAAGTTTCCAGGACCAAGCATTATTCCTCTTGTTTAGCAGGTCTTAAGTCCAATTAACTATTAGTTACTACCAAGGAATGTGTCGCACTACTAATACCCTTAGAGTTACCATGCCATACTGGTCAGTGATATAGTTTATAGGCATCATACCTGGATAGGTTGTCTCCCTCCTTTGGAAGATTGTATGGCAACTTCTGGTACCATGAAAGCTAATCTTCTGGAATGAAACATTCAGATGAGTCTCAGCTCAAACATCTCTGGACAATGTTTCTGAGGTGCATTGTCTTCAGAAACAGGGACTGCCCAGCTGTACATGGGAGGTAACCAAGGGCAACAGCAATATGCTGTATGTTTTGGAAGACTCTTAGACACACACACACACACACACACACACACACACACACACACACAGCCCAGGGGGTGGCATTAGGAAGTCTTGATTTGTTGGAATAAGTATAGTCTTTTGGAGGAAGTGTGTCACTGTGGGAGTGGGCTTTAAGAGCGTCCTCCCAGCTGCCTGAAAACAGTCTGCTCCTGGCTTCTTTTCAGTGAAAATATAGAACTCTCAGGTCCTGTAGCACCAGGCCTTCCTGGGCGCTGCCATGCTCTGGTCTTGATGATAATGGACTGAACCTCTGAACCTGTAAGCCAGCCTGAATTAAATGTTATCCTTATAAAAGCTGCCTTGGTTACGGTGTCTCTTCACAGCAGTAAAACCCTAACTAAGACTATATGTATAGTATGTGCCTTATTTTTTAGATAAATGGTTACTACTATGATTCCTTAATTCCTTTTAAGATATTTTTATTGTTATTTTGCCATCCTCCCTCCAGCTTCTGTATTATCCTCCTTTGTCCTTCCTAAAGATCCACCCTTTTCCATTTTCATGATCAGATCCTTGAACCCTATTATTCCCCAAGTTATTGCTCACCAAACCCATCTATTTCAGCAATGGAAACATGTTAACTTTCTTGGTTTCTGCAGTTACTCCAGGGTATAGGGAGTGCAAAGGAATCTTCCAAATGCTAATGCTTAACTCTAGTGAGAGTCTTCAATAAGGAGATTTAAGCAGATAAGACAACATAAATTAGTCATAGGAATATATAATACAACCAACCACAGTGTATGTTTTCTTAGATGAAAAATGTCAACTAAGATTTCATATGAGTTAACAAAATTCACATCTACCGTCATATTGAAACATCAAAGTTGTTTGCTTTAATGCAGCATAAAGTTATTTGTTTGTCATAGTTATTTTTTAATCAAATTAAGATATGATTCTTTTATTTTTAGTTTCTTCAGGACTTTTTGTCACGAAGGACCATAGGATTTTCTTTAAGGACTCTTCTGCCCTTTACTGATGTGTTTTTTTGTCCGTGATTCTGTATGTATGTGCTTTACTCTGCATATGTCAAGCCATCCTTGAATTCCTAAAATTGTATTAAATTAAAGATTGTTTAATTGGATATTTTATTTATTTCCCAGTTTCTTCTCCAGAAAACCCCTATCCCATCTTCCTCCCCCTGCTTCTATGAGGGTGTTCCCCCACACACCCACCCACTCCTGCCTCCCCACCCTGGCATTCCCCTACACTGAATCATTAAGCCTTCACAGAACCAAGAGACTCTCCTCCCATTGATACCCTCCAAGGTCATCCTCTGCTACATATGCAGCTGGAGCCATGGGTTGCTCCATGTGTTCTCTTTGGTTGATGATTTAGTCCCTGGGAGTTCCGGGGTGGGGTCTGGTTGGTTGGTCTTGTTTTTCCTTCTTTGTTGGAAAACCCTTCAGCTCCTTCAGTCCTTTCTCTAACTCATCTATTGTGGTTCTAATGCTCAGTCCAATGGTTGGCTGTGACCATCAGCCTCTGTATTTGTCTGTCTCTGGCAGAGCTTCTCAGGAGATAGCTATATTAGGCTCTTGTCAGCAAAGTACTTCTTGGTATCTGCAATAGTGTCTGGATTTGGTGTCTGTATATAGAGAGGAGCTCCAGGTGGGGCAGTCTCTGGATGGCTTTTCCTTCAGTTTCTGCTCCACACTTTGTTTTCATATTTCCTTTAGACCGCAGCAATTCTGGGTTAAAAATTTGGAGATCAGTGAGTGGCCCCATTCCCCAACCAGGTCTTTGCCTAACCTCTGGATATGGTCTCTACAGGTTCTCCCTCCCCTTTGTTGGGCATTTCAGCTAATCTAATCCCAGTTGGTTCCTGGGAGCCTCCTGCTTTCCTGGCATCTGGGACTTGCTGGTGGCTACCCACAGTTCCCCACCCCCATTGCTATACACCTCTGTCAAATTCCTGACCCTCTGTATATCATCTCTGTCTCTTCCCATACCTCATCCTTCACCCTTTTCCCCTTCCTATCTTCCTCCTAAATCCCTCCCACCCTCTACCTCCTGTGAGAATTTTGTTCCCCATTCTAAGAAGGATTGAAGCATCTACATCTTCGCCTTCCTTCTTCTTGAGCTTCATGTGGCCTGTGAATTGTACCTTGAGTAATTTGAGCTTTTAAGCTAATATCCACTTATCAGTGAGTGCATACCATGTGTGTTTTTTTGTGATTTGGTTACCTCACTCAAGATGATATTTTCTAGTTCCAACCATTTGCTTATGAATTTCATGAAGTCATTGTTTTTAATAGCTGAGTACTACTCCATTGTGGGCTAAGGGAGGATGTGTGAATCTCACTCAGAAGGGGAAGAAAAATAGTCATCAGAGGTGAGTGGAGAGAGGGAACTGAGTGGGAGAGGGGCTGAGGAGGAGTATGGGGATGAGGATCTGATATGGGGAGAGGGGGGCTGGAAAGGGCTGGGAGTGAGAATGGAAATCACTGGGTGGGCCTCTCTGAATACCTGGGATGGGAGAAACTATAGAACACTACGGGGGTGATCCTTACAGTGGGGGAATATAGTGACTGAAGTAGCCATTTCCTGTAGCTAGGCAGGATTTACAGTGTAAAGAGGGGCATATCAAACTACCCACAAAACCTTGAACCCAAAATTTGTCCTGTCTACAAGGTGTGTAGGTATAAAGATAGAGCAGAAGCTGAGGGAACAGCCAACCAATGACTGGCCCACTATGAGACCAATCCCATAAAACAAAGCCAGACCCTGACACTATTAATGATACTTTGCTATGCTTGCAGATAGGAGCCTAGCATAACTGCCTCATGAGAAGCTTCATTCAGTAGCATGAGGAAAACTAGAGGGGTCAAGGACACCACAAGTAGACCTACAGTCAACTAATTTGGGCCCAGTGGGGCTCACAGAGACTGAACCACCAACCAAAGAGCAGCAGATATGTAACTTGGTCTTCATAGAGGTCCTTTAACGTTTGGAGCAGGGGCTGTCTCTGACTCTCTTGACTGTCATTGGACCCCCTTCTCCTACCTGGATTTTCTGGTTGAGCCTCAGTAGGAGAGGAGTTACTTAAGTCTTAGTAGGACTAGATGTCCCTGGATCTGAGAAACTACCCCATCTCTGAGAACTGGAGTGGGTAATAGGGGAAGGATTTGCAAGAGCAAAACTGGGAGCAGAGGAGGGAGGGGAACTGTGATTAGAATTTAATGTGATTAAAAAATAAATTATGGAAATAAAACAGCTATCAGACAAATATAAATAACTCAAATGTCCAAAGACATGTATAGACACAGCATATAGGCAAATAAAATAAAATCCAATAAAATAAGTTTTGCAAAACCAAAAAAAAAAAGGATTTTGTTCTTGAGCTCTTTGAGTGAACTTATAGGTCTGTGCTTCCTTAGTTGGGTCTAAAGTGACACAGTCTTTGCTACTGTCTTGATTACTGCTATATGAGAATCTGTGAACCAAAAGACTACATTTCGGATTCTAAACTCATAGTAAGGGTGAGATAATAAATGTTTCAAGGCATTAATTTGCAATGCACTAAACAATAACTAATGTGTAAGAATTTAATAACTCTTTTAGTTGTGAATTTTTTTCTTAAGAAAATGAAGGTGTGACCCTGTTGTATATAGATAAGTGAATTCATTAAGCATGTAGCAAGGAAAAGTTGATACAAGGGTTTATGCCTAGTCTTTATTGTATCTTGTTTACCATGTTATATTGCTATTCCTGGGAGGCCTGCTCTTTTCTGCAGGAAAACAGAGGAGCAGGGGATCTGGAGGAGAGGGGACATTGGGGCAGGGAACTGGGAGGAGCAGAGGGAGAAGAGACTGTTGTCAGGATGTATTGGATGATGACAGATGGGCTGTTTGCTGTCTGTTTTGTTTTGTTAACTTTTGTTTGCTCTCTCAATAAAACTCCTCTAGGTTTCTTGTGTGTGCCTGTCGGGGGCGGGTACTAGACATTATAAATGTAACTGATAACATCATGAGATTGGGTGCTTACAAAGTCCAGCAGAAAAGATTGAGGAAGCTAAGCTAAAATAGTCATGCTGGTGCTTCTTACTGAGAGTTTTCCAAGCTCAGCAGAGCAGAGCAATTTCTCCATGGCTGAGTTTCAGGCGTTTCCACTGCAGGCATTTTTATACCGTGGGAAAAATAACAACCTCTGTTAGAAATGATTCACCTTTTCTCTGTTCTCAAGGGCATAGTGTTTTACTTTGGCAGTTTACTTTTCTTCCTGTCTTTTCTTCCAGAGTTAGAGGGTCAGCTTACCCTAGGACAGAGAGTTTTGGAGGATACTTGAAATAAATATGTCCAAGTCTGAGACAAGAGAGCTGTCTTCACTCCCAGAGTCAGTCTTTCATTAAGCTTAAACACACGAACATTTAGCAGTTGAATATATATTACAGTCCCTTGCAAATATTTTCAGCTGGTGTTGCCATGAGAACTGACAGTTATTTATTCTCTTGATTTAAATTACTATCACTATTACCACAAGAAGCACAGAATTCATTTATAAATGTGTGAAGAACCAAAATTTGATACAGAAAATTCACAGAACATGAATTGAAAGCCATTTTAGCTGAAATACATGTATAAGCAGTGATCTCCTATGCCATTTAAATTTTCAATGACTTTTTGTATCATGATAAGTTTTGAGTATCAGTGATAAGATATTCACTTTTTCTCAAAGACATCTTAATGAAGCATTAAGTATTTTCACAATGGCAAAAAAAGCCAAATATTTTTGAAATCTAAGAGACTAAATGGCAACGTAATAATATTAAATAGAATATTTCCAAGTTTTATCAACTATCATTATGTTGTCTATGTCACATGGCAGGAAAGAATTACTGTGATATTTTGAAAATTCTCTTAATGTATGATTCATAAAACTTAGCTTGCTCCTTAATAATAATGAGGACAGACATTTTAAATTACTTTGGGATTTCTCTAATCTTGGGTCTAGCCATCCAAGAATCAGATGTGGATGTTGTCAACAACAGCCTCTAGCTACAAGGTTCAGAGATGACTACTAGATTATTTATTCCTCTTCTTGCATATTCATTCCAAATTCAAACAGAAGAAACTACCTTTGAAAAATGATTTCAGTATTGAAGTTCTCAAACATAAACCATCTAACTCTGGTCTTCTAGATAATATCTTTACTGGATTTTAAATGGCATATACCTATTTTAGTGGCTTTCAAATGATAAGAAGTGAGTTTGTTTGGTAATTATGATTAATTATTTCTAATTTTTAAAAAAAATTATTTATTCACTTTACATCCCAATATCAGCCCCACTCCTCCTCCCTGTACCCCCTCACACAGATGTTCTTCTTTTCCTGTGATAAGGAGAAAAAAACCCTAGGAATCACCACCCTAATCCCCTAACTTCAAACCCCAACAGCACATCACTGCAGGACTAGGTGCATTCTCTCCCTCTGAGGCCAGACAAGGCAGCCCAGTTGGGGAAACAAGTTCCAGAGGCAGGCAACAGAGTTAGGGACAGACCCTGTTGCAGTTGTTGGGGGGGCCACATGAAGACTAAGCTGCATATACATGTGGGGGATGTCTAGGATCAGCCCATGCTTGTTCTTTGGTTGGTAGTTCAGTCTCTGGGAGCCCCCCAGAGTACAGGTTAGTTGACTCTGTTGTTCCTCCTGTCCTTTTTGAGTTCCTCAATACTTACCCCAACTCTTCCAACAGGACTCCCCAAGCTCCATCTAATGTTTGACTGTGGGTTTCTATATCTGTTTCCGTCAGCTATAGAGTAGAGCCTCTTAGAGGACAATTATGCTAGACTGATGTCTGCAAACAAAATAGAGCATCATAATAGTGTCGGGGATTGGTGCTTGCCCGTGAAATGGGTCTTAATTTGGAGCAGTCATTAGTTAGCCATTCTCTCTGTCTCTGCTCTGTCTTTGTCCCTGCACATCTTGTACACAGGACACATTTTTGGTCAAAGGTTTTGTGGGTGGGTTGCTGTCCTTATCCCTCCACTTAGAGTCCTTCCTGGCTACAGGAAGTGGCCACTTCAGGATCCATACCCATTACTTCTAGGGGGTCTCACCTGGAGTCATCCCCATAGACACTGTGGAGCCGGCCCCCACTGTCCCAGGTATATGGCATATCTTAGAGATCCCCTCATTTCTGATTTTTAAAAGTGCAAAGGAATACATAAGAATGAAATGGAAGTCTTATTGAATGAGAAATAGTTACACCAATAAATATATATTTTTGGTAATATGAAGGACTAAGACCACTTCAGGAATAGTTGATAGGAATTTTGAAAAACAAATGTCCTTATCCAACCCTAAAATATCAATATACTATAGTGCTGTGGTTCTGTAAATCAAAGATTTCCAGTTCTATCCCCAAATTATTTTCTCAGCAAGTTGATTATTTCCCTGGCAGCACTCATTACATTGTAGCCTTTCAACTCTTAAGCCACATTTGGCAATGATGTGATGAGGATTAACTCTCATGGACCTTGAACCTGGTCCAGAGAATAATCTCATGCTGAGAAATGGAAGAAAGCAATGAACAATCTAATGAAATAAGAGTGAAATGTTCCAAATTTAATGTTTGTTTATAGAAATCTCTGAGTGTTTAAAAATTTATTTTTATCATGACCAAAAAATTATTTGTGACTAATTTAGTGTAAGAATCATTGACTTGTAATTAATCATGAGCTTTTAAATTTGTGTTTCTGCAGAAGAAAGAGCTGTTAACTTTTTTAAATTTTTGACCTATAAATGTTAATTCTTCAGTGTTTCCAATATGCTTTCACATTAAGTAGTATATTTGCAACAGCATTCTTCACAGTTTTTAATAAGAAAAGCCACCCATGTGCACTTCAATTAAAGTTAATTTGATTAATAATATGGTTTATGGAACAAAACATGAAATGAAAACAGCACTAGATTTCTTTTTCAACATTAACAATACTTATTTCCACTGAAAGTGGAGCTTCCAAATGAATATTGCTGCTTCTTTCATGAATCCATGGTGGTTACATTTGAGAATAAACACTGCTTGCTCTACATTCATTTTCTCTATTGACTCTAAACTTCTAGAGTAGAATTTATGAAATCTTTGGATCATAGCAGCTTGAAAAGAATATAATAATAAAGGTAATGTTTTTATATGGGATATGTTTGCTGTCTGAGATAAAAATACAAAACCAATAGAAAATCAGTTACAACAAGTATAATTACATTTAATCAAGCATTACTTTTAGATTTTCAAATGACCAATTAAATAAAACTTAAGACAAAATGTTAAGAAAAATATTTTATTACATTTAATAAAATTTATTTTGGTCTATGTATGACATAATACTGCCACAAAAAATTCTTGGGACTATTTACAGCCTCATCTAATAAGAAAGACCAAAAGCAAAGAAGAGGTATGTCCCTTAATATCAGTTTTACAAATTGTATCTACATCCAACATTTCTTCCTAACCACATCTACCTCCACTCTAGGCTCAGATCAGGACACACATCCTGCACATCAGCCTAGTATACTTTATCCATCTGACTTCATTCCACCTACAATATATCCAACCTTTAGACTTAACCTGCCCATAAATCCTTTCTTTTGCCCCAACTTGCTTTGTCTACAGCAGACAGAGAACATCAAAAGAAGTATATACAGCCAGATAGCATCACAAAAACACATATGATATCAAGCTCATCTCTCCCCTTTTAAATCTATCAGTCAATTAGAAATTTTTGCCAAGCTGAATGATCTAGATGAAACTGAGGATATAGAATTTATAAAAATAATCATAAATTTAGTCAAAGAACTTAAAGAATCGAAAGAAGACACAAAGAAACAGCTAAATGAAATTAAGGAGAAAGAACTTAAGAAGAATAAATACCTGAGTGATACCAAAGAAAACACAATCATAAGGTTATGGAGATGACAAAAACAGCCCTGGACTTGAGGACAGAAGTCAATAAAGTGACAGAAACATCAAAGAGCACTAAAGCTGAAATGGAGATGGAATTGAAAAGCCCAATATCCCAACAAGAAGACTCAAGCAAACCCTTAAAGTAGAATGAAGGAAGCAGAGGATAGAATATCAGGACTCAAAGACAAAGTATAGTATTTAGACCAATTAAGCAAAGAATCTGAACAAGCACACAAGAAGTTTGAGATGCCATCAGGAAAAAGCTTTTGAGTTGTAGGCATAAATGTGGGGAAGGAATCTTAAATTAATATCATAGACCACTTCTTCTACAAGCCCATAGAAGAAAACTTCCCCAAACCAAGGAAAAGCACATCTATACAGATACAACAAGTACACAGAACATCAAATAGACAAGACCAGAAAAGAAAGTAACCAGGGCATATCATAGTTAAAACACTAAGTACATAGAACAAAGTATTGAAAGCTACAAAAGAAAGAAACAATTGTAGCATCACTAAATAAATAAGGTGAAAAAAGACAAACATCATATACTGTCTCTCATATGTGGAGCTTTTAGCATTTCTATGCATGTAAATAAAGGTGTATAGGCAGGATATAGACTACTGTTTTAGCTAAGTTTACTATTGCTATGATAAAACACCATGACCAAGGGAAACTTGGGAAAGAAAAGGATTATTTAATTTCAGAGTTATAGTCCATCATCCAGAAAATAAGGGTAGGAACTCAAGGTAGGAACCTGCAAATAGGAACTGATGCAGGAACCATGGAGGTATGCTGCTTACTGTCTTGCTTCCCCTGGCTTGTTCAGTCTGCTTCCTTATTCAGCCTAGAACCTCCTGCCCAGTGGTGAGCATTAATGAAGAAAATGCCCTACAGATTTGTCTACAGACAATATAGATGAAGGCATTTTCTCAGTTGGGCTTCCTCTTCCCAAATAACTCTAGTTTAAAGAACAAAACAAAACAAACAAATATCTTACCAGAACAACTATTTTTTTTTCAGAACAACTATTAAACTTGATAAGAGACTATGACAGAGACTGTTGAGAAAGTGGACAGAGGACAAAAGTTCACATATGAAATGAAAGTAGAAGGGAGAATACTGGTAGTAGGAATGTCATGGTTTGAATATGCTTGGCCCAGGGAGTGGCACTATTAGAAGGTGTGGCCCTGTTGGAGTAGGTGTGTCAGTATAGGTGTGGACCTTAAGACCCTAACCTTAGCTACCTGGAAGTGAGTCTTCCACTAGAATCCTTCAGATGAAGATGCAGAACTCTCAGCTCCTCCTGCATCATACCTGCCTAGATGCTGCCATGTTCCTGCCTTGAGGCTAATGGACTGAACCTTTGATCCTGAGCCCCAATTAAATGTTGTCATTGATAAGACTTGCCTTGGTCATGGTGTCTGTTAACCGCAGTGAACCCTAAGATAAGGATGTAGTTTAAGATTAATATAAATATCTTATGACACTAGTTACTTTATTAATTTTATGATAAAATACCCTAACCAAGGAAGCTTATTGAATTGTTTATTTTGGCTTATGGTTCTAGAGATATAAGAATCCATCATGCCAAGGAAGGATGGCAGCAAGTGAGAGACATGGTGGTAGGACCAGGAATTTGTGAATGATCATATCTTTTACAACAAGCACAAAGCAGAGAGATTGAACTAGAAGTAGGGTGAGGCTTTATACTTTCAAAGAAGAACCCCAGGAACACACTTTATCCATCAAGAACTACCCAAATAGTGCCACCAGTTGAAAACCGTGTTCAAATGCCTGAGGCTATTGGGAACAGTTATCAATTTACTACACTTATATTAAAACACAAGGTAAAATAGTTCATTTATACTATAAATTCTAAAGCATAAAAACATAAAGAGTTATGGCTAAGACACTTATTATTTTGTGAAAAGGATTTTTAAATGATGACATTTTCCCTTCTACTCAATACAATTCATCAAATATCATCTATAAGGTAATAGTTTGAAGACTATATGTCTTATCTTGGGTTTCATTAAATCACAGTCTGATGCAAAGTCTTACATGTACATAATTTACTTTGAAGGTATTATTTTTAGTTCTGGTCCTTGTCATTTTGACTGCTGAGAAGAAATGTGTATTCTGCAGCTGTTGACTGGACTGTTCTTTAGATGTTTGATACACAGTATCATTTAAGTCTAGCATTTCTTTGTTAAATTTGGGTATATATCTATCAACAGATGAAAATATGGTATTGAACATATCCATAATTATTGTACCTGGACCCAAATTTTCTTTTATGTCCAGTAGATTTTATTTTACTAAGTTATCTGCACTCTCATTTAGTATAGATATTTACAGATATGATAAGTACTTGATATATTGTTCCTATATTGTTATAGGGTGATATTGTTATCATTATACTAATTTTGGCTTAAAGTCTGTCTTGTCAAATATGAGTAAAGTTACTGTAGCTTAATTCGATATTCCTTTTACCTATAGTGTAGATTCGTTTCTGCTTACTTTTTGTCTATGTGTCTTTGCAGAGTAAGCTTCTTGCAGACAGTAAATTATTGGCTCTTGTTTTTCAACCCAATTAGTGAACCTATAAATTGGCAAATAAACCCCATTTACATTCAGGATTATAATTAAGAAGTTTCTATTAGTTTCTGTATTTTCCTTCTATCTTTTGTCCTTCCTCTTTCTCTCTCTCTCTCTTTCTTTCTTTCTTTCTTTCTTTCTTTCTTTCCTTCCTTCCTTCCTTCACTCCTCTCTCCCTCCCTCCCTCCCTCCCTCCCTCCTTTCTTTCTTTCTTTCTTTCTTTCTTTCTTTCTTTCTTTCTTTCTTTCTTTCTTTCTTTCTTTTTTTTTTCTTACTTGTTGTTTTGGTTGCCCACAGTTTTCTCCCTTATTCAACCCAAGTATTGATGGTTTACAGAGTAGTAGTTGGTTCTTCCCTAATATTTCTTCCTAATTTACTTGTCTAATAAAATTTGTTTCTTCACCTGACCATTCATGATTATGACTACCTGCCTTTCACCTCTCTGTGTATGAGACTCCTGTATGTATCATCTATGATGTTGTTATAGTAACCTTGAATTGCTTTGTTTTATGCACACAGTGGAAAATCTCCATTGATCTTATGGGATGCTCTTACTGGATATAGTAGTTTTATTGAGCAGTTATTTTCTTTCAAGGCTTGATGTATATCATTCTCTATTCTCCTGTCCTTTGTTGGTTCCTGCTATTCTTATAGTTTATCTTTGGAAGTGATTGAGCTTCTCCATTGCAGCTTTCAATTTCTTACTTTCTTCTGTATTCTTTGCATTATAAGTACAATATGTAGGTAATATCATGGTTTTTCTATCGCCATGTCAACACAGAATTCTAAATGTTACTCTGTTATGGAATGCCCATATCCATCTCTATATTTGGGAGATATTCTACTGTTATACCACCTAATTTTTTTATTAGTTTAGTATGAATTTCAACATGCTTCTCTACATTATAATTTCATAAAATTGGTCTCTCAACAGTATCTCTTAAAAGTATTAAATTTTATATTTTTCTTTATTATTATCTTAATAAGTCAAGCATCAACCTTACAAGCCTTGTTATTCTTTGTTCCATGGGATATAGTATATTGATGATACTTTCTGCTGAATATTTTCAAATGATTTGTTGAGGTATTAATTTCCAAGACTTCCACTTTTTATGATTTCTATCTTTGCAGATTTTTTTTCTAAACTCTACATTGCTTTATTTTTTTCATCTTTATTAAATTGGGTACTTCTTATTTACATTTCGATTGTTATTTACTTTCCCGGTTTCTGGTCCAACATCCCCCTAACCCCTTCCTCTCCCCTTCTCTATGGGTGTTCCCCTCCCCATCCTCCCCCCATTACCGCCCTCCCCCCAACAATCATATTCACTGGGGGTTCAGTCTTGGCAGGACCAAGGGCTTCCCCTTCCACTGGTGCTCTTACTAGGATATTCATTGCTACCTATGAGGTTGGAGCCCAGGGTCAGTCCATGTATAATCTTTGGGTAGTGGCTTAGTCCCTGGAAGATCTCATTGCTTGGCATTGTTGTTCATATGGGGTCTCTAGCCCCTTCAAGCTCTTTCAGTCCTTTCTAAGATTCCTTCAATGGGGGTCCCGTTCTCAGTTCAGTGGTTTAATGATGGCATTTACCTATGTATTTGCTGTATTATGGCTGTGTCTCTCAGGAGACATCTACATCCAGTAACTATCGGCCTGCACTTTTTTACTTCATCCATCTTATTTAGTTTGGTGGCTGTATATGTATAGGCCACATGTGGGACAGGCTCTGAATGGGCGTTCCTTCTGCCTCTGTTTTAAACTTTGCCTCCCTATTCCCTCCCAAGGGTATTCTTGTTCCCCTTTTAAAGAAGGAGTGAAGCATCCACATTTTGGTCATCCTTCTTGAGTTTCATGTGTTCTGTGCATCTAGGGTAATTCGAGCATTTATGCTAATATCTACTTATCAATGAGTGCATACCATGTGTGTTTTCCTGTGATTGGGTTACCTCACTCAGGATGATATTTTCCAGTTCCATCCATTTGCCTATGAATTTCATAAAGTCATTGTTTTTGATAGTTGAGTAATACTCCATTGTGTAGATGTACCACATTTTCTGTATCCATTCCTCTATTGAAGGGCATCTGGGTTCTTCCGAGTTTCTGGCTACTATAAATAAGGCTGCTATGAACATAGTGGAGCACGTGTCTTTGTTATATGTTGGGGCAACTTTTGGGTATATGCCCAAGAGAGGTATAGCGGGGTCCTCAGGTAGTGTAATGTCCAATTTTCTGAGGAACCTCCAGACTGATTTCCAGAATGGTTGTACCAGTCTGCAATCCCACCAACAATAGAGGAGTGTTCCTCTTTCTCCACATCCTCGCCAGCATTTGCTGTCACCTGAGTTTTTGATCTTAGCCATTCTCACTGGTGTGAGGTGAAATCTCAGGGTTGTTTTGATTTGCATTTCCCTTATGACTAAAGATGTTGAACATTTCTTTAGGTGTTTCCCAGCCATTCAGCATTCCTCAGCTGTGAATTCTTTGTTTAGTTCTGAACCCCATTTTTAATAGGGTTATTTATCTCCCCACAGTCTAACTTGTTGAATTCTTTGTATATTTTGGATATAAGCCCTTTATCTGTTGTAGGATTGGTAAAGATCTTTTCCCAATCTGTTGGTTGCCATTTTATCCTAACCACAGTGTCCTTTGCCTTACAGAAGCTTTGCAGTTTTATGAGATCCCATTTGTCAATTCTTGATATTAGAGCATAAGCCATTGGTGTTTTGTTCAGGAAATTTTCTCCAGTGCCCATGTGTTCGATATGCTTCCTCACTTTTTCTTCTATTAGTTTGAGTATATCTGGTTTGATGTGGAGGTCCTTGATCCACTTGGACTTAAGGTTTGTACAGGGATTGATAAGCATGGATCTATCTGCATTCTTCTACATGCTGACCTCCAGTTGAACCAGCACCATTTGCTGAAAATGCTATCTTTTATCCATTGGATGGTTTTGGCTCATTTGTCAAAAATCAAGTGACCCAAGTGGTTTCACTACATTGCCTTCTTCTTATTTATTTATTTATTTATTTATTTATTTATTTTGGTGCAGCTGCTTGCATGTACAGTGAAGCCCTGAGTTTGGCTTCTACATTGCCTTCTTAATTCATTCAGTTGTTTGTATTTTCTTCAAAGTCAGTAGTCATTTAAAATTAGACTCCTAATTTTTTTTTTTCGGAGCTGGGGACCGAACCCAGGGCCTTGCGCTTCCTAGGTAAGCGCTCTACCACTGAGCTAAATCCCCAGCCTAGACTCCTAATTCTTGTTGAGTATTTTATCTACTTTGATGTTTTTAGTTATTGAAGAATTGTGAACTTATGGGGTTTATGGTACTTTGCTATTTCATATTTCTTGTGATTCTATGGTAGAATCTGTACATTTATGTTACAATTTTTACAAGTATAGCCATTTTTAAATGAAGATATTCTTAGTGAACAGTTTTCTCTTGAAGATTCCATGCCAAAAACAACCAAAACAACTCAGAGATGAGAAAAAACAAGCTGTACTAAAAATAACACCACACAAAATCAGATATGTAAATATAGTAAAATATATTTCAAGGATTGACTATACATTTAATAATAATGGAGAAGAAAGGATCAAAAAATCTTGAGATAAACAAAGATGTTTATAAAAAGCAAAATAAGTGCCAGCATCTGAGTAAGACAGATGCAGATACCCACAGATTACAGTGGAACTGAGCCTGGTAACCCCAGTGGAAGAATTAGTGGGAGGAATTAAGAAGTTGAAGGGGTTTGCAACCCCATAGGAAGAACAACAATATCAACCAACCAGATCACCCAGAACTCTGAGGGACTAAACCACCAACCAAAGAGCACATATGGATGGGTCCATGCCTCAAGCTACATATGTAGCAGAGGATTGCCTTATCTGGCATCAGGGGGAGGGGAGGGCCTTGGTCCTGTGAAGGCTTGTTGCCCCAGCATAAGGGAATGCTGGAGGGATGAGATAAGTGTGGGTATGCGGGAACATCCTCTTAGAGGCAAAGGGGATGGGGGATGGGGGTTTGCAGTAAGGAGATCGTGAAGGGGTGACAATATTTGAAATGCAAAAATAAAATAAAATAACCAGTTAATAAACACACACACAGAGAGAGAGAGAGAGAGAGAGAGAGAGAGAGAGAGAGAGAGAGAGAGCAAAATAAGAAATACTGGACTAATGAAAGAGCTCTGGTGAAATGGATAAGTCTAGAAGCAGCAAGACCAACACAAGTATCCCATAAAATTAGTGTGATGATAGTCAAAAATTTTCCTTGATAGTGTTTGGATACTTCTCACTGCTTATCTAGGTTTATGATATAGGAGTTTATCAAGAATAATGTCCAAACATTTCACTATTCTATTAAAATCTACCAAACCAATGGGCCAGTATAGAGGCTAGCCTTTACCCAGCTTGCTGGCATTAGCAAAAACATGGTAACTGCCAGGCAATATTCACGTCAATGTGCATATAAGCAGACCCAGGGACTGTAGGTATTACCTGTTAGTATGTCAGGTAAGTGTCTCTCACATTCAAAACACTCCTTCCATGTGAGAATGGGCATTAGATAATTCATAGAAGCATCCTTTAATAGCCAAATAAAAATCTGTTCTAGAGGTAGAAGGTGGGAAGCTTTGGACATAGTTGGTGGCAGAATAGCAAGCCTGGCCAGACTAGTCCCCTCCATGCATCTATCCACATTTGGTTTAATCTCTCTTCGCAGAAGTCTCCTCTTCTCAGAGGGTAGAGCACAGCTTGTTAATGGAAGTATATGTTCTTTTGTAATACATACCTTATCATCCCTCTGTAACACAGACTACACCACGTAGATTAGTGTCCACAAACCTGTATGAAAATCATAGTCAGTTGCCTTGGTTCACATTGGTTCTTGGGGTAGCAGTCAAATGAGAGGAAAGGCTATTGATGCTTGGAGATATGAAAATGCTGGGGTTTCTGATTCACTTGGCAGTGAAGTTGGGAGGTAGGAGACCTCACAAGATGGCTTTACCTTTTAATACTGATGGCTAAGCTGGGAAGTAATGGAAACCTCTTTTGTACCATCATCTTGCTGCAAGGTAACAAATGCTGGTTTTACTTTAGCTTTGCTAGGTACTAAATCCTGCCTTGTGAAGTTGAAGTAACTTTTCTTATAGTCAACCCCCCCCAAGTGTATCCCTTCTGTATCGTTATGCATTTAATATAATTAGGATTTTTCTTGTATAGTATTCAACTCTAATAATTTTGTGTTTCACCTAATTGTTGACTACTGTTGTACTCTAATGGCTTTCTAAGATCCCACTAACTCTTTCTGTAGCCACAAACTTACTGGTTTGTTTCAGTCTTGTGGAGGTATAGCAAATTGTTGAGCATTGCTAATCTGCCATATTCCTTACTACATTTTACACTTAGAACCATGACTTCATAAAAATAGTTTATATATTCAATAAATAAAACTTTTAGACAACCACTTCTATATTTATAATTAATGGGAAAGATAAGAAGCTTTAATTAATTTTAAAATCTCTATAATATACTTATGATACATTGTGATATTATTTTATGGTTATAATTTACCATATTTACGTTTGTGGACATATATTTATTTTTACTAGGCCTAAAAACTTGTGATTCATGTTTTTCAGATTTTAGTATTCTAAAATGATATGATATCAATTGCTCCTATATTTCAAAAATTGAATGAAAATATGTAAAATAATGTCTGCAAAACTTCCCAAGCATATTTTCTATCCATTTTTTCTTTTATTGAAATGGGATTTCATGTATCCAAGGGTGGTTTCAAATTCTTTGACTTCTCATTCTTCTGTCTTTGCCTTAAAGTATTAGCATTACAAGCATGTGCCATCATGCCCTGTTTACATAGTCATGGATATTAAACTCCGGACTCAGGAAAGTTAGGCAAGCATCTATTAACTGAGCTTATAACTACCTATATTATTATGTGCTGTATAACAATGCTTCAATAGAAATGGGCCACACATATGATGTTGCTCATAATAGTATGGACAGCCTAGATGAATATTGAAGTATAATAATTGTATTACCTTGATTTGTGTAAGTTCCTCTCTGATATTCATAAAGTAATGAAATCTCCTAACAATGTATTTCATAGAAATATACATATATTGTGTCTAAAAATATGTGTATGTACATATATAAATATAACTCTGCATATTTATTGTATATATTCATGCATTAACTAACCTAATTATCTAAATCACTGGAAAAATATTTTCTTTTTTATTATTTTATTTAGTTTCATCCCAAATGTTGACCCCTCTGGGTCCCTCCTCCCATAGTTCTTCCCCCATCCCCCTCCCCTTGGCCTCTGAGAGGGTACCCCTCCCTGTTATCCCCCCACCCTGGGGTCTCAAGTATCTACAAGATTAGGTGCATCCTCTCCCACTGAGGCCAGACAAGGAAGCCATCTGCTACTTATGTGTTGGGGCCTTAGACCAGCTGGTATATACTCTCTGGTTGGTGGCTCAGTCTCTGGGAACTTCCAGTAATCCAGGTTAGTTGAGACTTGGTCTTCCTATGGGGTTGCCATCCCCTTCAGGTCCTTCAACCCTTCCCCTAACTCTTCCATAGGGATTCCTTCCTGATCTTCAGCTAATGCTTGGCTGTGAGTATCAGCATCTGTCTCAGTCAGCTACTGGGTAGAACCTCTCAGAGGACCTCTATGCTAGGCTTGTGTTTGCAAGCACAACATATCATCATGGTAGTGTCAGGGTTTGATGCCTACACATAGGATAGATCCCAAGTTGGGCAGGCCATTGGTCAGCCATTCCTTTAGTCTCTGCTCCATTTTTGTGCCTGTATTTCTTTTAGACAGGAGCAATTTTGGGTGGAAAGTTTTATAGGTAGGGTTGGCTTCCTTATCCCTCCGCAGGGGTCCTTTCTAACTACTGGAGATAGTGTCTTCGGGTCCATCTCCTCACTGTTGGGCAATTCAGCTAAGATTACCCACACTGAGTCCTGGAAGCTTTCCTATCACAGTTCTCTGTGACTTTCTAGAGGTTTACTCCAACCCCTACCCCTAGCAGCTGCATATTTCCATTCATTCTCCTGGCCCTCTTTCCTTCTTTTCTTGTCTCCCTCCATACCTGATCCTACCTTCCCTATTCCCCTCCCACTCCCCTATTCTACACAGATCCCTCCCTCCCTCTGTCCCCCATGACTATTTTGTTCCCCCTTCTTTTTTTTTCGGAGCTGGGGACCGAACCCAGGGCCTTGTGCTTCCTAGGCAAGCGCTCTACCACTGAGCTAAATCCCCAACCCCTTGTTCCCCCTTCTAAGTGGGATTTAAACATCCTCACTTGGGCCTTCCTTCTTGTTTAACTTCTTAGGGTCAATGGGGTATATCATGGAAATTCTGTACTTTTTAGCTAATATCCACTTACCAGTGAGTACATACTAGGCATGTCCTTTTGATTCTGGGTTATCTCAGGATGATATTTCTATTTCTATCCATTTGCCATTGTCCTTGTTTTTAATAGCTCTGGTCCATTGTGTAAATGAACCACATTTTCTGTATCCATTCTTCGGTTGAGGGACATCTGGGTTGTTTCCAGTTTCTGGCTATTTCTGAATCACCCTGAAAATTTGTAGACATTGTTGGTGTGTTACAAAAGAGACTTCAGTAAGATTCCTACAACCATCTTATTCTCTCAAGTTGATTCAGTATCTAGGGTTTGTTAACAGCACAAGAAATTATCTAATGTGAATATAAAATATACATTAGGACAGATAACTTCACTTTAAATAGTTGGTATAAATTTTTTCTTAATCCATTTATCTGTTCATTGTGATATGTTTCATATTTCTTCCCTTTTAAGCTCCTTTCCAATGTTTATCCCTTATATTTCATGAGTAACACAAAGGATTTTGTATTTTGTATACTTATCAAACTGTTTCATAGTTGAACTGATGCAGAACTCAAAATTTTAGAATAATTATTTTCATATATCTGTAGTTGAGTTTGGCAGAAATTTCAAGAATTTTTAAAACTCACAAGGGAAAAGTGAAAGATTGCTCTTTCATCAAGGATGTGTGATGTTATATGAATTATTTCTAAAAATTATTTGGCAGATAAACATTTCTATGGATAAGTTTGGAGTCATGAATGGAAAAAAAGCTTTGTCTTTTTTTCTATTTACCCCTTATTATTTTTTATTTATTCCCTTTACATCCTGATCACTGCCCCATCCCGGTCATCCCTTCCTACAATTCTTTCCCACTCCCCCTCCTCTTCTACTCTGAGAGGGTAGAGACCTCTCCTTGGTGTCTCTCCCTACCTACCCTGGCACATCAAGTCTCTGCAAGTCTAGGCACTTCCTCTCCCACAGAGGCCAGACAAAGAAGTCCAACTAGAAGAATATAGCCCACAGATAGGCAAAAGTTTTTGGGATAGCCCCTGTTCCAGTTCTTCAGGACCTGCATGAAGATCAAGCTGCACATATGCTACATATGGGCAGGAAGCCTAGGACTAGCCCAGAATGTTCTTTGGTTGATGGCTCAGTCTCTGAGAACACTTAAGTGTCCAAATCAGTTGACTCTTTAAAAATACAAGTATTTAGATTTTAAGAATTCACTTCATATCTTTACATAGATCCATACTTTTGATATCTAGAGCTTGGGAAAATACAAAGCCCACTGAAAGTTTTATCATGTGACATTCTCAAAGAAGATATACATATTTATTGAAATAGTCCCTAAGTTTATTTTAAATTTCTTTTCTTATTTCATTAAATGCTAAATTATTGACTATGCAAATTAAGTACACAGGAAGGCACCAAAACAACAGTAACATCTTGAATTTATTATGAAGGATGAAATTTGGTACCTGTTTATACCAAAGCATTAAACTAGAATTAGCAGGCAAAGTGCCAAATTAAACAGAATCACTTCTTTCAACATTAGCATTGCTTCTGTTTACTTACTTCAGTGAATGAAGTAGCATACTTTTCATTCTTTTGTGTCTGTGATGATTGACTTTTTAAAAAGATTCCTAATGACATATTGCTATGCCCATAGATCTGTACTTACCACTTTTGTTGTTGTTTGTAAAAAGTCAATATGGGAGTACATAGGCCAGACAGGCCTCAAAATTGAAGCTATTCTCTTGCTTCAGCCTCTTACCTGTTAAGATAACAAGCATGTGCAATCATGCTTGGCTTAAGAAAGGTAACACTGATATAAAGTCATTATCTAACATACAGTACATTTTAAATGTAACGGATGGTTCCAAGAATAGTCATGAATTGTGCAACCTCAGCCTGTGGGTGGGGCTCTGAGCCAAGCCGGAAGTACTTTCGGATGGCCTCTCTTGATCACCTTGCTGCGATTTAGCGTCGCCAAGGATCTGCAGCTCTCCTTATATATGAGGAAACATCACAGATGTACATATGGTTGATGTCTGGCTAAGGAGGGAAGACTCACGGTGAGTCTTGTGAGGGTGTGGGTGAGTGGCACTGTCCTGTGGAGTGACTGGGGTGGTGCGCTGAATAAAAGAGGGAAGCAAAAAAAAAAAAAAAGAATAGTCATGATCACGATTGTGAAGGATTTTTTAGAGCTGGGATCCAATGCTATTTTTATTACATCTTTTAAAGTATATTTTAATATCGAATAAACCTTAATCATTTGACACTTATGTATTTGACACTTTTTGATATGGGATTTTTAAAACTATGAAACAACTATGGTGTGGAATGTCTATGAATTGTCTCAATTTAGCCAACTCCCTAAGCACTGAGGGTATATAGATGTCATCCAGGCAACTGATGATGTCTCCACCTAGGACGTATCTCTGACTTAAGTTAACTGTATGTACAATTTTGGGGAAGTAAAAAGGCAATATGAAGAAGGAAATAGGACTATTAAGTATAGGTTCAAATAAAGTCAAGATTCAAACCTAAAACTTTTCAATACCAGATTTTCAGTTACTTCATTCTAACTTACTGTTTTTAGAACATCATTTGACAAGTGTTCCAAGTAAAACATCTTAATAACCAAGCATCTGTATTGGATGAGAAGTGGTGAGCAAGCTGCGATCATTGCTGTAATACACTAGTTTGCTTTCTGCTTGCCCCTTAGGCCCTTTCTTGACCTCTTAAATCCATACTCACCAGTCAAAAGAATCTACTTTAAAGCCCAATTTTGACCACATTCAGTTCTTGCTTGAAAAAAAATCCAATGAAATATGATCTGAACTCTATTATATTTCAAAAATAAAACTTTTCCATGACCTATTGGATTCCAGCTACTGTTCCAGTTTTCTTGCATTCTTTCTGAGTTACAGAAAGAAGAACATGCATTTGTCCAAAAGTATAGGGCACTATGCTAGAAGGGTCTTACCAGTAGTTTGCTAAAGATTCAGCTATACATAATAGTAAAAAAAGGTAGATTGTGATTATATTTTCTCAAATGTATCTCATACATTATTATTAAATATTAGAAAACACTATCTTCCTATCAATAGGTAATATTAAGTCCTAGATAGCCACTGCCTTTCTGACACTACTGTAGCCACTTTATTTTATGTCTGTAGTCAGCCATTGTTACAGAAGACATTTCTCATGCCCAAGTTCACCATTAACTGCATATCTTGTTAAGTTCTATGCTTTGGTGTTCTTGAAAATTCCCCAGACTCTCACCTTCCTTTAGTGCCAATGGCAATAAAGATCACTTAGAACTGATTTATATAGTTAGCAGCAATAAGTTTGGACCCAAACCAACCACCCAGTCACCCAACCATGCAACTGTCCAAATGCCTGGCAACACTTCCTGCACCTGTGTATAAACTTTTATAGTTGCTACAAGCTTCCGTGAGGTTTTCCTTTATAAGTTGCCCATGGGAAACAGTAAGGGTCACAGTCTCGGTTTCCAAGTTTGACCTATACCCCTAACTGATCAGTCCTCAGGGTATGTGTTCAATAAAGTATCCCTATTTGACTGAGATCTGTATCTGAGTAGTTTGTGGGGTAATTACTGGACCCAAATAGGTAGAGTTTGTGTGTGTGTGTGTGTGTGTGTGTGTGTGTGTGTGTGTGTGTGTGTGTGAGAGAGAGAGAGAGAGAGAGAGAGAGAGAGAGAGAGAGAGAGAGAGAGAGAGTGAATAATTGCATCAATGTTAACCGTGGGTAAAAATATAACAATTTCATCTTTTAGAATTTCTATTCTGAGAAATATGGCAAATGTCAAATCTAATCATAGTGGTAAATCATAATTTTCAGTGTGAAATCTATGTACCACGGGAGACATTCAAAGGCATCTATTAGGTTATAGGACATTAAAGATATTAGAACTTGGCTTTTTATCCTTACCCATAATTTATATGGTCTAAACCATAAAAGACATTAAAGACAATATCAATTAACCAAACATGGTTAGTCTACTGATAGTATAAATTGAGATAGTGATATTTCAAAATTTGTGTCAGATTTTAAAGACAAAAAAGTATATAATGTCACATATTCTCTATTAATGTTCTTAAAATATTCATTTAATTAAAACACAATTATTGTAGAGGAATTTTAGTCAAGCAACATGGCTGCTCTGGCATGGGATCACATCCAGAAATCTTCTAGGTCTGTGTGAGCCAGCTAGAATGACTTACCTTTAACCCCTCTAGTTAGAATACAGACACGAACTTAGTTTAGGCCTTTAATCCTTCTGGATAGAATACAGGCTCTCCCATAGTACATGCCACCAAACAATGAAGGCAAAGTTAGTTTGTAGAATGAAGTACTTGTATTTGAAAGTGATGTCTGATTGAGGGACTGACAAAGTGACCAATCAGAGAAAGAGTTGAAAGAATGAGTCAGAGATAGGACAGGTCCAACTCTCACAAGAAGAGCCAGAAAGAGAGGCTACTTAGGAGCAGCACAAAGTAAGTTAGGAAGAGTGGGAAATTCAGTTGAGTTTAGTTCAGTTGAGTAGAGTTGAGTTTGTTCATTCAGTTCCTGTGTTCTGTTTAGTTAGTGCAGTGGATTTGAGTTCATTCATGAGTTCATGCAGTTTCATATGCATGTCAACATAGGCAATTTTAGTGAGACAGTTTTACAGCAACAGGTTACAAGAGAAGACAGAATGATCTAGGGAACGCAAGGGAGCCAGAAGAGTAGATCATATTGCCAAAGTTAGGATGAGTGCAAGCAGAGATACTCTGGGAAGTCAAGAGAAGCCAGATTGAATCAGTCAGCTTAAAGAGGAGTTTGAGCCAGAGCAGCTTAGCCAAACCAGCCAACCAGAGTTCAGAATGCACTAGAAAAGGTAAGCTTTTTGTCAGCAGTAAGCCTCTGGTGAATAAACGCTACATTTACAAATTATTAAAATTAATTACAATTTTGTATTTTTAGTTTAAGTTATTTACTAAATAAAAATTTTTAATTACACACATCTCTTGCTTTTACTCAGACTGTATTTCTAAAGTAATAGTTTTATAGTAAATACAGCATAAAATGGAACTTCTTAATGAATAGAAAGGCTGTATAGTGGGAATGAATGTTTATACTCTTACTATAGTGACAGAGTGGAGAAATTACAAATGATTGTCTAGAAAACTGCTCTTGAAAGGTATCTGAAAAATTCATTTGAAAGCAAGTCTTCACTGTTTCTCTGCTCACTGTACCTAATTGACAAGAACATTAACATGATTCTTTCCCACTATCCAGATATCTCATTCAAATATTACTCTCCCAGTTGTTCCTGGGTCTAAGCTGTCTATACATTTTTCAGGGTTATGAGCAAAGTGAATAGTTTCCATCAGTCTGTTTAAAATTATTAGGCATTTCAAGAAAGTGAAAATAGAATATTGAGACACATATAGGTTCTTCTGAATCTTTAACCTCATGTAACTACATATATCGTATGTCCACGAAGCTGATCTTGCTTCAGATCATGCACATTCTTGGAGTGTCCAGGTGTTCTTGATTCTCTTAGACTCCCTGATAATTACTGTGAGGTGCTGAGAAATCCCTACCCTGATTTAGAAAGATGATTATAGGTCTTTATAATTATAGGGCCTTAAGTAAAAGCTCTGCCCTTTCATTATGCTGCTAAAACTATGTTTCCTCGAGTCATCTCTTGAATTTCATGGTCTGGTTAGAGGATTACTAGACACAAAAAAGAGGATGACTTTTGTGTTCACAAAAGAGATATATCATCTTATTCCCTAGGAATTCCTCTCAACTTGTTTGATTAAATTTAAATTAGAATGTTTTTTCATCTTGATGAGACAATATTTTGATAATTATTTCTTCATTATCCACAATTCCTAAGTATCCCAATTAATGCTAAAATTAATCTAGAGGGCTATCATTGTCACCATTTCATTAACATATAAGATATATGAACAAATTTAAGTATCTTATTATGCTATGAGATTTTCATTCAATTTAAAATATCATTAGTTTGATTGAATGTTGCTTAGTAATGATGATAAAATGCACTTGTGTTTCTCTTGAATTTGAGGAAAAAGTGACCTGTTATTATAAGAACATAAAAAATTTGTCCTAATTAACTTTGTGCAAAAAATCTAAGTACTGATTCACTACAATAATGAGTTTTGAATATTTTGTTCACAAACTGACATAAAGAAGAGTGTGTCTTTAAAATGTAGAAGAAGTTGAAAACCTTTCTTTATTGTGAAACAAAATAGCAAATATAAGAAAAATAGGCATGGATAACAGAAATATAACAGATAACTAGAATTATCCAAATATACAAGAAGCTATCTTTTGATTGAACTAAGAGTTACCACAAATGTCATGTCCTAATTTCACTCCAATGACTAAATGCTTGATCAAGTAAGTTGTGCCCATATCATCCTTGCATTTATTTTATACTGTTTTCAGTTAGCTTCTATGAAAAGATCCTGTTGTTTCAAAATTCTGGCTTCAAATAGTTGGTTATCACAGGTGTGTGCCAGTAGACCCAGGCTTTCATTCTGTGGATAATTTTGTAAAAAAAAAAAGTTTCAAAATACTAAATTTTCTCAGTTTAACATCAATTCAATACTTGACAAATAACATAAGACTAGACAGTCTTCATGAATCTATCTTGTATTCCTATAATAAAATACTTAAATATTGTGAGCACTATGAAGAAAATATAAAGGTATTAGAAATTCGATGCTAAGTTTGTCAGAAAAATAGAAACTCTGAAAAAAAGAAGGGAGGGAGAGAGGGAAGTAAGAAAGGAAAGAGAAAGGAAGGAAGAAGGAAGGAAAGAAGGAAAGAAGAAAATAAGAAATAAATTTGGTGATGAAAATAATCAAAGAAAGAATAAAAGAAAATAAATTGAAGAACACAAGTTTCTAAACTAAGACATAAGTACATAGCATAACAAATAAGATTCATATCAAAGAAAGATATCATATAACTTTAGAAGACTAAAGATAAAGGGATGTTTTTCCAGCTCCCCAAGAGAAAATATATTAAACTTGGAAATACCTTTAAATGATAATGTCATTGTTCTTCTTAAAATAAAACAGGAGGGGCTAGAGAAGATTCAGCATTAAGAGAGCTTCCCATTATTATAGAGAACTGGAATTTGGTTTTTCTGCACTAATATTAAGTGGCTCACAACCCAGTTATAACTCCAGCTCAAGAGATTTGACCCTTTCTTCTGACTTCTGCATGTACCAGGGACAAGTAATTTTTCCTTTACAATTGGTTATCAACTGGCGATAAGTTCTGGGTTAAGAACAGGGATGTTCTGTCTACTTTCTCAGCACTAGGAGTCCATCTGATGTAGACCTGTGCAGATCCTGTGCATGCTGCCATTGTCTTTATGTATGCCAGTCTTATATCCAAATGGCCTTGGGACTTGTTTCCTTGACCTTTTCCATCTCCACTCCGTCTTAAAATCTTCCTTTTCTTCCACAGAATTAGCTGTGAGGAGGGATTTGATGAAGACATCCCATTAAGGACTGAGTATTTGAAGGTCTCTCATTCTCTGCATACTGTCCAGGTGTGTGTCTCAGTATTTGTCACCATCTACTGCAGGAGGTGGTAACTCTGATGATGGATGAACAATACTGATGTATGAGTAGACTAGAATGTTGTTAGGAGTCATTTTATTGTTAGATTCCTTTAGCAGAACAGTATTGGTTTTCCCCTAGATCTGTTGTCTATTTTGTCTCAGGTTCTTGGCCATCTGGGCAGTATTGGGCATGGTTTCCATCTCATGGAGTGGGCCTTATTTCCAACGAGATATTGGTTGGTTACTTCCATAAGCATTGTGCCACTATTGCAGGCAGGTTAACATTGTAGATCTAAGGGTTTATAGATGTGTTGTTGTTTACCTTTCTCCTCTGATAGTATTTAGAGTACCTTCCCATACTATTCAGTGTGTGTGTGTGTGTGTGTGTGTGTGTGTGTGTGTGTGTGTTTGTTTGTTTGTTTGTTTAGGCACACTGTATCACCATGTTTCCCCAGATGGTTCCAGGCTTGCTTCCAACTCACAAAGGTATGCCATCCTTGCCTTCTGAGTAGTAGGGTTAAAGGCTTATGTCACCAACCCAGCCAACAAAAGACATTTTTAAAACAAGAAAATGACAGAAAAGAGCTGGGTGTGGTTTCTATTATTGTAACTTTAGCATTTGGAAAGCCAAGAAAGGACAATCAGCACAAATTTAAGTACAGGCTAGTCTTCAGAATGAGACCTGGTTAAAAAAGAAATGAGTCAGGGTAGTGTTGTATGCTGTGAAGAATTTCTGAAAGAAAACCATGTCTTCAGAGCCTCGTTGATTAAAACTTCAATGATGGTGGAGTGTTTTGAATATTACAGTTCCCAAGGCTGACTTTTCTTAAGCTGCCTAGAAAGCCACTCCTTGCCCACCTCTTTTTTTCTTTGTTTTTTATCCAAAAGCTACAGTAAAACACCAAAAACAGCACAATAAACTAAAATGATGATATAGTACATACACGCAAAAAAAGGCTCAACACAAGAAAAAGAGTAAGGAATATCCTCAATAATGGTAAAGAACAATTGCTAGGTTGTTACCATTTAAATAATTTATATTAATAATGATGATGTCATCATCATCATCATCATCATCATCATCATCATCATCATCATCATCATCATCATCATCATTTACTTGATAGAAGTACTCAGCCAACCAAGTGGCTTGTACTTTGTTGCTATCAGTATGTTCTTAGGTTTTAACTGAACAATGATTCTGTTTTTTTTGTTTTTCTGGTATATATGTGGAAGAAAGGCAACACATGGAAAATGTGTAGTAGTATTTCTTTCAATCAAGATCTACAAAGCATTAAATTTCAGCTAAAATAAATGAATTTTAAAGATATATGCACACATATATACATCATATATACACACATATATACATCATATATACATATATATATCATGTATGTATACATCATATAGATAGATAGATAGATAGATAGATAGATAGATAGATAGATATAGATATAGATAGATATAACAAATGGTGAAGTTACAAAGAGAAATGATGAACAATCCTTCTCCGGCCATACTTTTACAGTCCAGTGGGAAAAGTGTTTAGACATTTATATAAGCTTTGTAAGTATAGTAAAGCTTAGTATGACACACATAGAGGACTTACTGCCATTTACAACTCTCTCTGACCAAAATATCTACTTACATAATTAAATATGGCTATAAATTTGCTCTACTTTTTACTGCCTAGTTCAGCCATCAGTTAGTCTATAATGTAAACATAATAATACTATTTCAAAAATATTTTTCACTCATTCCTTGGGAAATGTGTCATTCACTATATATGAATATAGCAAGATGCACTGATTCTATTATATGCACTCAAATCAGTCAATCAAGTCTAAAGTTAAACTGTACCAATCAAAGAAAGCCATCTGTCTTAGTCAGGGTTCCTATTCCTGGACAAACATCGTGACCAAGAAGCAAGTTGGGGAGAAAAGGGCTTATTCAGCTTGCCTCCATGCTGTTCATCACCAAAGGAAGTCAGGACTAGAACTCAAGCAGGTCAGAAAGCAGGAACTGATGCAGAGGGCTTAGAGGGCTTACTGACTTGCTTCCCCTGGTTTGATCAGATTGCTTTCTTATAGAACCCAAGACTACCAGCCTAGGGATGGCACCACCCACAATGGACTGGGTCCTCCCCACTTGATCAGTAATCAAGAAAATGCCTTACAGCTGGGTCTCATGAAGGCATTTCCACAACCAAGACTCCCTTTTCTGTGATAACTTCAGCTTGTGTCAAATTGACACACAAAAGTAGTTAGTACACCATCAAACAAAGCCTTTTCCAAAGGTATAATTGTCAGAACCTAGGTTTGCCTACATCAGTTGCCTCATACCTCACAACTCAAATATTTCACCATTTTAATTTGTGACTTACAGTCTGTTCTATATTTTATCCACTCAAATAAAATGTGATTAAATACAATACTTAAGTTAACTTTCATTAGATTGATTTATTTCTTAAGCCAGATTCTTCTAGGTGTTCTATATAAGCAAAAATCTAACAAATATACCAAGTTTATAATAGATAGTATATAATTTCATATACTATAAACCATAAAGCAAAGTCTTTTTCAGACATATTTTGGTACAGTTTCTTGTAAACTGAACTATTATATTGACAGTGTATCTCTGAAGACATTAGGTTAAATATCTTGGAGGTGGGCAGAGTCAGTGCTAGAAACTGAAATCAAAGTTTTGTGCATGGCTTATTAACTGCCTGTCACTAAATAGCCCAAATGCACAAGTTGTACAGTATATATGCATTTACTTTATAACACCAGCATTTTCACCAAAGTGCAAGAAATTATGATAAATAATTAATTAAAACTATTTGAAATAACCAGGATTACCATTTTTAAAGTTAAGTTCTGTTAATAATTTCTTCTCAAATATATACACAATTAGCTGCTATTCTCACATAAATCACCTCTTTTCACTTTCATCTTTGTGATGTTCATCAAGCAAACTTGTCAAACAAGATAGGGACAAAAAGCAGAGCTCTTAGAAGAAAACTATTAATTGATAAAAATCATTGATTTTGATCATAATTATAACAAAGAATCCATATTAGAACTTAGTAAATATGCTTCCTAAGAAAAATTTGAGAGACAAATGTAAATAATTTCCTCTAGAATTGTTTATTCTAAGTGTGTTTATTATCAGGAAACTAAAATATTTTTAATATTTATAACTGCTAGATAGGGCTATATGAGCATCTTGTATTTTTCTCAACTTTCATTGGCTTTTTGCACAAAGTATGCAACAAAAAGGTCACCTGTGGATGCAGTTGAGAAACATTTGCATACATCTACAAGACACTTTTGAAAGAAAACTAGAAACAGGAAATTATTTTTAACATTATACTTTGACCATTTTTTTTTCATCCTCACATCCCATCAAAATCTTCTCTATTCTAATGTAAATATTGGCTTCCAGAGCTAACTGATAGATTGTCTGCTACTGGTACCCAACAGCAAAGGCAAGGTCTCCCTGTGTATACTAACACAGTTATTGTTCTTTTTATTTTTCGTGTTATTTTGAGTTTGCCATTCTGACTGGTCTAAGATAAAATCTCCAAGTAGTTTTGACTTGTCTTTTTTTAATGGCTAAGAATACTGAACATTAAAATGTTTCTCGGGGCTGGGGATTTAGCTCAGTGGCAGAGCGCTTGCCTAGGAAGCGCAAGGCCCTGGGTTCGGTCCCCAGCTCCGGAAAAAAAAAATGTTTCTCAACCATCTCTGTTACATTCTGTGAGAATTCTCTCCTTAGTTCTGCACCTCTTTTTTCCTCTTTTTATTGTAAATAATTTTGTCATTAAAATATACTGATTCTGGTTCCCCTCCCCCAACCTCCTCCACAACCTTCATACCTTTCACCCACACAACTTCAGACTTTCTTTCTCTTTCTCCTTAGAAAACAAAAAGAGAAGGAAAGAACAACAACAACAAAAAAACCCAACAAGGATATAGATCATAATTTTTTGTAAAGAAAGGGAAGACAGGAAACCCACATAGAAAACTTATAACAACACAAAATCAGAAACCATAATATGCAAGTTTAAGAAAAAAGACAAAAAATGCCCAAAAAGATATGAGACAAAAATGTCTACAAAAACACCATTGAGTTCATTTTGTGTTGGCCCATTTTTATTGGGTTTGTTGGAAAATCCTCCTATGGAGGTTGCTATCTCTCATGCCCAGATAAACTCTCTGAGCTCAGTGAAAAATGGAGGAACTCCTTTCTCAGAGGGGTTTTGTCTTCTCTGTCTGATCTTATTTAGACAGTGTCTCTAAGCAATGGTGCCTGATCTTATCTAGATTACCCTGTACAGAGTTTCCTGTAAGTGCTTCATGATTCAGCAATAAGTCCTGATCAGCTCTTCCCACCGTATGATAATTAGGGACTGTGTTCTGACCAACCAGCCCTGCCTACAATGCTAAAAATAAAAACTAAAGAAAGTCACATAACTCATGGCCAGATTAAGAGTTCAACTTTTTCTCTCCAAATAAGATCCTGGCCTACAGGTTCTTAGAATTCCTCATCACATAAATGAAAAATTCCCACCCTACCAATAATGTTTATTCACCCTGGAAATCCTTACCCACTCCCCAAAATCTATTTATCCCTTGTTTATCCTGAATAAAGTTGATTTATTTCACTGAAGCTGATCCTGGAAGTCAGTCCATCAGTACTAATACTGTCTGAGCCCTGAAACTCTGCTCCCTTTGTCCTTCTGGGCCAGTGGCCAAAAGCCTCTGAGGAGAAGGGAGGGTTACTTGGGTTTTCTTTTTTTAAAGTTCTTTATATAATCTAAATACTAACCCTTTATCAAATTTCTTTGTTTTTCTTTTGTCAATATCCACATTAAAATTTCTGTCTTTACTGCAGTAGTTTAAGGATTCTGTGACCCTTGCCTAATGGCATTTTCTATGCCTATTGCTTTCAGTGACTGAATTCCTCTGGATGACTTCACAAAATTCTTCCAAACACTGTACATTGTCTTTCAGGGATTTTGTTTCCCTAATAGACTTTTTATTCATTTCTTTTTTGTTTGTTTGGTTTTTGTGAGGTTTTTGTTTTCTTTACTGGATATCGTTTATATTTCAAATGTTTTCCCCTTTCCAGCTTCCCCTCCAGGAACTCTCTATCCCATCCCCCACCCCCTGCCTCCATGAGGGTGCTACCCTACCCACCCAACCACTCCTTTCTGCCTCCCTGCCTTGACATTCCACTACCCTGGGGGGTTGAGCCTTGACAGGACCAAGGGCCACTCCTCCCATTGATGCCCAACAAGGCCATCCTCTGCTACATATGCAGTTGGAGCCATGGGTCACTCTATGTATACTCTTTGGTTGGTAGTTTAGTCCCTGGGAGCTGAAGAGATGGTTCAGAGGTTGAGAACACTGATTTCTCTTTCAGAGGTCCTGAGTTCAATTCCTAGCAACTACATGGTGGCTCACAACCATCTATAATGAGATCTAATGCCCTCCATTTAGTTATTTCTAATAGTCATACATTGAGAGATCATTTTAGGCCATAAAAGTCCATAAGCATTCCTTGGAGAAATAGACCAGATAGAATAATGTTTCTTCTGTATTTTGAGACTCTTGAAAGTCTTTCAAAATTACAATGTCAGTCCCTTTACAGTACCATTAAAGTCTTATTAACATAATGACATCTTTTTTGTTACTGTAACTCGTATATTCACTTTCAACACTAAAACATCAACCCTAAATTGACCACCATCTCAAGATATATACCCAAGAGAATTTAAAATATAAGTTCAAATAAATAGGAACAAAAATTTCATATTACTGAACTCGTCATCTGGCCCAGAATATATTAACTGCATACAAATATTACATCAGTCTTGAAGACAATCTGATAATATAAGCCATGGGACTATTTCCATAATTTTAAAACTTTTCAGAATTTGTTATTTATAATCTCTAGATTTCCCGTATCTGTCAATAATTTTTAGATTGAATCTAGAACTTAGAAAGATATAATCAGGGTAAAGTAGTTCCTCAAAGAGGATAAAGCTACAGAATATGAAAGAGAATACCTCACTGGGACTCAAGAATATAAGGGTAAATGAGGAAAAAAATCAAATGAAATGAATAAATAGAAAAAAACTAAATGAAGAAAGGAAAGTAAAAGTACTTGACAGTTTTGACCATTTTCATATGATACAGTGGGAAAAATATATTATCCCTGAAAATTGTCATTTGCAATCATAATGCAGCCCAATTTAGTCTACCTGTACAGGCAAATTATCATGACCAAATAATATAATTTAGTGGAGAAGAATATAATTCAAGAATGAAAGTTGACCCCAGGAAAATCTCTAAAAAGATCAACTCAACATCAATTTAGGATAAAATAGTTATCAGAAAGCTTAAAGAATGAATTCACTGTCAAGCTCATCAATTCTATAGCACAAGATTTTTGCTTATTCTGCATATTTGAAATTGAAATTAAAGTGAGCTTTTATTTCACTTTATTTCAAAGAGACATCTCAAAGCTTTCAATCATCTTAGTAGTCCTTTGTCTAATTACATGTGAACATCAAAATTGTTAGCAAATTTTACAGTAGAGTATGAGAGGCTTGATGAAAACTCTGAGACAACAGTGAAGCATCCTTTTGATGCTACCAAACCAATTGGCTGTGTAGGTGGGACTATTGACTATAATTTTTTTTTCAATTTCTTAAAGTAGGGAATTAAAAAAACCACGTACTCATAAATTAGCTTCCAGCTAAATTGATTCATAACTACTTTATAAGGTTATTTCTTTATTATTATTTTAAGAATTTATCATATATCATATCAACATGAAGCTAGATAATAAACTTAGCACCTATTATTATTTAAAAAATAACTTTACATACATATTTCATGTCAACTTTAATATAATAATCTCTCTGGAATTCAGAAAATATGAATGAGGGTAAGAGATGATGAACAAGTGATAAATAAGCCCAGTTCCTGCAGAATACAATGGGTAGTAAGACTTGAAACTCTATGATACTGATTTAAGCATCTGAACTTAAAGAGTATCAATTAAGAATTCAAATATTAGCCTTTAGATATAAAAAAATATAAGAACAGAAGTTTGTTGTTGAAACAAAAATCCTTTCCTTTTCTTAAAACTGAAATTTTTAAAAAGTTATTTTAATACATACAGGTGTGTGTGTGTGTGTGTGTGTGTGTGTGTGTGTGTGTGTGTGTGTACAGGTAGATGTTTTTAAAGAGTCTTGGTAATTTTACTTGGACTAATTAAATAAATATTGCGAGTTTGTTGCATAACACAATAAAATATAGCATACAAACAAAGTTGTGTATTGATGAAAATAAATCGAATTGGCCTAAATAATATCATTTAAAGAAATTTCTCTTCATGGATAACAGTTTTCTGCTATATAGTAAACTCATTTTTCTCAAATTAAAACAGAAAACGAGGAAACAAATGAATTATACAAGTGTTCTTTATGATTGCTGGCAAAATGTATGGATGTGTGGGTTGTTGTTTTGAAACAGGGTTGTTCTGTGTAGCCCTGGCTGTCCTGCAGCTCTTCAGTAGAGCAGGCTGGCCTTAGACTCATAGTGATCCATCTGCCTCTGCCTCCAGAGTGCTGGTATTAGAGGCGTGCACCACCACCACCTGAAATGCGTGTTTTAATTGTTCTCCATTGTTCTCCAGAGACTTGGACTCTACAAACAAAAGTGATACCCTGGTATGAAGTTGAATATATATATATATGTATATATATATATATATATATATATATATATATATATACACACATATATATATATAAATGTCACTGAAAAAGTGAGTCACATAATTATTCAGCTTATACAATCTCACACATAGAGTTTATGACAGTCATTTTAACCCTGGAAAATAATTCACTTGGCAAAATGATTGAAACTGCTGGCCCTAATATTATTAATTTAAATCATATAATTCATGGTTTTACATTAACAAAACCAGTTTCCTCTTGGTCACATATGAATCAGGAGCTTCCCTTCACCTTAAAAAGCCAGTGTTACTAATTCATCCTCTGTAAAGACACGGATTCTAAAGGTTGTGTAGGTGTTTTGTTTTTATGTCGGTTTACAATTTCTCTCATTTTTTACAGAAAATTAAAAAAAAAAAGGTTCTGGTTTCACAATCCCCTAATGTGTTTTTCTCCTGGCCAATGCATTGATTTGTTATAGTGGGTCTGTGGTTAAAAATAGATTAATTCTTACCCAGCAAACCAAAAGAAAAATTTATCATCCTTGCCTCTTTACCTCATGGTCAAAATAAGAGACTCTGTCCAATTACATGCTCATTTTCTTTCAGTTCCTAGGGAAGCTTAAGCTCCTGTAAGAATTACTCTCACTTATCTTGTTTGTTTTTACATTCCCAGTTGGTAGACAATGTACTCAGCAAATGTTGTTCTGTACACAAGATTACCTAACCTTCATGGCAGTGTCAATAAAAATGAAGAGATAAAAGTTATTTAACCAAGCTTCTAAACCAAATTTTTAGAAAAAATTATAAAAGGTAAACATATTTTTATCTAGCTTTTGTCCTTATTACCATTTAGCAAAAGTGATGTCTGCATAGCTATGTTTATTGATATTGTATGCACAGGAGCTGAATTATAGAACCAGACTAAGTGTCCACTAATAGATGAATAGATAAAGAAAGCAATATATATATATATATATATATATGTGTGTGTGTGTGTGTGTGTGTGTGTGTCTGTGTGTGTGTATGTGTACATATATGTATATGATTATTAGTCATAAAATGTCATTTTAAAGACTGTTGATGAAACTAGAGGTCATCCTGCTAATTTAAATAAGCAAAACAGTAAAAAACAGCTCAACTGTTACAGACCTTGAAAGAACAAATCTCAACATCATATGGAAAAAACAGAGCACAGGAAAACTAAAACAATCCTGAACAATAAAAGAACTTCTGGAATTATCACCATCCCTGACCTCAAGCTGTATTACATAGTAATAGTGATTTTTTAAAATGCATGGTATTGGTATAAAACCAGACTGGTAGCTTGATGGAATTGAATTAAAAACCCAGAAATAAACTCACATACCTATAGACACTTGGTTTGTGACAAAGAAGCCAAAAATATACAGGAGGAAAGGGGTGAGAATCTTTAACAAATGCTACTTGTCTAACTGGATGTGTGCATGTACAAGAATACAAATAGATCCATATTTATCACCCTGCACAAAACTCAAGTCTAAGTGGATCAAAGACAACATAAAATCATACACAATTAAGCTAATAGAACAGAAAGTAAGAAATAGCCTTCAACTGGTCAGTAAAGGAGGTAATTTCCTGTACAGCATACTGATGTATCAGACTCTAAGATCAAGACCTCCACATGAAACCAGATACACTGACACTTGAACACATAGACACAGGAGAAAATTTCTTGAACAGAAAAACAATGGCTTATACTCTAAGATCAGGAATCTACAAATGGAACCTCATAAAATTGCAAAGCTTCTGTAAGGCAAAGGACATTGTCAATAGGACAAAACAGCAACCAACAGATTGGGAAAAGATCTTTACCAATCCTACATCCGATAGAGGGCTAATATCCAAAATATACAAAAAAAAAAAAAAAACCTCAAGAAGTTAGAATCCAGAGAATCAAATAATCCTATTAAAATGGGGTCCAGAGCTAAAAAAAATGTTCAGCTGAGGAATATTGAATGGCTGAGAAGCACCTAAAGAAATGTTCAAAATCCTTAGTCACCAGGGAAATGCAAATCAAAATAACCCTGAGATTCCACCTCACAACAGACACAGTAGATAAGATCAAAAACTCAGGTGACAGCAGATGCTGGAGAGGATGTGTCGAAAGAGGAACATTCCTCCAATGTTAGTGGGATTGCAAACTGGTACAACCACTCTGAAAGTAGTCTGTATGTTCCTCAGAAAACTGGACATAGTATTACCTGAGAACCCAGCTACACTACTCCTGGGCATATACCCCAAAGATGTTCTAACATATCACAAGGACACATGCTCCACTATGTTCATAGCAGCCTTAGTTATAATAGCCAGAAGCTGGAAAGAACCCAGATGTCCTTCAACACTGGAATGGATACAGAAAATGTGGTACATCTACACAATGGAGTACTACTCAGCTATCAAAAATAATGACTTCATGAAATTTTTAGGCAAATGGAAGGAACTAGAAAATATCCTGAGTGAGGTAACCCAGTCACAAAAGAACACACATGGTATGCACTCACTGATAAGTGGATATTAGCCCAAAAGCTTGGAATACCTAAGAAAAATTCACCGGTCATGTGAAGCTCAAGAAGAAGGAAGACTAAAATGTGGATGCTTTAGTTCTTCTTAGAAGGGGAAACAAAATACTCATAGGAGGAAACACAGGAATGAAGAGTGGAGCAGGGAATAAAAGAAAGGTCATCCAGAGACTCCTCACCTGGGGATCCATCCCATATGCTGCCACCAAACCCAGTCACTACTGTTGATGCCAAGGAGTGCTTGCTGATAGGAGCCTAATATAGATGTCTTCTGAGAGGCTCTAACAGAGCCTTACCGATACAGATGAGGATGCTTGCAGCTAACCAGGGTTAGAGAAAGGACTGAAGGAGCTGAAAGGGTTTGCAACCCCATAGGAAGAACAACAATATCAACCAACCAGACCCCCTCCCCCAGAGCTCCCAGGGACTAAACCACCAACCAAAGAGTACACATGGAGGAACCCATGGATCTAGCCACATATGTAGCAGAAGATGGCATTGCCTGGCATCAATAGGAAGAGAAACCCTTGGTCCAGTGAAGATTCATTTCCCCAGTGTAGGGGAATGCCAGGTAGTTGAGGTGGGAGTGGGTGGGCAGGAGTGGGAGCATCTTCATAGAAGCAGGAGGAGGGGGAGGCAAAATAGGAAAGTGGGAAAGGGGGAAAGGGGATAACATTTGAATGTAAATACATAAAATATCCAATAAAAATAAAAAAGAATTGATAAATGGATTCTCATGAAACTTAAAAGGATTCTCTAAGGTAAAAGACTTCAGAACAAAATGACAGCCTACAGATTGGGAAAAGATCTTCACTAACCCTACTTCTGACATAGGGCTAATATCCAAAATATATAAAGATCTCAAGAAGCTAAACAGTGACAGTCCAAATAACCCCATTAAAAAAATGAGGTAAAGAGTTAAACAGAGAATTCTCAGCAGAGGAATCTTGCATGTCCAAGGAGCACTTAGAAAAAGTTCACATTCCACAGTTGTCAAGAAAATGCAAGCCAAAATGACTCTAAGATTCTACCTTACACTCATCAGAATAGATAAGATCAAAAACTCAAAGGACAGCACATGCTGACAAGATCGTAGAGCAAGGGGGAGGACACTCCTCCACTGCTAGTGTGTGTACAAACTTATACAACCGTTCTGGAAAATAATTTGGTGGTTTCATAGAAGATTGGGTATGATTCTACCTCAAGAGTCAACAATATCACTTTTGAGCATATATCCAAAAGATGCTCCACCATCTCACAAGTACACTTGCTCAACTATGTTCATAGCAATTTTATTCATAACAGCCAGAAACTAGAAATAACCTAGATGTCTCTCAAGTGAAAAATAGATACAGAAAACGTGTACATCTACACAAGCGAATACTATGCAGCCATTACAAACAGGGACATCATTAATTTCTTTAGGCAAATTGACTGAACTAGAAAACATCATCCTGAGTGCGGTAACCCAGACCCAAAAGGAAATGCTCAGTATGTAGTAACTTGTAAGTAGATATTAGCCATAAAATATGGAATAACAATGTTATAATCAACAGCCAAAGAAAAAGGAGGGCACAAAGAAGAATGTTTCAATCTTTCTCAGAAGGGGAAACAAAATAGATATCAGTGATTGATGGAAAGAGGGAACTGGATGGAAGAGTGGGGACTGCATAAGGAGGGAGAACATATGTAGGGAGTGCAGGAGAGAGAGAAGGAAGATCATCTGGGACAGGGCCGGGGATTGGAGGGATTACTCTCTAGTAGGTGCCAGAAATCTGGGATGGGGAGAAACCCCATAGGGTCCAAGTGGACAGTTCAAGCTAAATGCCTAGCACTGTGTGTAATGGATCCTGAAGTGCCACTTCTTGTAGCCAAGCAGACCTCTCAGAGAAAGATAAGGATATCAACCCACTTACAATGCTTTCTACCAAAAATCGGTCCTGACTACAAGTTAAACTGGGATAAAGACAGAACAGAGGCTGAGGGATTGTTTTAGCTAACCCGCCTTTTTCCTTTTTCCTCACATTTTCTATATAAAGCTAAAATTGTCTTTTCAAGATCTGTGAATAATCACATCAGAATTTTGAAGGGGATTGCACTGAATCTGTAGACTGCTTTTGGTAGGATGGCCAATTTCTCTGTTAATCCTAGAGAACCATGAGCATTGAAGAACTTTCTATCTTCTGATTTCTTTCTTTAATGTCTTAAAGATTTTATTATACAAATCTTTTACTTCCTTAGAGTTGCCCTCAGATATTTCACATTATGTAAAGCTATTATGAGAAATATTGTTTCCATGATTTGTTTCTTAGTCCCTTTGTTATTTGTATATAGGAAGGCTTCTGATTTTTGTGAGTTAATTTTCTATCTAGGTACTTTAGTAAAATTGTTTATCAGCTGTAGGAGTTCCGTGGTGGAATCTTAAGAATCATTCATCTAGGCTATCATATACACTCATCAAAATAGGTAAACTAGAAAATAATTGTACTATTAAATAGAGTATGAGAAAAACAGAACCATTTTTACTGTGCTGGTAGGAATGTATAAAGAGTACAGCTACTTCGGAAAACTTATTTGATTCTCTTTTGTGAAATTAAGCATACAATCATTATATAATATAGAAATATCCCTCTTGGGTAGTTTTCCCAGATAAATTAAAGTTTGGCTTCACATAAATATCGCCACATAAATATTTGCAGCAGCTTTATTAGTAGTAATCAGTAATTCAAACCCTCCATTTTTATTAGCAGTTTAATGGTAGAAAAACTCTGGTATGTACATACCATAAACTATTTCTTGGCAATACATGGGTAATAATATTAACATATATAACGACTCTTATAAATTACATAGGAAATCTACTGAATGCATAAAGTACGATTTCATTTCTATAATATCATTGAAAGATATTAAAACAGTAAGTGGACTAGTGAATACCAAACATTACAATAGATGGATATATTTAGAAAGATCAATGTAAACTACCCTTGTATAAAAGGGACTGCGAAATGTCTCAGCTACGGTGGTAGACACATGAGCCTATGCATGTGATAAAATTGTATACATGTAAAACTGCTAAATCCTGGTATACACTGTATTAAACTGAACAGCTTGGTTACCATAACATGAAAATAGGTAAAGGGCACTAATTGTTCTTTATATCAGTTATAAATTTATACAGAACTAAATTTACCTTTTAAAAACTCTATCTTAAAAGGCACAATATTATGAAATAGGGGAGATAGTCCTGTTGATAAATTGCTCCCTGCACAATTGTATCTGACCGCCAGCACTCTTAGAAAAACCCTGGGGTGGTAGCCCATGTTTGTTGTAACATTGCTTTAGAGACAGAGAAAGGTGGCTCTGTGGGGCTTTCTAGCTAGCCATTCTAGGCTAATCTGTCCCAGTGAGAGCTCCTGTGTCAAAAATCTGCATGTATGGTAAGCAGTTACAACAACAACAACAATACACACACACACACACACACACACACACACACACACACACACACTAAAAGATTGGTTACAGTTGCTCTCAAAAACAAAATATTTGGATATACATTTTTAAGTGTTTGTGAATCAACTGGGAAAACTAGTAAAAGAAAATGATACCTCAATTTAATACATACACTTTAATCTAAACTTTAAACATAAAGTTTAAATATAAAAGAATATTGAGGGCTGGAGAAGTGAGAAATGGCTCAGTGGTTAAGAGCACTGGCTGCTCTTCCAGAGGTCCTGAGTTCAATTCCCAGCAACCACATGGTGAATCACAACCACACCCAAGAAAATAGAGGAAACAAAGGGGTATTTCATTCCTGGTTCCAGATTGGCTTTGGGCTAGTGTGGGAGTAGGCACACTCAGGAGTACAAAGCAGTTAGCTTAATTCACAGCAGCAATCATCATGGCAGGAAGCATGACAGCATCCAAGCAAGCATAGCACAGGAAGAGATAAGAGTTCTACATCTTTTTTCTGAAGGCAAACAGAAGACTGGTTTCCATGCAACTAGGAAGAAGGTTTCTCAAAGCACATGCCCAGAGTGACACACTTCCACCAACAAGGCCTTGCCTCCACTGTCTGAGCCAAGCATATTCAAACTACCACACCAACTACATATCTAATAGAAGGTTCATATCCAAAATATATAAGGAAGTTTTAAAAAACTTGGACATCAAAAATAAAAACAAAAACATCAAAAATCAATTTAAAAATGGGGTAGAGATCTAACAGAGAATTTTCAAAAGAGGAAATATGACTGAGAAGTACTGAAAGAAATGTTCAACATCCTTGGCTATCAGGGAAATGCAAATCAAAGCTATGTCACAATTCCGTCTTATACGTGTCAGAATGACTAACATCAATCAAAAAACTGTCAAGTTCATATTGATGAGGAAGTGGAGTAATGAGGACATTCCTCCATTGCTGGTGGGAATGCAAACTTATACAGTCACTATGGCAATCAGTGTGGCAGTTCCTCAGAAGAATGAGAATCAGTCTACCTCAAGACCCAACTATACCAATCCTGTCCGTATACCCAAAGGATGCTCTATCTTACCACAAGGATACCAGACCAATCATGTTTGTTGCAATGTTATTCATAATAGAGGGAAATTGAAAATAATCTAGATGTTCTTCAACAGATGAGCAGATATAAAAAATGTGGCATGTTTATACAACAGAGTATTACTCAGCTGCTAAAATATGAAATCATAATATTCACAGGTAAATGTGAAATTAATTAGAAATAGAAAAAATCACAACTCACTGCTCCCAAACCCCTTGGGAGAGAGAGCTCACCGCCTGGACAGGTAGGCACTCCTGAGACTGCAGAACGGGAGAGATCACCAATACTGCCCACCCCTGCCCACATCCCTGACACAAGAGGAAACTATATATGGCCTCTGGGAACCAGAAGATAGGGGTACTGGAGCTGCAGATCCCCTGTGCTCCAGACACTGCCCAGACCTGAAGGGACCTGATCAACAGTTCTCTGCACCCAAATCCCGTGGGAGGGAGAGCTAAACCTTTGAGGGGCAGACAAGCTTGGGAAGCCAGAAGAGACTACACTCTGCCCACATTGCTGACTCCACAGGAAAACACCTAACACCATCTGGGACCCCGGTGCACAGGGGCTCCCGGAAAAGGCGGCTCAGGCCCTCCTGGTTGCTGCCCTCATAGAGAGCTCAAAAGCAACCCCCCACGAGCAAACTTGAGCTGCAGGACCACAAGTAAGACCAACTTTTCTGCTCCAAGCGACCTGCCTGGTGGTCTCAGGACATACAGAGGCAAAATTCCTCTGGGACCAGACATTTCCAGTTTTTAGCTGGAGCCCCAACCTCGGTGATCCTGGCCCGCAGCTCACTGCCCCCAAACCCCTTGGGAGAGAGAGCTCACCCTCACCTTCTGGAAAGGTGGGCACTCCTGAGACTGCAGAGCGGGAGAGATCACCAATACTGTCCACCCTGCCTACATCCCTGACCCAAGAGGAAACTGTATACAGCCCCTGGGAACCGAAAGATAGAGGCATTGGAGCTGCAGGTCCCCCAAGCTCCAGACACTGCCCGGACCAGAAGTGACCGGCTCAACAGTTCTCTAAACCCAAATCACTTAGGAGGGAGAGTTAAACCTTCAGAGGGGCAGACACGCCTGGGAATCCAGAAGAGACTACACTCTGCCGACATTTCTGACTCCAGAGGAAAACACCTAATGCCATCTGGGACCCTGGTGCACAGGAAAAGGTGGTGCAGGCCCTCCTGGTTGCCGCCCTCACAGAGAGCTCAAAAGCAGCCCCCATGAGCAACTTGAGGCACGAGACCACAGGTAAAACCAACTTTTCTGCTCCAAGCGACCTGCCTGGATGACTCAGGACACAGGCCCACAGGAACAGCTGAAGACCAATAGACAGGAAAGACTACATGCCCGAAAGCAGAACACTCTGTTCCTGAAAGAAAACAGGAAAACAGGTCTACAGCACTCCTGACACACAGGCTTATAGACAGTCTAGCCACTGTCAGAAATAGCAGAACAAAGTAACGCTAGAGATAATCTGATGTCAAGAGGCAAGCACAGTGACCCAAGCAACAGAAACGAAGACTACATGGCATCATCACAGCCCAATTCTCCCACCAAAGCAAACAATGAATATCCAAACACACCAGAAAAGCAAGATCTAGATTTAAAATCATATTTGATCATGATGCTAGAGGACTTCAAGAAAGACATGAAGAACTCCCTTAGAGAAACACAGGAAAACATAAATAAACAAGTAGAAGCCTACAGAGAGGAATCACAAAAATCCCTGAAAGAATTCCAGGAAAACATAAATAAACAAGTAGAAGCCCATAGAGAGGAGACACAAAAATCCCTGAAAGAATTCCAGGAAAACACAATCAAACAGTTGAAGGAATTAAAAATGGAAATAGAAGCAATCAAGAAAGAACACAGGGAAACAACCCTGGATATAGAAAACCAAAGGAAGAATAAAGGAGCCATAGATACGAGCATCACCAACAAAATACAAGAGATGGAAGAGAGAATCTCAGGAGCAGAAGATTCCATAGAAATCATCGACACAATTGTCAAAGATAATGTAAAATGGAAAAAGCTACTGGTCCAAAACATACAGGAAATCCAGGACTCATTGAGAAGATCAAACCTAAGGATGATAGGTATAGATGAGAGTGAAGACTCCCAGCTCAAAGGACAGTAAATATCTTCAACAAAATCATAGAAGAAAACTTCCCAACCCTAAAGAAAGATGCACATAAACATACAAGAAGACAACAGAACTCCAAATACATTGGACCAGAAAAGAAACTCCTCCCATCACATATTAGTCAAAACACCAAATGCACATAATAAAGAAAGAATATTAAAAGCAGTAAGGGAAAAAGGTCAAGTAACATATAAAGGCAGACCTATCAGAATCACACCAGACTTCTCGCCAGAGACTATGAAAGCCAGAAGATCCTGGAGAGATGTCATACAGACCCTAAGAGAACACAAATGCCAGCCCAGGTTACGCTATCCTGCAAAACTCTCAATCAACATAGATGGAGAAACCAAGAAATTCCATGACAAAACCAAATTTACACAATATTTTTCTACAAATCCAGCGCTACAAAGGATAATAAATGGTAAAGCCCAACATAAGGAGGCAAGCTACACCCTAGAAACAGCAAGAAAATAATCGTCTTGGCAACAAAACAAAGAGAAGAAAAGCACACAAACATAACCTCACATCCAAATACGAATATAACAGGAAGCAATAATCACTATTCCTTAATATCTCTCAACATCAATGGTCTAAACTCCCCCAATAAAAAGACATAGATTAACAAACTGGATACGCAATGAGGACCCTGCATTCTGCTGCCTACAGGAAACACAACTCAGAGACAAAGACAGACACTACCTCAGAGTGAAAGGCTGGAAAACAACTTTCCAAGCAAATGGTTGGAAGAAGCAAGCTGGAGTAGCCATTCTAATATGGAATAAAATCAATTTTCAACTAAAAGTCATCAAAAAGATACGGAAGGACACTTCATATTCATCAAAGGAAAATACCACCAAGATGAACTCTCAATCCTAAATATTTATGCTCCAAATACAAGGGCACCTACATACGTAAAAGAAACCTTACTAAAACTCAAAACACACATTGCATCTCACACAATAATTGTAGGAATTTCAATGGGTAGGTCATGGAAACAGAAATTAAACAGAGACGTAGACAGACTAAGAGAAGTCATGGACCAAATGGACTTAACAGATATTTATGGAACATTCTATCCTAAAGCAAAAGGATATACATTCTTCTCAGCTCCTCATGGTACTTTCTCCAAAATTGACCATATACTTGGTCAAAAAACAGGCCTCAACAGGTACAGAAAGATAGAAATAATCCCATGCGTCCTATCAGACCACCACGGCCTAAAGCCGGTCTTCAATAAAAATAAGGGAAGAACGCCCACATATACGTGGGAGTTGAACAATGCCCTACTCCACGATAACCTGGTCAAGGAAGAAATAAAGAAAGAAATTACAGACTTCTTAGAATTTAATGAAAATGAAGGTACAACATACCCAAACTTATGGGACACAATGAAAGCTGTGCTAAGAGGAAAACTCATAGCTCTGAGTGCATGCAGAAAGAAACAGGAGAGAGCATATGTCAGCAGCTTGACAGCACACCTAAAAGCTCTAGAACAAAAAGAAGCAAATACACCCAAGAGGAGTAGAAGGCAGGAAATAATCAAACTCAGAGCTGAAATCAACCAAGTAGAAACAAAAAAGACCATAGAAAGAATCAACAGGACCAAAAGTTGGTTTTTTGAGAAAATCAACAAGATAGACAAACCCTTAGCCAGACTAACGAGAGGACACAGAGAGTGTGTCCAAATTAACAAAATCAGAAATGAAAAGGGAGATATAACTACAGATTCAGAGGAAATTCAAAAAATCATCAGGTCTTACTATAAAAGCCTATATTCAACAAAACTTGAAAATCTGCAGGAAATGGACAATTTCCTAGACAGATACCAGGTACCAAAGTTGAATCAGGAACAGATAAACCAGTTAAACAACCCCATAACTCCTAAGGAAATAGAAGCAGTCATTAAAGGTCTCCCAACCAAAAAGAGCCCAGGTCCAGACAGGTTTAGTGCAGAATTCTATCAGACCTTCATAGAAGACCTCATATCAATATTATCCAAACTATTCCACAAAATTGAAACAGATGGAGCACTACCAAATTCCTTCTATGAAGCCACAATTACTCTTATACCTAAACCACACAAAGACCCAACAAAGAAAGAGAACTTCAGACCAATTTCCCTTATGAATATCGACACAAAAATACTCAATAAAATTCTGGCAAACCGAATCCAAGAGCACATCAAAATAATCATCCACCATGATCAAGTAGGATTCATCTCAGGCATGCAGGGATGGTTTAATATATGGAAAACCATCAATATCATCCATTATACAAATGAACTGAAAGAACAAAACCACATGATCATTTCATTAGATGCTGAGAAAGCATTTGACAAAATTCAACACCCCTTCATGATAAAAGTCCTGGAAAGAATAGGAATTCAAGGCCCATACCTAAACATAGCAAAAGCCATATACAGCAAACCAGTCACTAACATTAAACTAAATGGAGAGAAACTTGAAGCAATCCCACTAAAATCAGGGACTAGTCAAGGTTGCCCACTCTCTCCCTACTTATTCAATATAGTTCTTGAAGTTCTAGCCAGAGCAATCAGACAAGAAAAGGAGATCAAGGGGATACAGATCAGAAAAGAAGAAGTCAAAATATCACTATTTGCAGATGATAGGATAGTATATTTAAGTGATCCCAAAAGTTCCACCAGAGAACTACTAAAGCTGATAAACAACTTCAGCAAAGTGGCTGGGTATAAAATTAACTCAAATAAATCAGTAGCCTTCCTCTACACAAAAGAGAAACAAGCCGAGAAAGAAATTAGGGAAAAGACACCCTTCATAATAGACCCAAATAATATAAAGTACCTCGGTGTGACTTTAACCAAGCAAGTAAAAGATCTGTACAATAAGAACTTCAAGACTCTGAAGAAAGAAATTGAAGAAGACCTCAGAAGATGGAAAGATCTCCCATGCTCATGGATTGGCAGGATTAATATAGTAAAAATGGCCATTTTACCAAAAGCGATCTACAGATTCAATGCAATCCCCATCAAAATACCAATCCAATTCTTCAAAGAGTTAGACAGAACAATTTGCAAATTCATCTGGAATAACAAAAAACCCAGGATAGCTAAAGCTATCCTCAACAATAAAAGGACTTCAGGGGGAATCACTATCCCTGAACTCAAGCAGTATTACAGAGCAATAGTGATAAAAACTGCATGGTATTGGTACAGAGACAGACAGATAGACCAATGGAATAGAATTGAAGACCCAGAAATGAACCCACACACCTATGGTCACTTGATTTTTGACAAAGGAGCCAAAACCATCCAATGGAAAAAAGATAGCATTTTCAGCAAATGGTGCTGGTTCAGCTGGAGGTCAACATGTAGAAGAATGCAGATCGATCCATGCTTATCACCCTGTACAAAGCTTAAGTCCAAGTGGATCAAGGACCTCCACATCAAACCAGACACACTCAAACTAATAGAAGAAAAACTAGGGAAACATCTGGAACACATAGGCACTGGAAAAAATTTCCTGAACAAAACACCAATGGCTTATGCTCTAAGATCAAGAATCGACAAATGGGATCTCATAAAACTGCAAAGCTTCTGTAAGGCAAAGGACACTGTGGTTAGGACAAAACGTCAACCAACAGATTGGGAAAAGATCTTCTGTTGATAGAGGCCTTATATCCAAAATATACAAAGAACTCAAGAAGTTAGACCGCAGGGAAACAAATAACCCTATTAAAAATGGGGTTCAGAGCTAAACAAAGAATTCACAGCTGAGGAATGCCGAATGGCTGAGAAACACCTAAAGAAATGTTCAACATCTTTAGTCATAAGGGAAATGCAAATCAAAACAACCCTGAGATTTTACCTCACACCAGTGCGATTGGCTAAGATCAAAAACTCAGGTGACAGCAGATGCTGGCGAGGATGTGGAGAAAGAGGAACACTCCTCCATTGTTGGTGGGATTGCAGACTGGTACAACCATTCTGGAAATCAGTCTGGAGGTTCCTCAGAAAATTGGACATTGAACTGCCTGAGGATCCAGCTATACCTCTCTTGGGCATATACCCAAAAGATGCCTCATCATATAAAAGAGACACGTGCTCCACTATGTTCATCGCAGCCTTATTTATAATAGCCAGAAACTGGAAAGAACCCAGATGCCCTTCAACAGAGGAATGGATACAGAAAATGTGGTACATCTACACAATGGAATATTACTCAGCTATCAAAAACAACGACTTTATGAAATTCGTAGGCAAATGGTTGGAACTGGAAAATATCATCCTGAGTGAGCTAACCCAATCACAGAAAGACATACATGGTATGCACTCATTGATAAGTGGCTACTAGCCCAAATGCTTGAATTACCCTAGATCCCTAGAACAAATGAAACTCAAGACGGATGATCAAAATGTGAATGCTTCACTCCTTCTTTAAATGAGGAAAAAGAATACCCTTGGCAGGGAAGGGAGAGGCAAAGATTAAAACAGAGACTTAAGGAACACCCATTTAGAGCCTGCCCCACATGTGGCCCATACATATACAGCCACCCAATTAGAGAAGATGGATGAAGCAAAGAAGTGCAGACCGACAGGAGCCGGATGTAGATCTCTCCTGAGAGACACAGCCAGAATACAGCAAATACAGAGGCGAATGCCAGCAGCAAACCACTGAACTGAGAATAGGTCCCCTATTGAAGGAATCAGAGAAAGAACTGGAAGAGCTTGAAGGGGCTCGAGACCCCAAAAGTACAACAATGCCAAGCAACCAGAGCTTCCAGGGACTAAGCCACTACCTAAAGACTATACATGGACTGACCCTGCACTCTGACCCCATAGGTAGCAATGAATATCCTAGTAAGAGCACCAGTGGAAGGGGAAGCCCTGGGTCCTGCTAAGACTGAACCCCCAGTGAACTAGTCTATGGGGGGAGGGCGGCAATGGGGGGAGGGTTGGGAGGGGAACACCCATAAGGAAGGGGAGGGGGGAGGGGGATGTTTGCCCGGAAACCGGGAAAGGGAATAACACTCGAAATGTATATAAGAAATACTCAAGTTAATAAAAAAAAAAGAAATACCCAATTTAATAAAGATGCAGAAAAAAAAGAAAGCAAACCAAAAGAGGGAGAGACCATCACTAGTCTCCACAGAATATTAGCTGAACTGTCCTCACAATTGTTTCATACTGACTGTTGTAGAATGTTCTTTACCACAGCAAAATAAATCCTCGATTAAAAAGAAAAAAAGAAAACATCACAAATTACGGTTATCAGTTGGAGTCATTCTTATAAAATGAATAATGCCAATCTTATGTGCTTTTATATAGGGTTGCTTATTATTGATGAGACAAATGAAATAGTATTACATTTTTTTCTACTTCACATGGCCAGATAATACTATCAGAGATGAAAAAGTTTCAGGATAGTGAGGTATATTAATTGCTAATAGAAGACTTTGATCATATTATTTTTAAATATAAAAAATGGTAGATTATTTTAATATATTTATGTTATAATGAAGTAAGTAAAATAGGAAATAAAAATCTAAGTAATATTGAACATCCATCTGACTTCAGTCATAATCACTATAAAAGCAAATAGAAAGGACGATGGACCGTAATTAAGTTGTGTATGGAATCGAAGTTAATTGTATGCTATTAAAATGTCCTGAAAATTTTTTGAATCATTTTGTTTACTTAGCTTGATTTATTTTCCTTTTTCCTTTCTTTCCTGTCCTTTATCCTTTCCTCCCCTTCTATCTTCCTTGGCCTCTTTCTCCCCTCCTTCTCTTCTTCTTCCCTCCTCTTCTTTCTCTCTCTTTCATTTTTTCTCTTCTGTTGACATTTTTTGACCTATGATATCATGTGTTTATATGTATATATTATATAAAGATGCAATCAACCTAATTAAAATATTTCATCATTAATTTACTATTTTCATGTGTTATCGTTAAAATTGTACTTTTAGTAATTTCTAAACCACACATCTATACCAGTTGTTGTCATTATGCCTTACAAGAGATCCATTAAACTTATTCATCCAATGCTGTTGAGATGGCTAAGAAGACATTTTGGTCAACAGTCTGAGAATTTGGGTCTCTAGAATTTATGTAAAAGGAGGGAAGGCATAGTGGGCTGTCTGTAATCTCAGCACTTGAAAGAAAGAAAAAAGTGAGGTAAGAATTTTATCTGATCTAGCCACAATTTTTGAGCTCCTAGATTAACAAAAGATTGCCCCATAAGTAAAATGGGGCTGGGAAATGGCTCAGCAATCAGGAACACTGGCTGCTCTTGCAGAGCATCTGAACTTGGTTCCCAGAACTCACAGAGCACCATAGAACTCCCTATGACTCTAGTTATATATATGAAGGCTATGTTGGTTTGAAAAAGAATGGCCCCCATATACATTTCAATACTTGGTCCTTGGTTGGCAGTACTTTTTGGAAAGGAATAGGAGGTATGGTCTTATTGGAGGTGTGTAACTGGGGGCAGGTTTTAAAGTTACAAGAGATTCACAGCATTATCTGTGTGTCTCTCTCTACTTCCTACATTTGTATCAAGATGTGCACTCAGATGACCTTGCTTCCATGGACTAACCATCTGAAACTTTGAGCCCAAATTAAGGACTTTCTTTTAAAAATGACTGCTATTGTCATGCTGTTTTTACTATAGCAGTTTAAAGGTACTTAAGATAGAGACACAATACTTATACATACAAATAATTATTTTAAAATAAATAAAATAGAACATGATCAAAGAAGACATTTGATATCAATTCAATTTTACACACATACACACACACACACACATACACACACACACACAGAGAGAGAGAGAGAGAGAAAGAGAGAGAGAGAGAGAGAGAGAGAGAGAGAACTTGTTGAAATTGGAGAATTTGTATCTTTGAACATCTAGCCTTTCATCATAACCTATTTCTTCATAGCCTTTAGTATACGTTCTATGCTTCTATGAGGACGACATTGTTAATTATGCAAAAAGTAAAATCATACACTATTAACCCTTCTGTGTATGTCCAGCTTATTTAACATAGAATATTTCTTCTGATTCTATGTTATCATGAATAATCAAATTTCCTTCTTCAGTAAGACTGTATATTATCCCATTTCACATGTACACCACATGTTCTATATCTCCTGAATTGAAAATGTATGCTTCATTTGTATCCTTTTCTTAATTATGAACAATGTTAAAATTTACATAGAAAAATAACATCTTTGACATAATTTATACAATTCCTTTGTATATATTCTCATAGGTTACCCTCATCAAGAGGGATTAATGCTGATTTCATATAGGAAGTTAGTTGTCCCAAGAGTGACTTATTACAAAACAAATTTGGCTATTTAAGCTTTATCATGGTGGTGACCCCATGATCTAATCAATTTTCCTCCAAGATGTACCTCTTCAAAAGTTCTAGAACTTCAATTCAAATGAAACTGGTTATATACTCAAGCCGTATCCAAACCTTACCAGTTATTACTGAGATGTTTGTGTTTCTGGTATATCAGGAACATAGTCCTTCAATACATACATAGCTTGAACTATTTTTATCCCAGTATATAATTTTCCTCTTCACCTTCATACTTATTTTCTTTCTGTGCAAATAGTTTTTAGTTTGATAGAGTCAGATTTGTCTAGTTTTGCTCCTTTTATGAGTACCTTTAGAATCCTACCCAAGAAGTCAATGCCAAGACTAATGTCATGGAGCTTATCTCCTTTGTTTTATTCAAGCATTTTCATAATTTTAAGTTTTAGGCTTAAGCATTTTATACTTTTGGAATTCATCTTTGTATCTTCTGGGCAACGATGCCCTGATTTTCAATACAATTTATTGAAGAGACTGTCCCTTTCTTCTTGGTGGTACTTGGTACCTTTGCTGAAAATCAATCAATTATAAATCCTTGGTTTTATTCTTGGGCTTTCTCTCCTATTCTATTAGTAGGCATATGTTTTATTTTTACATAGTAAAGAGTTGGACATGTAGCTGACAAGGCAGTGTAAAAATTTATCCATATGCTCACCTCCATTGGGTTATTTAGTCTAAAATGTAAAAATTCCTCTATTTAGTGATCTGTAGGCATAATTACATCATGTAGGAACCCCTTCAACTGAATCTCTGTGTAGTTGGTAGATGCTTAGCTCCAAGAAAAGGAATTTTTGTTTACTTCATAATAAGATAGGCAGTGATGGTCTTTTGTCCATCTGAAGGAGTTTGTGTTGAGAGAGATCCTGAGGTTGTAGGGGTATACTATGACTAATCCTCTGAGTGGTCTGCTTCTTCTCCCTCACTTCCCCTCCCCTTCCTGCTCTTTAATGTGGCAGTTTCCTTTGTGATTACAGCATTCTATCACCTTGGGAATCTCCTTTAGACATACCAAGCAGTAAAGAAGACTCAGAGACCAGTCTGGTTGCCTGGAAGAGATTTAATGTTTAGACCATCTGAGTTAGAAAGACCATTGTCTAACATTTCAAAGCTGCCTACAGGGCTTATACTTTACTATAGTCAGATTCCAGGTTTTGTGAACTCTCACCTATGTTGTTTTGCTTTGGTAATCAGCTGTCATTGAGTCATTTCTGCTCCTGTATGTAACTCCTCACCCATATTCCTGTAACTAACCCCAATAAAGTTTATTAGTTCTCCAAGTTGGACTTTGCTCTTTTATCTGAAATGGGCTAGTTTTTGGGGGTGAGTACTCCTATGTGGTATCTTCCCAGAAAAGTCTTGGCACAGAGCACCTTCTACCACTCCTCTTCCTCCAATTCTTTCTCTTTCCCTTCTCATTCTCCTCCTCCTCTTCCTCCTCCTCCTCTTCCTCCTCCTCCTCCTCCTCCTCCTCCTCCTCCTTTTTCTTCCTATTCCGTCTTCCCCTTGTTTTACTTTGGCTGTTGGCTGCTCTTACATAACCAGCTATAGTAGCAAATGAAGAGGAGTGTGAGGACTAACCACAGAGGCAGCTTTGGGAATATAGCTAGATAGTGTTAAGGATAGTCTGTGAATATTGTTCAGGATGTTGACCCAACTAGAAATGAAAGCACTGTTTCACTCCATGGTACTCGACTAGCACTGCTTTGATTCATGGTAATGGACTAGAATGGGGGCAGAGCACTTATTTCCCTTTAAACTTGAATTTTAGTATACTACCAAGAGTGTTTGGCATGTGTCCTTAAGAAAATTACTCAGGTGATTTAGGCTGCAGTTTTCCCATATCCAAAAAGTAGCAATTCTTTGTGTTCGTGGAAAGAGTTCTTTAATTTCAAGTTGCCCAGCATCTGCATGTACTAGTTGGTGTGTTTTTTGTATGCTAGTAGCATGACGTCCCTCCAGTAGCTAGACAAAGAAAAACAAAATAGTGCCGAACTAGAAGAAAATAATAGGAATACGAGCATAAATAAACAAAATAAAGACCGCAAATAAAACAAATCATGGTTTAAAAAAAAACAAATTGGTAAATCCTTAGCTAGATTAAGGAAAAAAACCAAAAAAAAAAAGAATGAAATGAGAAATGAAAAAGTAGTAATTATAACTGACACTGCAGAAGTGCCAAAAATTTCAAGAGACTTCTATGAATGACAAATTATACATTTAAATAAGATTGGATAACTTAGAATATATGGGTAAACTCCTAGATATAGACAGTCTACCTATAGGGAATCAAGAAATAGAAATTTGAAACAGAAAAAAAAGAAATAAAGAGACAGGATGCATAATTCAAAAGTCCCCTATCAAAGAAAATTCCATGGCCTTATGGCTTCATTGCTGGGACTCACAAACCACTGAAAGAACTTGGAACAGTCCTTTTCAAATTCTTCCAAAAATTAAATACATTGTAGTTAAGTGTGATGTCGGATTTTAATCCTAGCACTCTATAAGCAGAGGCATGCAGATTTCTGTGACTCTGAGACCAGCATAGTCTATATAGTGATTTCCAGGACAGCTAGGGTTGTGTAGAGCTAGCCTCTCTCAAAATACAAAGAATAAAATAAGGAAAGAAATTAAAGCTATTCCCTGCTGTTTCTGTGAGGAAAAAATGACCTTAATATGAAAGTTAGATAAGGGAATAACATGAAAATAAAACTTCAGGCCAACATTCCAACTGAACACAGATGCAAAAAAACCTGAATAAAATATTGGCAACCATATTCTATACCACATTACAGAGATTATTTACCATTATCAGTTCAGATGTATCTGAGGTATGCAATACTATTTTAGACATTATTGTTTAAATACTAACAAATATGATGTGCCATGTTAACAAACTTATAAAATTGCATGATCGTTTCAGTAGATGACAACACTCCTAAAATTCAACATTAATTCATTTTGGATACTCTTTAAAAATAGATATGTAAAAATTTGTCCATGAACACAATAAAGGTATATGTGGAAAATCAATAATGACTTTACTCAATGGTAAAACGTTGAACAATTTTAACATCAGAAGAATGTCTATTCTCAGTGCTTTTATTCAACATAGTCCCAAGAGACCCAGCCAAATCTATTAGGCAAGAAAAATAAATTTAAAAAACCATTTTCCTCCTTTTTTGTCCATTCTTTTCTTGGGTCTTGTTTCAAGATCCCATCTAAAATATTAAGTGGCATGCTGGAGATTGCTTTAGTCATTGAAGAAATCTTCTTAACAATAAATAATGAAATTGCTGCTGGGGAAGTATTCTTTCTGTCCTTTTCTGACTTTCCATTCCTTCTAATACTTTGACAAAGAAACTAGTAATCTGCTTTGCTGCATCTCATTAGACTCTTCGTTGTTTGTTTCCATATTTTTTATATTGACTAATTTCCAATTGCTTTTTCAAAATTTTAAAAAATTTTGAAAATTCTTGATATGTTTTTTTAGTTAGGGTTTTGCTGCTGTGAACAGACAACCATGACCAAAGCAACTCTTACACAGACAACATTTAATTGAGGCTGGCTTACATGTTCAGAGGTTCAGTCCATTATCATCAAGGTGGGAACATGGTGGCATCCAGGCAGGCATGGTGCAGACCGAGCTGAGAGTAGTACATCTTCATCTGAAGGCTGCTAGCAGAATACTCACTTCCAGGCAGCTAGGTAAGGGTCTTATAACCCACATCCACAGTGACACAACTACTGCAACAGAACCACACCTTTTAATAGTGCCACTCCCTGGGCCAAGCATATACAAACCATCACATTCCACTTCCTGGTCTCCATAGGCTTGTCCAAACACATGAGCCTATGGGGGAACATACCTAAACATAGCATAATGCAAAATATATTTAGTCCAACTTCAAAAGTCCCTATACTCTATAGCAGTCTCAATAATGTTAAAAGTCCAAAGTCCAAAGTCTCTTCTGAGATTCATCCAACTACTTAACTCTAATTCCCAAAGCAAAACAGAAAACTAGCTGGGCAAACTCCAAACTCTGCATCTCCATGCCTGATGTCAAAGCAGTCTTCAGATCTACAACTCCTTTTTCTTCTTTGTTGACTGCAACAAACTTCTTTCTCCAGGGCTGGTTCCATACCCTGTTAGCAGCTTTCCTCAGCAGGTAGTCTATTGCTCTGGTATCTCAAACATCTTGGGGTCTCCAAGGCAACTTCTGTGTTAGAGTTTCTTGTTTCGGTGTCTGGAATCCACACAGGATCTTCTGGACTCGTAGGGCTGGTGTCACTTCTCCAGCTCTGCCCTCTGTAGCCCCCCCCCCAAACTTAGGTTGATCCACACCACTGACAATGCAGTTCTTAGTGCGTGTGTGTGTGTGTGTGTGTGTGTGTGTGTGTGTGTGTGTGTGTGTGTGTAAATGTGCACCTAGAGGTCAATGCTGAGTTTTTCCCCATCACCCTCTACTTTATGTTTTGTGATATCTCTTCCTCAATCTGTAGCTTCCAGTGTACTAGAAAAGATGGCCAGTGAGTTCCAGGGTTCTGCCTGCCTCTGCCTCCCCAACACTGGGATTACAGACATTTGTCACTGCATCTGGCTTTTTAGGTGGGTGCTAGAGATCTAAACTCATGTTCTTCTGTTTGCAAAGTAAGCAACTTAACTGACTGAGTCATCTCTCTAGGTCCTCTCTCCAGTCCCTCAAATAATTTATCCTTTATTTGCTATGTCAGCTTCTAAAGATAGCCTTGTTGGAGTCCAGAACAAAAAGGAGTTTCTGGGAAAGCATGCAGCTAGGCTCTTTCTAGTGGAAAATTGGAAACTAATCTTATTCCAGGAGTTGTAGTGTCTGGGAGCATTGCATGCCCGCCTCCATTGCCAGCCCTCCTTTTTCTTCATACTTGATAGAAATCTTCCAACCTTACTTGTTCTTTGTACTTGATGGAAATTCTCAGATGCCCTACCTCTCTCTACTGATCTTTAAGCAAGGGGTTTAAAAACCAAGTGTTTCCACCTGGTCTTCAAATTTGGAGAATAAGAGTATAGTACAAATCCTTTATACCTCAGCAAGAAGCTGGCAGTCAGGATTTTCTTCTTTATTCTAAAGTATTCTGCTTATGGCAGGGTTAACGGATGAGTATTTCCCTGCTTTTCCATTTAAAAGATTTTATTTTATCATTTATGTGCATGGCTGTTTTGTTTGCATTTCTGTCTGTGCAGTATGTGTGTGCCTGGAGCATAAGGACAGAAGAGGACATCTGATCCCTTAGGAGTGGAGTTAAATGGTTATGAATTGCTATGGGGATGCTGGGAATTGAAACCAGGTCCCCCAGAAGAGCAGTCAGTGCTACCTGTTCTCTCCAACCACACCCCTACCCTTTCTAATGGGGATGATTTCTTAGTTGTCTAGTATATAGGAGTTTTTCAAAAGGATTCTGGCCTTCTTTTGGAGAATTGATCTGTATGTTAGTATTTCCACTGTGTGTGATGGTAAAAGAATAGCCAGGAGCCTTTTGTGTCTGGCTTGTCTAAATAAAAGTTTTAAACTAGATGCTGGATTTAACCTAACAGTTCCTAATCATCCTAATATTTCTTAAGTTGCTTCAACTTCATGTTTTACATAAAAAACATTTTCATGTGCTGTTTTTCTTTATTCCCATTATATTGTACATAGCAGAAATTATGATGGTAAGAATGTGAATTTAAAAATGCCCTCCAATAACATTTTGCTATTCCTATAGGTCAGTACCTTGTTCAGCCATCACTGGCGAATCTTCCTCTTGCAGTATATGGGGACTAATACAGAGACCCACAACTGGACAGTGTGCAGAGAGTGAGACTTTGAAACACTTATTGCTAAATGGGATGTCTCCATTAAACTCCTCCCCTCTGGGCTTGGGGTGCTCTGCTGAGGAGGAGGTGGAAATATTTTAAAAGACAGGCAATTGAAGAAACCACAGAAACAGTATCTGCCATACACGTATGAACTCATAGAATCCGTAGCAGGTTCAGATCAGATAGGCTTGCAAAGGAAACATTTGTTTTTTCTAATAAAGTCTCACTGAGTATGTTAACTACACTTTAGGGTAGGCCAATGCCCAAGAGAAGATGACCAACATAAAATGAACTCAATGTTATTTCTATAGGCTTTTTGTCTCATATAGATTTGTTTGGGCATTATTTTTGTCTTACTGGTTTTGATTGTACATTATAATTTCTGAATTTATTGTTTTGTGTGTGTATATGTGTGTGTCTTTTGTGTGTCTTTATATGAGTGTGTGTTTCTTCTGCTCTCTCTCTCTCTCTCTCTCTCTCTCTCTGCTGCTGCTGCTACTGCTGCTGCAGCTGCTGCTGCTTTTCTTTTTGTCCTTTACTTTTGTTTGTTTGGTTTTTTTTTGTTTGCTTGTTTGTTTTCTAAAGAAAGAAAGAAGGTATGGAGATGGAGATGGGGAGGTGGAGAATCTGGGAGGAGTTAGGGGAAGGAAAATCATGATCAGAATATGCTGTACAAAATTTTTTATTTTCTATAGAAATATAAAAATGGAGGAAAATTTAGTGAGAAAGAAGGATGTGACTTTATCTTTATCTCAATGTGGTACAATATTTTGGACAAAATAAATACAACAAGTATCCAGCCTCTCCTTCTTGTATGAGGATTCTACAATGCTGAGTAAAAATTGCAGGTACAGGGCATGGTGGTTCACACCAATAATTCCAATATTTGGGAGTTAGAGGCAGGAGAATCAGGAGTTTCAGGTAATTTTTCCCACATAGTGAGTTCCAGGTCAGCTTGGGCTATATGAGAACTTCTCCAGAAAAAATAAAGAAAAGGGAAATTAAAAAGAAGAAATTATAGGTACATAGGTTAAGATGAGGATTCTATGAGCCACAGTTTATTTTCAGCCATCCCATAGAAAGTGTATTTCCATATATGGGAAACAAAATGGAAAGGTTTCATTTTGTAAGCCAATTTTATTTCATATGAATAGTCATTTACATATGTTGATAGTGAAGTGCTACTTTGGTAATTCATTCTCCTCCTCCCTATCCAATTTTAACTCCCAATCTTAAATAGTTCATAAGAGCTGATTTTTTTCATTATATTTTATACCCACACAAAAATATGATGCATGAAAATTGAATGCCATTATCTTTTCATTTTACAAACATAGATTTACTTGATTGTTTTGTCGTTCGTCTTATATTTTTGTAGAGCAGTATCTTAAACCAAGCATAAGGACTATTCTAGTTTCCTTTCTGGTGCTATGATTAAATATACTTGCTCAAAGCAACTTGGAGTAGAAAAGGATTTTTTTGTTAATATTTCCATGTCATAGCCTATCACTGAGGGAAAGCAGGGTAAGCACTCAAGAAGAAACTTGAAGCAGAAAAGATGGAGGAATGCTGACTCCTGGCTCACTTAGGTATATGTTCTGCTATTGTCATTGCATAGCTCAGGACCATCTCCTATTCTAACTCCAATTCAAATCAAGATAATTCCTCAGAAACATGCCAACAGACCAATATGATAATATATGACTTAGATACTTTTCTCCCAGGTGATTCTAGACTGTGCTAAGTTGATAATTAATGCTAACTAATTAATAGTACCATGTCCTAGGAGTATATATGGAAATATTACTAAATTGCAGATAGACAAATTCTTGTAAAAAAATGTAACTAAAGAAATATAATAAATTACAGTTAACCATTCAAAAACATTCAAAATAATAATCTTTTGGATATTGTTATAATTAAAATATATTTAAATTTATAAAGCATTGCTTTCAGCAATCTCTTATATTTTTAAAATATCATTTTATAGTTAATTTTTATTTAGACAAAAATTGTGTCATTGAGTTGGAACATCAACTTTACTATGCAGACACAGCCTCTAGTGAACTTTGACTATCAAAATTATGCATAAAGGAAAAAGAATTGCTAATCTCAATGCTATTTAGATTTTTGGTACACAATTTAATTTTAAAAAGTTAGTTTGCATTTGTATAACTTATCATGACTGTTAATGTATTTTTTATTTGAGCCGGAAGGTATTTCTAAGAAATGGAAACCCACATACTATAGATGAAAATACTAAAAGTTACTAGGTATATGAAGCATAACCTAATATTGTACACCCTTGAATTTGAAGTTAGACATGAAGTTCACCGTTGTCATTTCTTTAGCTCTCTTTATAGACATACTATATTACAGTTTTACACATTTTAGTGAATTTGTGATATCTTATAATTTTATACAGTGTCTATTTTCATATAAGTTGTAAGAGCATAATTTATGCAGATGAGATAATTTTCTTGAGAATATATACTTGGATGAAAAAAGTTTGCTACTGAAAATAACCTTAATGTTGCCTCTTAAATTTATACATTCAGATTAAAAGCTAAGCAGTTTTAAATCTTTAAATTGTTATTTCAAAATTTGTAGCTATCTGAGGTCATAGCAGTAATTGTATTATAACAACCAGTCTTGGATAACATTATAAAAGTCTGCGCACATTCAAAGTAAATACTTCTTTGAAAGGGTACAATCGCTTATGAAATAAACTGGAAATAATATTGTTTTGGTTAAATAATTGAAAAGGACTTGTGTCTTCAATTCTTTTACGATTGCTCTGGTAAAGCACTTTGATAATAGGGTAGAAGAGATGGCCCAGCAGTTAAGAATGCTTGCTGCACTTGCAAAGGATCTTTGAGTTTGGTTCCCATTAACAGGTTGAGCAGTTCATAACCACCCATAGCTCCAGTTCCAGGAGATCCAACTTCTTTTGGCTTCTGAGGGCACTCACAGTTCTGTGTACATAGCTCCACCCAGACACAAACATACACATGATAGAAAACAAATGTTGAACCAAAATAAAACACCATAACAAAAACAATTTAAGAGAGAGATGGTCTACTTTGGCTCACAGTTCCATGTATATCAGTCCATCTTGGCAGAGAGGTCAAGGCTTTAGGAACTTTAAGCAGCTTCTCACATTGGATCTGCAATAAGAGCAGAACAATGAAAGCAAAGTGCGTCTCAGCACTCATTTCCACTTACCTCGTCCTGGATCTCCTGTGTAGGGACTGGTACTACCCACAATTAAGATATGTATTGCCATACCAATTAACATAATCAAGATAATCCCCTACTGGAACACTCGGAAGCCTATCTTCAGGTGATTGTAATTCTGTAGATTTGTCAACACTATCGCAACTTGATAATTATGTTTTCATACAGAAATTTTATAAAACCATGCAAGCATAGGAATCAAGAATTTAGTATAAACTGAATTTTGTTTCTTCTTCTGAATTTCAAATCCCATAAAATTAAGGGAATTAAATAGTTTTATGACAAGGAAAGAGCATATCTCTTCTAAGTAGAAAATGCATTTTTTAGTCAAAATTAGAAATAGTTAGTTGGGTGTGATGGCTTATGCCCCTAATTCCAGCAATCAGGAGGCTGAAGCAGAATTGCTGTTAGTTTGAAGCTGGCCTGAATTACATAGTGCATTTCAGGTTAATGTGAGCTACAGACTGAGATGTTGGTTAAAATTGAAAGAAAGAAAGAAGAGAGGGGGAGAGGAAAAAAAAAAGCTCAGAGACAACATATTGTTCTGAAAACAGTTTACCATTTAGGAAGCATATGGTATCCCTTCATGAAATCAGGGAGAAAAGAGTAATTGTGAAATACGTTCTATTAGAATTTCTAGGGGGACAGACTGTATGTTCCTAGTAAAACTATTCCATTTTAAGGTAGTGGTCCTTACATTTTCATATCAAGCAACCAATTATTACTGTGCCCTTATGAACATATGCTTTATATCTTGAATTCCCAGATTTTGTGTTTCATTTTATTTACACTAAAACGATTGCTGATTGCAGGTATAGCCACTGCATTTAAAACGGTAATGAAAAAATTCTCCATTTAGTATGAGACAGGATTGATTTGAAAAGACTTCCTGGAGGCCATTTATATATTTTTAAAACATTAAGTGAAAAGGCCACTTGAAGGAAAGAAAACAAGAGAAGTCTATGCTTTTCTCTATGTCGCTAACAATCTCAATTGTAGTGGGCTAATGCTATACATAGACATATACAGCCAAGTTGGGGTCATCGAGTCACAATAGAGTCAATTAGGTTTATCTAAAATATTTTGAAATGTTTACTAAAACAAAGCATTACCAAACTTCAGTGATTTTTGACTTACATTGAGACACCACAGTCCTTTGCCCCAGCCTTATATACCCCCATTTTTAGTCATTTATCTGATTGCATTTGTAGACTTCTTAATTTAAGATATTATCCAAAGACTTTCTATCACAGCAGAAGAATATTAAGCTACATTTTCTAGTTCCCCACAATGTAATTAGAATCTTAACATTCTTTTGCTGAACATTGCAACTTTAGTCCTTTTAAAAAATATTTTGGGGTGTTTTGTTGATTGGAAGGAGACATGATCTTGCTCTGTAGTCAAGCCTGGCTTGGAAATACTGTGGAACATAAATGCTTGAGTCAAAAGTTGTAATCCTGCTACATCAACTTCCTGACTGTTAGATTTATAGGTATACATTACTATGCATTACAATTTTAAAGAATATGTTTTAGATGTTAATTTTTCTAGGAATTATGTTGCATCTCCCTTGGCTTTTAAGTATTGAATTAACACTTTGTTATGTATAATTTTTCTTCTTCCCTTAAAGACTACTTTATTTGACATTAATATATGTCATTAATATGGCCACTTTTGCTTTTAAAAGTTAGTATTCAATAATTATTTCATAAATTCAATATTCAATATATATTTATTCAATATATATTTCCATCATTTCACTTTCAGCCTGTTAGAGTTGAAGTGATTTTTTGCAAATATGATATAATTGTGCTATATTTCTAATTCTTTTTGGCCTATTTTTTATTTAAATTTTTATTCACTTTACGTCCTGCTCTCTGTCCCCCTCACAGTCACCTCCTCCCACAATCCTTCTCCCATCCCTCGGAGCACATGGGGCACCTTAGATATACACCCCCACACACACACTTCAAGTCTTTGCAATTTTTAAGTTGATGTCCTTAGATCTGTTACATCTACAGTAATTGCTACATCAGCGCTTAAGACTACCTCTTTATTTTAACTATCTGTTTGTTCTCAGTTTTATTTTTCTACCTTCTGTGTTATTTTAATCTTGATAATTTCATTTTATCCATATATTATTGCATCTCTCAACCTTTATTAGGGAAGCTTTTTTTTGCCATAGATGGTGATTAATAAAAAGACATACAGCTGGTTAACTTGCAGAGATAATGAATCAAGAAAGAGGGGATAGAAAGTTTATAAGAGCCAGAGATAGTGGGCATCTTCAGTGAAACAGTATTTGCAGACATGGCAGGGCCACTACACACTTGAACTCACAGTGGCTGTGAGTTCACAAGATCAAGCCAGCAAAAATCTCAGCAGAGATGGGAAGGGGCTTATTACGTCCGAGGCTCCCAGGACCCAATGGGGCTGAGATTAGCTGAAATGCCCAACATAGAGGAGAGAACCTGTAGAGACCATATCCAGAGGTTAAGCAAGGTCCCTGGTTGGGGGATGGGGCCACCCACTCATCTCCAAATTTTTAACCCATTGCTTCTGTCTAAAGGATATACAGGGACAAAGAGAAGAGCAGTGACTGAAGGAAAGGCCATCTACCCCACCTGGGGATCCATCCCATACACAGACACCAAACCCACATACTATAGGGTATGCCAAGAAGTGCTTGCTGACAGAAGCCTGATGTAGCTGTCTCCTGAGAGGCTCTGCCAGAGCCTGACAAATACAGAGGCTGATGCTTGCAGCCAACCATTGAACTGAGAACGAGGTCCCCAGTGGAGGAGTTAGAGAAAGGACTGAAGGAGCTGAAAGGGTTTGTAACCCCATAGGAAGAACAACATCAACCGACCAGACTCCCCCCCACCCCACCCCAAGTGCCCAGGGCCTAAACCACCAAGCAAAGAGTACACATGGAGTGACCCATGGCTCTAGAGCGTATGTAGCAGAGGATGGCCTTGTCAGACATCAATGGGAGGAGAGGACCTTGGTCCTGTGAAGGCTCGATGCCCTAGGGGAATGCCAAGGCACAGAGGTGGAAGGGAGTGGGTGGGTGGGGTAGCACCCTCATAGAAGCAGGGAGGATGGGAGAGGGGGGAACTGGGAAAGGGGATACCATTTGAAATGTAAATAAATAAAATGTCCAATTAAAAAAAAAGTCCCACCTCTACTGAGGAGTTGGCAAACTACAGCAATAGGGAGAGGGAGGTTCAGATTCCTCAGGAATGTGTTCCTGAGAGGCTGCAATAGAAGGTTTCACACCAAGGTACATACAGTACTAAGTAGATCCAGAGGGTTTAAAGAAAAGAGCGCATGAAACTGGAAGGGAAAGTGGTGTGTAGGGGAGTAATTGGAAAGCAGGGGATGGTAGTAAATTTGATCAAAACATATTGTATCCATGTACAACATTCTCAAGAAAATAATAGAAAGAAAGAGCCAAAATAAAAACTTCAAACGTCCAGAATTTTAATTAATTGCACATTAACCTTAGGGAGACCTAATGCTTCAGAAAACCGTAGTCTTTTCAAACTTGAAGTTGGGCTGCTAATGCTGCTGCTGCTGATTTGCTAGGACATGGTGGGTTTTTCTAGTTTATTCAGGCAAAGGTGCAGTGGAATTCATTCTGTTAGGGATATTTATAGGCTTCATGGAGCAGATGTATGCCAAATAGTTAAACATAACTTAATCTGCAGCATAGTGGCAGTTGCTAAGTTGGATTGTTACACTTCTATAGTCAATCAGTGGGGAAGTAACAACCACCAATGTGGTTTAAAAGTTTATTACTTTATATGGATGGCAATGCAAACTCTGCTCCCCACATCTTTATTTCTAAAGGATGATACCACATCCATATATATGGCCAGATAATAGGTGAAATGATGTTGTGATAGGTTGTTCTGTGTTTGATCCTTGCTTATATGTCCTATGTGAAGATATGTAATATAACCACAGTGTCATGGCACTGTTCTGTCTATGAGATCTGGTAAGAGTGGGTCATTTTACAGGGTGTCATTGTGTAAAGATGTAATCAGACAAGAGTAGGTATCATTATTAGTGTCTGGGATTTAATCAGAATAATTTAAGCAGTGTTGGATAAATTGGAGAAAAGTAGTCACTCATTTTTCAGCCACCTAGATAAATTACATACATAGGGAAGCTAGGAAGAAAGATAAAAGTAAATCTGTGGGAAAAGTTAATGTCCTGTTACCAAACCTCTCCATTCTGATGTCTTAATTCTTTCACAAATTAAAACCAGACTATAAATACTATCTTAATTGACAACACCACCAGTTCCTATCTGTGACCCTCCAATAATTTTTCACTCCTGTCTACCTGAAGTTATTTGTTCATTGGGCTGTCATGACATGTCATAATCCTGGTTTCTTTTCCTCTTACCTTTCCCTCCTTCCCTCCCTTCGTCTCTCCTTCTCTTCCTCCCTCCTCCTTCCCCATTCTTATTCTTATTCTCCCATATGGCTTGCTTCCACTATTTTATTTGTGAATTCAGAAACTACCTCATATAAATTTCGCATCAACTGTCCCAGATTACTCATTATTTATCTTAACTTCTCAAGTCAGCTCCTTTTGTTTTAAATGATTTATGTAAGAGAAATAATTTATCCACCCAAGTTAGGCTCCTGAAACCATTCTTGATATTGTCCCTTTTCTAACCTCTCATCCACTTGATCAAGTTCTGAACAATTATTCTTTGAACCCTATCTTCTATATAACTACCCCTATTGCTCTATTTCTGACCAGATGTGTCCCTTTATTGGCCTATTGCCACGTTGTTTGAATTGATAGTCTTCTGTCCTGCCCTTCCAAATCCATATTCTCTCTGGCTAGCCGAGTAGTCTATATAAAACACAAACATCTCTAAGTCATTTGATCTTTAAATTGATGTATCTTAATTTATTTTTCCCATTCTCTTGCTATTGCCATCCATTTCTACTTCACCTCCTGTCACTTTTTGCTTTTCTTTAATATCTACAACTCAAGGACCCTTATACAATGCTATATAACCTTGCCCACCATTTGTCTAAAAGTCATTTGCTGCATTGTTGTTTAGCTGACATCCCTTAAGGTCTAAATTGAGCATTCAAATCTCCATATAGTCTTCTTTATAGTTGTCAAACATTCCTCTCTGCATAGAAGTTAACCTCAACTTTTTGCATAGTAGTAGACATATCTATCTTTGTACTTATCACATTATCCTATTAAATGAATTGTAAATGTTCTGTTTCCCCTACCAACATGTGAATATCCTGATCATTTACATATATAAAATTAAGATAATTTTTCTGACTGAAGGACAGAACTTGAGCCAGCATTTTTGATAGTGCTCAAAAAATGTTGAATAGCAAATTTTTGTATCCTTCACTAATGTCTGCCAAGTACATTAGAAACTTCCCTGGTGGGTAAGGGCTTTATGTATTAAGAAAACTAATCTTGGTGGGCTCAGGGGTTTTTGTTAGATTGTGATTAATACAGCAGGGGACAACATTGGAAAGAGCCCTTAAACACCTCTACTGGGACAACCTAAACTCAGGCCAATTTCTCTTCACTTAGAAAGGATTGCTGTAAATCTTGGTTGAAAAGGACATGACTTGATTTAATACAGCTTAGCTTTAAGGCACAACAACAAAGAAATGTTTCTACTAATTGAATTATCGTCTCTAGGTGCTCTTTATCCCCATTAAATCTAAAGGGAGATATAGCCTGGAGAAGTGCACTGAGGCCTATTTACAATTACAGTTACTTCATACATGATTCTTGGGCGATTGGAAACTTTGCTTGCTATCCGAGAGACTGTTTTCTTAATTGACAGCTGTTAGGCGAGTTATACTGGAAGCAACATTATTCCAGAAAATTTCACTAAGCTTTCTCTGGAAAAATATTTTTACATTATTCTTGGGAACCACTAGTCCTTTCTTTTATTGTTATTAATCTTATCAGGATTGCTGAAGTTTTTTTTTTTTTTTAATCAAGAGGGACTGTATGAGCAAGGTTAAATAATACACCTGCTTTTGAAATTATAAGCACTGTCTATGATTAATGAAAAAGGGAGGATCATATTTTCTCTATTTTGAGATATGAGATATCATATAATTGTTTTCTCCATGTTTTAGTGATCAGTATTGTTCAAAAATAAAAGACTAGAATAACTTTGCACAAAAACCATTGCTTATTATGAAAACAAGAAGCTGGAACATGACAGTGCATATTTGTAATTTCAGTACGTGGGAGTCTGATGTAGAGAGTTGAAGAGTTCAAGGCCAACTTGGACTATATTAGGTAGGTAAAAGATTAAAATATATCTTGTAATACAAAGTATCTTTGCAAACTATGTAGTAAGTAAAAGTCAACAGATCGCTTAATTTGGTAAACATTTATGTTCTCTCACTGACTCCAAAGAGACAAAGGCTTAAAAAGTCCTTCTTTCAGTGGAAGACTCCCTTCCTAGCTGATGGAATTCCTAAAAATAAGATTCGGTTAGAGCACTATTTGTAAATTCTTCATCTAAAGCTAATTAAGAGCATATTACACTTTAAAATCTTAACAGAGGATATGTTGGTTAAGGGATTTTTATTTTTATTTTGAAATCCATAGGGACAAAACATTAACCAGTGTCACAAATTGATTTAACCTCCTTAAAATAAAAGAATAGATTAAAAAGATTATTTTAATTGATTCATTTTGATATGATTGCAAATATCTCAAAAAATTATATATGCAATTAACTTAATTAACTTAACATTTCTACTCTGCTTGATTTTATAAAGAATCTGAGGCTCTTTCCAAAGGTTCATAGTTTGGCTTTTACATCTAGCCTGTGGAAGAATGTGTGACATCATACCAATTAGTTCATTATATTTTTATATATATTTATGACAACATACTTTACTTCTAATCTTTAAAATTTGAATACTAAGAAAGGCAATATTAAGTAGATGAGGATTTCATAGAATCACATTATAGTAAACTTACAAAAAATGGGGCAAGATGTTAAATTTTGAATAAGAGGCAGACTACATAAATGGTAGCTTGTTTGAACAGTTGTGAAAAGAAAAATGCCACAAAGATTCAGCTGAGTCATCTGTAGTTAAAGAATAAGAGCATCGATGACTTAATCCTTTCATTTCTTTCCCCTCCCCAAACCAAGAATGCAGAAAGTAAAAGGCCTGTTATGTTATGAAGAGATTGAAATAATTTATGCTAATTATATTGTCAATGTCAAAGTCAAATGCTATATTTTATTGGCGAACCTAAAGGAGGAGAATTTAAGAAAAAGGCCATGGTGTAATTGTTAGACAATAGGAATCTATACTCACAGTTTGGTTCATTCTTAGATTTTTATTTAGTTTTATAGTTATTTTACATGATTGGACAAACGTGCCTAACTCTAACACAAATTGGAGGGGGGCTATGTACTCCTTCAATCTAATATAGGGTCTTCCTCAAAATTCTCTTTTATTTTCCTACAATGTCACTTTCTCATTTTCTTTGCAAGTGGTCTTGTCACATAATTTCAACCAATGTATCCTTCCTTATCTATATTCTCATTCTCTCATCTATATGTCTATATCCTGGCCTGTGGCTTTTGTCTTGATTTCCTGCTCATCAGACAAGTGATGTCTTAATTTGCACTTGCTTGTGTTACGATTTACAGTGTGGTTGCTTGTCACAAATGGCCAGTCTTTCAGCCTGCATCTTGCTCTTGCAGTCACATTTGGTCATGTCCTATATTCTCATCATTTCTGGTTACCTAAGGATCAGGAAAATCCATGGTAAGTCACAGACTTCTCTGTGGTTAACAGAGAATTATATGATGTTCATCCTGGAGATCTTCAATGGACCACCCATTCACTACAATTGTCCATTTTATGACACTGATACATATCTTTTGGCTTGTTTCCCACGTTGAAATTCTGAAATGAACTTGCTGTTACAATCACACAAACTAGTTTATTTAACATGTATGTAACCATGTGTAATATAGGGGGTAAAGTCTCGGCTGTAAAATGTAGCTAACAGTAGAGCTAGTTTAAGGCAGAATAAAAATAAAGTGATTAGCACTTTGGCTAATAAAATGTGTGCTACCAGTAGGAATATTTTGATAACATTACTTGTATAATCTAAATTTCAAATTTTTGTCTATATCTTGAAGTTCGGGTTATTAGTAAACAAGTCTGAACACAAGGTTCTTAAATGTAATTCCTTTATTACCACTAGTGTGAAAACATCAATGTGTTATCTGCTATTGTTTTGCCTCCTTGTGTGTTGGGGGTGGGAACTTGCCAACTGAAGAAGTGATGTTCTTATAAAATTGAGTTAGACAAAACGGATAAAGTAGGAACTGACATGCTTTATTGGCATTACTGAAATGATTATAGAAATAAAAGGAGTTTCTCGTTTACTCAATGTAACTGTTTTAAGAATTATACTGAGAAAAACCAGTTATAATGGTGGTAGAGTTTGCTAATAGACGTTCTAGAATTGTCATTGAAAGTAAAGCCTCATTTAGGCAAACTGTGTTACTAAACGCTGCATAGGTTTTTGAAGCAAACAATATGTGAAACATCATGTTTGTAGTTTGTCGCTAACTTTATGTCCCATTATTACTCTTCGGATGTTATATAAGAACGACTGAACACAAAATGACACCACGTAAAACAGATATCGAGGACCTTGTGTTGAAGGAGTTGGCCAACAACTGGAGCCCAGAGCCTGGGAGGAGGCACGTGTGGGGTTGGGGAGGCGGTTTCCGAATCACCTGGAGCCTCTTGCAGTTGACAGCTCTGACTTCCTGGGTTCCTTTTATCACCCAGGGGAGATCTGACTACACGGACCATCTAGTCCCCTATGGGCGTCTCTGGCTAGCGCCAGGCTCCTATCTGCGGAAGCCCACACCCGGTGTTCTCCGCAGGGTACGGGGGAGTCACCTCGGGAGCCAACTCAGCAGCTGCGAGGGCGACAGAGAGAACAGCCAGGGCTCCCATTGTCACCCTAGCAGTTCAAAGGCGTCCCCTCCCCCTGGTGGCGAGGGGATCAGGGGATGGGGGTGCTATAGTACCCTCCTCCACCACCCCGGGCTCTCCGTTCAACTGGTGGGGCAACCGGTCTCTCTGAGTCTCCTGGGAGGCCACTGGGAGCTATGTCCTGCAGCGGCCGCACCTGACTGCCTAACCGACCTCCGGGCTGGGCGATCCTCCAGCAGCAGCGGCGGACTCCCAGGCTCCAGGCATCACCGCGGCACACGCCCTCCCGGCGCAGCTCCGGCCGAGTGCTACCCCCGGGGCGGGAAGGCGGGAGCGCGACCGGCCCACACCTGGCCCGCGTGTCTGACAGAAGTCGGGCGGCGGGCACGCGCGCTGGCCCACGCACGCGCACAGGGCTCGCGCGCACCGGCTGCCGGCCCTGGGGGCGGGACCGCGCGGCGGCGAGCGGGGCGGGGGGCTCGTGGAGCGCGCGCCCCGCACCCGAGGGCTGCGGAGAGATATTTTGGGTGGCAGGAGGCCCCTCGTCATTTCCGCCGGGCGGCTCGTCGTCGTGCCGGGGGCTCCACTCCCGCGCGCCAGGCGAGCGAGCGGGCAAGTTGGCTGCGGCCGTGCGCCGGCGTCTCTTCCCTTCCCCGCCGCGACCCTCGGCGGCTCGAGCCATGAACTGAAGCCCCTCGGGACGCACACCCCGGGCTGAGCCGCGGACGCTGCAGCTGCGGTGGCAGCCTGGGCTGGGACAGAGCCGACCCCGGCGCGTTATCCCGGCCGGCCGGCTGGCCGTCGCCGCTCCCACCGCGGCCGCCTCCGACGCTCCAGCCTCCGGACGGACACACAAAAGCCACCCTCTCCCTGTCGCCCACCCCAGGAGGCTGCGGCCGGCCACTGACCCCACCTGAGGGCGCAGCGGGCTGCGGACTTGGCTTTCTGTCCGAGCTCCGCGTCCCACGCGGCACCAACCCCGCCGCCCATGGCTCTGATAATGGAACCAGTGAGCAAATGGTCTCCGAGTCAAGTAGTGGACTGGATGAAAGGTAATGCCCTCTGTGGGGAAGGAGAGGCGACACTAGGGCGCAGGGTCCCGGTACGAGGGAGGGACACCCGACAGGGCATAACCCGTCCTGGGAGCTTTCAACCGACTGCTGAGGTCCTCCCTGGGGATGGCTAGGGGTCCTCTGGCTCTAGCAGGGACTCGGGGACCCTGGTCTCCTTTTGTCTTCAGCCTGGAGGGGCGCGGGGAGCAAGAGGGCGGCGGGCGCCACCTGGTTGAAGCTGGAAGCAGGGCGGTGGAATCCCCGCGCAGCTTCCCCACTTCACGCTTCCCTCGACGCCTTCGGGTTGAGAGGACGCGGCGACCCTTGTTTCCCTGCTAAGGGAGGAGCCCTTGGGACCTATTCTCCTGGTTGTCCCTGCATCAGCCCCTTTGTTCCTGGAAACCCGAGGCCCCTTCTCGGTCTTGCCCTGCCAAGTGCCTTCCCCAGCGCCAACTCTCCTGGCAACTTTTAAGCCCGCATAATGGGGTCAGGATGCAGTCGCTCTGGTTGGAAGCTGGGAACCCCCTCCATGATGGGCTGACGATGGTCGGGAAGGGGGCGCGCTACTTTGGGGTAACATGCTTCCCTTAGGACAGCATCCAAGCTGATATATGTGGGCTCCCTCCTGCGCACCCCAGCATGTCCTTTGCTTTTCTAGGTTGAGGTCTGCGATGTTTAAACCTCTCGCAGCTTCTTGTTAAGGGTCCAACGTTAGGTTTAAAGTAATGCGCATTCAAATATTCTCCTTTCTTCCATATTGAAGCCCCCCCTCCACCCCCGACAATCTCTAATGACCAGTTTCAAACCTTCGCCCTTCTCCTAGTCACAAATGTGGGCTTTTTCTCTAGTCTCTTGGCTTTCCTGTCTCACTATCTCCCTCTGTTGTCTGACTTGAGGGGCTTGTTAAGGACCTCTCCAGTCCATCCTCAGACTGAACTCTAAGGGGATACCTACCTTGGAATAAAAGATTCTTGGACATGCTTGGAAAAATGCTTGGGGAATATGAGAGTTCTGCTTGAGTTCATACCTGAGCAGGGAAACTTAAGATATGCTTCAAGCCTTATCTGTGAAAATGCCCCTTTCAAAGAGCAAGGAGCCCCTTTCCTAGGCTTGCTTAGCAGTCAGACTTTCTAAGCTCTATATACTTGAAAATGGGAGGGATTGAAGGTAGTGGGGAGAAATTCAGTTCTCTCCTTATCTTTCCCCCACCCTTTCGGACATTTGCCTATTTTCTAGGGGTTCTCTTTATTTGCTTTGCTTCCTTTTCTCCCTGATTTGCCCAGTTATTTCTCACTTACTTTGATTTTCCCATCTCATCTGTAGGAAAAATGCTTTGTAACTGCGAAGCACAGTGTAAGTGCAAGTGAATTAAATTAAACCTAATTCATTATTTATCCACTGCCCCTTGTGTGCAGTGCATTGGGTACCATGGGGGTTATAAAGATGACTAAGACAAAGTCTAGCCGTGGCTCTTCTTTTCTGCTGCTTGTTCTCTTTCCATATTTGCTATTAAAATTCCAGCTTCCTGAATTACACACACACACACACACACACACACACACACACACACACACAGGCACACATGTGCCTCAGGAAAATTCTGTCTTTTCAGTTTCTCAGTCATGGATGACAGAGTAGTCACAGGAAGTCAGAATGCTTTATTAAAATGCTTTCTTTGAATTTCTCTAACAGGTAAGTTTAGTTTGGGTCTGTTGCTGCAACAATATTCAGAGAAAAGCTGTCTTGGCTTCATGGGATTGCCTTCTAGAAATTCCCATGATTCGGGTAATGAGCACTGCATACTCCATCTTCTTTACCTCCCACCCAGTTAGTCTTGTGCTTTCCCTTCTCTGTTTAGGTCGCCTGAATCAAGCACAACATACGAAGTATGTCCTTTAGAAATCGCTCTAGTGCAAAATGTAGTTTCTTTGAACTTTAGTAAAGACTATTTCCTGTAATTTTAACTTCACATGATAATTAAGTTGGATAACTTGTTTTTTTTTTTTTGTACCTGTTGGTGACACATTTTATAGCTACCTAAAAAGATCAGTTAGATAACCAAGATAGAATTACATGCTTTTGTATAACAAAAGACTGAATGAGACTAAAAGAATAACTGATTTAATTATCAAGTTCAGGTCCCAGTTAGCTGCTTAGTCCCAAACTGCTTATTGTTAAATATTCTGTGATAGTCATATACATTTCAGATCCTATCAGAAAATAAGATTTTAAAAAACAGTTGGAGGAAATGAGAATTTCCCCAACTTGTTACTTATAAATGTTATCTTAGTTATTTTTCTCTAGTTCCACCAGTAAACTTAAAAAAAAAAAGACATTTAAAAATAGTTTCCACACTTTCCTCGTTTACAGAAATGTTGGAAAGCCAACTATTAATTTAGCCTATAGCTTTGAGTTGATTAGACCTTGCTTAATTATAATTATATAATTATAATTATAAGTGTTATAAAACCAGTACTAAGGATGAACAGCACTTTATTTATTATGTTTGTTTTTTCGTTTGTTTGTTTGAAAAGGGATCTTATATAGTACAGAGTAGCCTTGAACTTTCTGTATAGCCAAGCATGACCTAGGACTTCTGATCCTGCTTTTTCCACTACTCCAGAATTGGGATTACAGGTGGAAGCCACCCCTCCTGGTTTTATATGGTGCTTGGGGTCAAACTCAGGGCTTCCAACATGTTATCATGCTTTCTACAAGCATCAAGTGAGCCACATCCCCAGACCCTAAGAAATGAGTAAGGCTCTTGAATAATTGTAGCATTCGGGGAGCTCTTCAGAGCGTGTTAGTTGCGTGACCCCTTCAGCATCCTTCATATTTGTAGGTTTTAGTTACAGTAAAAGTGTAGCTACCTATACTGTTTTAGTATTCACATACTTTATTATTTCTAGACTGTTTTTTTTTATTTACCAGGCAGAAGAAATACAATTAGATCATATGTGTATGACTCCATGAAATTTATAGAAATGATACAGAAATTAAGTCCTCAAAGAATGAAATGAAGGATAAAAATAAATTTATTGGGATTGCACAGCGTGTGTTCAAGACTTGTTTAATGAAGGTCCATTAACACGGCAGTTAATTTTGGTCAATAATTGTTATTGAAATGTGTTTGAAAGAGATACTGAAAATGTCTATATTAACTATTAGCAAAGATGTAAATTGCTCATGCACTCTTTGTAAATACAGCACTGTCAGGTTTTTCTTTTTTTTCTGGCTGGCAATGTATATTTGACATGGCACATTGTCGTTGTTAGTTGCAGTAAATGTACAATACATGATCCACTTAGGATTCAGTAAAATAAGGCTTTCTAGTCCAGATTAATTTGATAGTATTTTTGAATATTTGGTGATGGCTCATAAGCTTTTACACTCATTAAAAATTAAGTATATAAAATTACTGCTGGAGAAAGTATACACAATCGGTTTATTAGCACTGGAAACCAATGTCCAATTGGAAAGCTTGTTTAATCATCTTATGCTTCTGATACTCTTGAAGCAGACCTTTCAAAACCAACAAAAGCAAGCAAGTTACTTAGAAAAGTCATAGGTGATAATGTAGGCAATAACTAGCTTTTCACTAAGCCTATTGTTCTAAAATATTATTTCTCAGGTCCTGTTGATTTGAAACTCCTAGAAATAGTTCATAATCTGTCGTTTCCATGAGTCTCTGAAATATAGCAAAAACTTCCTAACACTTCAGTGTTTCTCTTTTTATTTTTATTATTAAATGTCCTTGTTTATCTTATACCAAGTCATTCTACTCTTCCTTTTATAACTTTTTGAGCTTTGAGACTAATGCAACCTATCCTCATGATCAAGATAATTATTTTCTAGGACCATTTATTTTCCTCTGTGGCATTCTTTTATCGAGTTTGAATCTCTTTCTGGGTTAAATGAAATGACTATCATCTTCAGAGTGAAGCGGAAGACCCACTTGTGCTGGCATTTTCTGATGATCTCTGGGACTTAATGCTAATCAATCTTGCAGTATTATGATCCCTCAAAAAAAAAAACCCTACATTTTAAAATAGTCTTTAACCTATTCGGCAATCACCTGCCCTACTCTTTCTTGTTCATAATAATCCATTTTGTTCAAGAAGCAGTACCTGCCTTCTGATTTCTATATTAATGACTCAGCCATCTTGAGGATAGAAAATGAAATATTTAAAAAAAAACCCTAATGTTTAAAATACAGTTCTGTAATGGGGGAGATGTATATTGTTTAGTCAGTGTAAATGTGAAGTGATATAGAAGAGACTATATCTGATAAGACAAACTTGGACAGGTGATTAATAATTACTTTTCTCCCCTCATAGGATATCAGAGCTTAGGTTGAAACGTATCTTAATTTATAGAGGAAATTGTCAAAATTTTGAGTTGAATTGAGGGAAAGAAATCAGAAATATTTGCTTGGGAACTTGAAACTGCACATGGTGTTGTGGAAAGATGTTAAACTTAATTGATCACATTGGCTTTATCACTTTTGGAAAAAATAATAGTTTTTTCAAATACACGGTATTTGATAGGCACAGCAGTCATTTCCTCTGGATTTGACAGGTTTTTTTTTTCCTAATGGGAATTTTTGTTATTTTATGTAAAGAAGATATTTATCTTCTGATGTGTATAGTCCACAAGAAACATTTGATTTATAGTGTCATTGACATTTGATTTCTAATACAATCTATTCCTGATTAGAAGAAAGCAACTACTTATGTAATTATGTTCTGTTCCTGGGCTACTATTTACTCAGTGCATTTGCAAGGAAAGTATTTTAATGGAGTTTTACAATTCTTGTCTGCTTTAAAGTTTTCCTCTATAAGAGACAACAATGCTATTTAAGAAAAAAATGTTTTCTAGGATAAAGACAGGAACGAACTAATACACTTAGAAAATGCTTAAAAAGTTTGTCTTATGCATGCAAACACCAATCCATTAAAGATGACAGATTTGTGAACCAAGAAGGGATCCAAGGGGAGGACCGGGTTTTAGCAGGTATTTGAATTGTTTAATTAAGTTATATTTGAAAAGAAATGTATCTTAATGTGGGAGGCACATCAAGAGATTCTAGAGATGCAATAACGGTGTTAACTGAGAGTTTATCTGGCTTTGTCTGGTTGAAGTGGGAAAAGTGGGTAGGAGAGGGAAAGTGAGGGAGGAGTGTGAGTAGGTGACAAAAAGTACAAGAACAAATCTGCATATGAGCAAGACAATAAAACTCTCATCATGTCCTGAGTTTAAATAAATACCACATTATAAAACTTTGGCTGCCAAAAATCAGCCCACAAAGAATGTGTATTGAATTGGTACAGCTGTTTAAAATCTGTTTCTGAGGAATAATCTAGAAATAATGTTAAAGTAGTTATTTTGAAGATTAATTACATCATTAACATTATGCTTGATATTTAGAATTTTACTGATCCAAATCCTTCTATGCAGAATGAAACAAGGCTTTTGAATATCCGTACTGTTCTTAAAGCAATGATAAATTATCATTTTCACTTATAGTAGCACAACCCCAGATTAGAGCTTAATTTGTTTCTAATGACTTTTAGCTTTCCATATAATTTCTTTACAGTACGTCACACATAAGGCTTACTTTGAAAGATGCAGTGTTCATTTTTATAGTGTAGAAGAAGGACAGTGCATCTGAACTAATTTAAAGGGGGCAATAGAGAGCAAGTAATTTGAAAAAAGTGGAGTGTAAAATTTTTTCATGATTTTCATAGTTATTTAGTGTCTGAAAACAGGAAATAGAGTCTTGAATACAGAATCATTGTGTTGTATACCATCCAGTGAGTGAATGCACAGTTTTCATGGGTAGCATAGGTCTGTGCTTTTGAAAATGGTGTATTACTCTGGCAAATGATCAAAAGCCAAATAGTTCATTTTTGTTTAAAAAAAAACTTCAATCTTATTTTAAATTAAAACAAATATATATCCATGATACAGAAAACAAAATAGATGATTGTTTAGGAATTTTAGGCTTGTAGCAGGCTGTTTAAAGCCACATTTCTCAGATCTTCCCAGGTTTATGAGTATGCTCTATTCAGCAATTGTGGAGATGTTGGAAGAAAAGTTTGAAAACTGGCTCTAGAAGAAGAAAAAGTAAATGTAATGTACTATGTGTTTCTCTTTTCTACTCTCATTACAAAGGACACACTTTTGACTTTTTCTGTTAAGGGCATGATAATTATAGCATCTTCATTTTGTGTGATCCGTAAACCTAAGGCTACAATGAACTCCTTAAGAATGATTCTCAACCCCTACACCGAAGAACCGGGAAAGGCCCAAACATTTGAAATGTAAATAAAAAAATCCAATAACAAAAGAATGATTCTCAACTAATCACATCTCACTTCTTCCTTCTCTTGGTGGTTTTTTAAAATGACTTTTCATTGTTTTAGGCTAATGTTCAAAGCCGCTAACATGACCTATGAGTCCCTGAAGGTTGTGAGGTAAGGCTCATGATGGATACCAGACACTGGATACCTTAGTCCTTTTGTTTGTCCACAGCTAGGCCTTTATATGGATTTGATTCTTTCCTTCACTTTATTAGGTTTTATTGATCCTTCAGGTCTCAAGCTTTTCCTCTTACACATCAGAAAAGTCTTTCCCCATTTCCCAAATCTTGTAGGAATCCATAGTTGTATGTTCTCGTAGTACAACCTACACCTCTTATGTTCCACTTACTGATTTTATTTTAGCATTCCTTCCTATGATTATCTAATGACTGTTCTACTAGATGAAGGCACAGACCCAATCTGTTGTAAATAACAATGTATAAAACACTAGTGGTAATATATACAATCAGAAAACATTTGTTCAGTGAAGGAATAAATAAATTTATTTTCAGGTTACTGATCTGTCAGCAAATCTTTTTCCTAGGTGACAAGGCTTGCACATAAATTGTCTTATTGCATTTTAATAGACACTCCATTGCTAATGTGCATGCTATATGCCAGAATATAGGCTAAGATAGGGTGTATGATCTCTATTTCTTGGTTGTACTGACTTTACCCAATTCAAAATCCTAAATCATGGCTTAGAATTATTGTGTTAAGAAATATTAATAATTTCAGTGAGTGAATGGATGACACTGGTGTTCATACCATAGGTATTACAATATGACACAGATCCTATTTTCTAATTAAAATAGGCTCGTACTATATGCAAACACCTATAAAAAATATTTAGTTTAAAAACTAAAATAAACCTCTTTTAAACATTTCATTTACATCAGTCAAATATCTTGACTATTTCACCATTTTATAGTTCAGAAAGAACTCTATAGAGAGCATGGGAGACTGGTATTGGTAGAATCCCTTTGGGTTTTTAATTTCCATATAAGGGTTTAAAAATATTTTATACAATATTATTAAATGTATTTTTCCATAGTGAAAATACAGTTGACTTAATTAAGGAAATAATTCGAAAAAACTCCATTTAATTAAACATATTATTATCACATATTTTAAATATAGAACTTATATTTTATTATCAGAAAGTAAGATACTTAAAACACTTTTAAATTAATAGTTTTGTAATTTTCTGTCCTTCCTCCTGTGTTTGATAAAAAATATGTTGAATACTTTAAAGTTTATGTAAGTTTATTTTGTTAAGTGTTTAGCAGTTATTTTGTAAGAACATATATGGAAGATTCACTATAAAATATTGCTTGTTGAATGAATGTGCCCCATGTGGATTTCTTGAGAGTAATGTGCTATTAAATAAACACTACTAGAGAGTTTCTTAATAAAATATTTTTCCTCTCAGTTTAAAGTTTGTAATGCATAAGTTACCATAACTGAATTCTTAAGACTTTGACAACACACACACTCACACACAGACATACCCACTATCAAAAAACAGAAAAAAAAAACCCCAAGAAACATACACTCACAACCCCTAAACAACGAAGTAAAAACAAAACCCCCAAATACACAAAATCAGAAACCATAATATTTAAGCAAAAGACTAGTAAGACAAAGGAATGCCCAAAGAAAGCAATATGAGACAAAAAGTCTATAAAAATCCCATTGACTTCAACGTGCTAGCCATCTACTGCTGGTCACGGGGCCTACCCATGTGTGCTTAGTATAACCAGTGAGACTCCATTGGAGAAAACTAATATTTCCTTTGGCAAACAGATGTCAATTGCAGATAGCTTCTTTGTTAGGGATGGGAGCCCATGCCTACCTCCCCCTCTCAGTGCTGGCACCCCATCTGCCTTGAACCTCTAAAGGCCTCAAGTATGTTGCCACAGTCTCTGTGAGTTCATACGTTCATCATCAGTCCTGTTGTGTTTAGAAGACACTGTTTCCTTGGTGTTATCCATAATGTCCCAGATAATTCTGTAGGACTCTGATTTGCACTTATATATTGAATTTACTTACAAATAAACATTCATTCACTATGATAGAAAATTTAAAGCTTGAAAAATATATTCCTTTTTTTGATTTTAATTGAAATTATAAAAATCTAGTATAGGTTTGCATTATCTTCCTCATCTTTATTAAGTTTCATCAATACTTTCATTGGTCCATTAAAATTTAAATTAAGTAGCATTTATGTTCATCTGTAGAATATTTTGGCACAATGTAAAATTTTTCAAAAGCTAAGTATTAAGTAAACTAAAACTTTAACATTAATATTAAACTGAAAATATTTGTCAATGTTATATACATCTCTATTATGTTGACTTGACATTAATGTTCTTAGACATTATTCTTCCAAGATAGATTGGATAATCTTTAGATATAGTGATATATAAGAATGTTTTGTCAGTCACTTTTTAAATTATTACTCAATAATTTATTTTGTTATTTGCTTGAATTTTTATTTTGTTTTATAAGCATTTGTTATTTAAAGAACAGTTTATAACATGTTTTCCCAAATAATACCTATAAGTCAGTAGAAGTCTGACTGAAATCCTGGATCTTACTTTTTTATTGTTTATTAGTGAACAGTTGTGCAATTTATTATAAGTAGCAATAACATTAAGCCTTCCATTTAAATTTAAGTGAATAAAAGATTTCTTACTTTACTATGATTTGAGGGAGAGAGGTGGGGGAGGAAAAAGGGGACAGGATCAGGTATTGGAAGGGGCAGGAGAGAAGTACAGAGGGTCAGGAAATCAGATAGAAATATGTAGCAGTGGAGAATGGGGAACTGGGGTTAGCCATTAGAAAGTCCAAGACTCCAGGGAAGCGAGGGGCCCCCAGGACCCAAAGGGGTTGACATTAGCCGAAATATCCAACAAAGGAGAGATAGAACCTGTAGAGATCACCTCCAGTAGATAGGCACAGCCCCCAGGTGAGGAATGGGGCCACTCACCTGTCTCAAAATTGTTAACCCGGAAATGTTCCTGTCCAAAGGAAAGGCAGGGACAGAAAATGGAACAGAGACTGAAGGAAAGGCCATCTGAGGACTGCCCCAACATGGGATCCTATCTACACACACCAAACCCAGACACTATTGCTGATACCAAGAAGTGCCTGCTGACAGGAGCCTGGTATGGCTGTTCCCTGAGAGGTCCTACCAGCACCTGACCAATACAGATGCAGATACTCACAGTCAACCATTAGACTGAGCCTGGGACTCCAATTCCCAATGGAAGAACTGAGGACTGAAGGAGCTGAAGGGCTTTTCAATCCCATAGGAAGAGTAATATCAATTAATTGGACCACCCAGAGTTTGCAGAGCTCCTAGAGACTAAAGCACCTACCAAAGAGTACACATGGAGAGACCCATGACTCCAGATATGTATGTAGCAGAGGATGGCATTATCTGACATCAATGGGACAGGAAGCCCTTCAGATGGAAGCTGGATGTTCTAGTGTAGGGGATGCTAGAGTGGTGAGGCGGGAGTGGGTGACTGGGTGAAGAAGCACCTTCATAGAGGCAAAGAGGATGGGGAGACAGGAATGAGATGGGGGCTTTGTTTTGTGGAGTGGAAACCAGGAAGGGGATATTATTTGAAATGTAAACTAATAAAATGATTAATAAAAAAGAGAAATATTTAGAGATGTGGTCTCCATCCATCACTACTGTTATTCAATATTATTAATTTTTAAATGTTATCTAAGGTTTCTCAAAATGAGCTTATTTACTTCTTAGTCCCATTTTGAAAACAAACTGAAAATGTGAAGTCATACTTTTTGAGTGTTGTTTACCAAAATTTATCCTAGAATTAATTTTCTAATGAGATGGTTATAATAATCATGTAATCAACTAATAAAAGTTTTAAACTGTAGCCTTAAATAATTCTGAATGGTTGGTTTTAAGAATCTGTTTCATTTTATGTGTCCTATATGTGTATGCAGGAGTTTACTTCTTATGCTACATATTGTCTTACTCTGGTTGTATTGTTTTCAAAAAGTTTAAACACACTGGGTCCTTGTGGTTTTTCCCTCCTTCCAGAGCAGAAAATTTATGTTTTATTTTTTTGTGTGTGATTTATTTATATTGTATTTTTCAAATGGGCCATGAAGATATTAAATATGTGTACATATGATACAAAATGTAGAATGTCAGCTATTGTTGCTTAAAATATAGAAACTCAATAATCTGATTCATAACTATTAATACTACTAGAATGTACATAAAAATCACATTTTATATGGTATAGAGCCTACATGGCAGTGGTTCTCAACCTGTGGGTAGAGACTCTTTGGGGTCAAATGACTGTTTCACAGGGTCACCTATCAGATATCCTGTATATCAGATATTTACATCATGATGCATAATAGTAGCAGAATTAGTTATGAAATAGCAACGAATAATTTCATGGATGGGCATCACAACATGAAGAACTGTATTAAAGTGTTGCAGCATTAGGAAGGTTGAGAGCCACTGCTATATTGTATGGGATAGATAGGTGTTTCTTTCCTATTCCCTCCCTATTGGTAACAGGATAAACTTTGTGGCATTCTTTTTGGGGGCAGTGATTCAAGCCTTTTTTTACCCAAAAGCATGCTCACTTGCCTTTAAGCTATGAGAACACATACTATCATTTTGATGTTAAATTGCTAATAGAATCTAATGGAATATATATGGTTAATTTTTCTTCATAATTTCCCTAGGTTTAATGTTTTGAGTTTATTTGCGGTTTATTTACTTGTTATTTCAGATTACATTTACTTGGGCTTTAGTTGAAGATTACTTTTGACATAAGATGATCATGTTTGCCAATAAATACCATAGTACCTATAAAATTGAAAAGGAATTGTTTGACATGAAAAAATAGTGTTTTTAAGCATCCTATTTTCCAGGAGCCATTTTCACACAGAAAATATCATGGTTAGAATTAGCTTGTGAATTTAATTAAAATTTTTGCTTACATGTAGTGACAGATTTTTTTAATATTTTGAAATATTTTTTGCAAACACTATATAGTACAACTTGGTTCTTCTCATTTGCCAAAATGATAAAGGTCTCATGCACTTTACATTTAATAATAGTAGTAATCCTAGAAGCTGAAATAAGGGAGCAGTAGATGGCTCAGATGTAAAGCCACCTGCTACCAAACGACAACCGGAAGCCATTTCCCCCGGACCCACAGTCTTTCCCTGAAGATTTATTTGTTGTGATTCTGTAGTTCTTAAGCCCTTACATATCCACAAGATGTCGATTGGTTTCTTAAAATTGTTTTCTTTGAAAAGTATTATTCATCTAAAATTATGGTATGTGATGGTTTAGTGAACCAGTAAAATAATTTAAACAGGAAGGGATATGGAGGCAAAGTTTGGAGCAGAGACTGAAGGAATGACCATTCAGAACCTGCCCCACATGGGTGTACAGCCCACATATATACAGCCACCAAAACTAGATAAGATTGATGAAGCTAAGAAGTGCATGTTGACAGGAGCCCAATAAAGCTGTCTCCTGAGAGGCACAGCCAGATCATGTCAAATGCAGAGGCGAATGCTAGCAGCAAACCATTGAACTGAGAGCAGAGTCCCAGTTGGAGGAATTAGAGAAAGGATTGAAGGAGCTGAAGGGGCTTGCAATCCCATAAGAACAACAATGCCAACCAACCAGAGCTCCCAGGGACTAAACCACTACTCAGGGACTGACCCATGGCTCCAGCTGCATATGTAGCAGAGGATGGCCTTGTTGGGCACCAAAGGAAGGAGAAGCCCTTGGTCCTGACAAGGCTGGACCCCCCCCCCCAGTGTAAGGAAATGTCGGGAAGGTGGCAAGGAGGGCAGATGGGGAGGGGGATGGCATAAGGGGCTTATCTCTGAGAAACCGGGAAAGGGAATAACATTTGAATGTAAATTTTAAAAATCCAATAAAAGAAAAAATAATTTAAACACTAAAGAAAATTTAATATAATAAAAAATGGTAAAATGAGTATAAAGTTTGGAATGATTGAGCTAGATGTCTGATCAGTTTTATTACCTATAATAAAGTACTAATGAAAGGTATAATATACTTATAATATTTAAAGGTATAGTAGTATATTTAAAGTAATACTTATAGCTTTATTTATGCATTAAGCACCTATTCCTATATGTATGAAGCAACCTAAGTAGAATTACTTAAGAGTAAAAACAAAATAATACATTGTATTTTTCCTTGTTTTTATTAATAGAATTCAAGTAAGCCTGATTGGAATGGAAGTTTTAAACAAATAAAATAACTTAAGCTATTATTGTAGAAAGAATTAATTTGAAGTCTCTCAGTTGTTAAAGAAATCATCACAATACCTAGGACAATAGGCACTTGAAGCAAATGACTGAACTCTGACAGTTACTTTGGAGTTCATTTGATAGAAAAAGCATATCTTTCTATTACACCTTTTGAAATCCCCACAAATGAAAATGAATTTTCCTTTTGTTTTTTTTTTCTTTCAGTCAGTTCATCACTTTTCACAATACAGTTGTTGACATGTATGTTTAAAAGAAGTCTGGTAAGAGCAAGGCCTGAATGCAATAATATTGTGGATCTACATCTAAATTAATTTTCTTATTTTTGTTAGTTTGAATGAGGCTACTTTGCCAGGTAAATTATTCTGTTCAAAGACATTGAACAGAATAACAGCTATGGAAACAAAAGTTATTTCTTTATTTTATTAGTGTATAATTATTCAAACTTCTAATTTCATAAATGTTACAAATTCTCTAAAGAGAATAAAGAGAATAACCTTATTCTTTTTGGACTACTTTTCATATAACAGAATATATATATATATATGTATATATATATATGCACACACGTGTATATATATAGTTTGTATATTTTGTATTCATTATATATTATATATGCGCCATATATATTATATACATTATATACACATGTATATATTATACACACATATACATACACATGTATATATTATATACACATACCTATATAATTAATTATATTATATATAAATCTGTGCATATACTGAAATCATATTTATAGGAGGTATCAAATATATGATTTTAATTTGAAAACATCAGTATAATGGAATCTTGATACTATTGTACATATCTCTATTCTTAGCTACTTGAAAGACTGAGGCAGAAGGATTGTTTCAGTCCAGGAGTTTGAAATCAATCTCAATAACATAGTAAGACTCCATCTTAAGAAAATCACTATAATGTCCTTTCTTTAATAAGGTGGATTTCTCTATGTAGAGACTCAGTTTATCTATGTGTCTTATTTCTATTGCTATAAGAAACTCTATGGCCAACAGCAATATGGGAGAAAATGGTTGAATACCTTACACTTCCACATTATAGTCCATCATTGAGGAGAAGCAGGGCAGAAACTCAAGTAAGGCAAGAGCCTGGAGGCTGGAACTGAGCAGAGACTACAGAGGAATGCTGCTTACTGGCTCGCTCTCCATACTCATCAGTTACCTTTGTTACACCTCCTACGACATACATACCCAGAGGGTACCACGGGGCACGGCAGGCTGTGTCCTCCCACATCAATCATTAATCAGGAAAATGCACCACAGACTAGGCTATAGGCTACTTTGATAGAGAAGCTTTTTCTCAGTTGAGGTTCCCGCTTCCCAGATGACTCTAGTTTGTATCAAGTTAACAAAACAACAATAACAACAACAACAACAAAACAACAACAACAACAACAACAACAACAAAAAACTAACCAGCACATATGGGAAAGAAAATAATTGTTTTTTCTGACATATAGTGAACATATCTGAATTTAAAAGGCACATTAAGATGTGAAGTCATTCAATATAATATGCATAAGGAAACAGAAGAGATGGGGGTCACAGTGACTATTAGGATAAATAGTGACAGAACAGATAGATTCCTTTGATATGTTATCTTAGTTATAAGGTGCTGGTGGTTAACATTTGCATTCCTTAATTGTGGTTGTTGGCAATAATTTGTTTCCACATAAGAGAGAGTAGGAAGAGGGAAGCATATAATTTTGTAAAAACCTAGCAATTTCTGTCTTGGCCAGGTGATTAAAGTTATCATCGATATGTAATTTTTATGTCATATATCCTTGATATGGTATAATGAGGACAATTCTCGGTGATCTCTTCCTTCAAACCTATAATCCTATCCTAACCATAAAAAATTTAGAAAACCAATATTTAACGATATTTTAAGAAGTATCTAATACCCTTCAACCTTACCAAGTGAACAGGAGAAACAGAATAGTCTAGAGACATGATGATTAATTGTTAATATGGTAGACTGATAGTATTCTAGAACATAAAAATGTACATTAGAAAAAATCCAATGACATAGTAATAAAATTACTATTTCAATAAATAATAATTCTAGCTACAACTGCACCATAAGAAAATGAGCTGTTAATAGGACTATCTGGGTGAAAGGTACATAGGAACTGGAAACTGTTAATACTATTTTTCATCTTTCCTATGATCCTGAAACCTATATTGAAATTAAAGTTTATTTAAGAAAACTATCAACTTTAACATACTTTTATTTTTAGTAATTTAAAGGATAGCAATATCTCATGTGAAATAGTTTTGACATATCTTGCTAAAACTATAAATTATCAATATTTTCAAAGGAAAAAAATCCCTTGAAGTAAAGGGAAGTTTTTCATTATGAAGGTTTGTTCCACATAACAACCCAACCTTTGTGATAACTTCAGAAGCATTTTAATTTTATGAATATATTCTCCAGTAATTTTAAAGGTAATTTCTTTTCGAAAGAATTCTATACTTGACTACCATTCTACTGAAATTAACCTTTTACTTGATTAATTTTTCAAAATTGCCTTTCGGTAATCACGAAGTATGTATATGAAAAGGAAGGGAAACTTGATATACTTAGAATGCAAACTACCAAAACTAAGCTGATTCCCTGTATTTTTGCCTGCTAACTAGATGCAGTTAGACCCTTGCACAGAAGATTGTGCTATTCTAAACATCGTTAACAAAGCCTGCTTCTCAACACTCATTCTAATTGTAGTTTCTGTTTCCCACAGACACTTTTGTTCAGGAATGTTAAACACAGCATGAAAATTTTGAGCAAATAAATGTGGTGCATAATAATTGATTTTTCAGCTGTATGAATATAAGTGCATGTATAAATAGTGACACATATTTACTTAGGGCAGACTTGCTGAAACTGAAATGCTTTTTTCGCTAATTACTTTACTGCAAGTGTGCAATGGTTTTGTCATTAAATGTAACACCTTATTTTCATTATGATAGGTCTGTGAAATGTGTTTAGCTAAATTTGGGTTAGGAGGATGGTTAGAATTTTAAGACCTGCCATCATATCTCCAAGAAAATCATATTATACTTTGAAACATAACTACTTTAATACTTGCGTTTAATTCTTACAGTTTTTAAAACTAAGGATCTTTTTGGGGTTTTTTTTAGATTACTGATACGAAAATTTGTTTCGGTAATAATTAAATATAATACAGCCAGAACTTTTAAATTCGTTTTTCATGCCACAACAAACCAAATATAATTAAGACAATTTCAAGTTCCTGATAATTTTTTAGTAATCTCTCTCTATAAAAGTGTGTGTTTCTGCTGATATCGATGACTGATATAGATATACTAAAATGCTGCACAGTTTGGACTTCATACTCTGTGAATACATTACTAGGTGTATGCATTAATGCATTTGCACAAAGTTATTTTTTTAAACCATGATCTCAAGATTGAAGGAGAGTTTGTTTCATTTGAAATCCTCCTGATTTTAGTAAGCCTTGTATTTGAAGAAATCCACAAAACAAATTGCGCTGTGATTATCAAGATTATTAAAATATTTGAACAGGGTATGACTGGAAAGGATGGTTTGAGTTTAGATGGTTCTTACCTGCTTTCAGGATCCTTTTCCTCCTAGTGAGTTGCCTCATCTAGCCTTAATATGAGGAGAGGTGACTAGTCCTATCACAACTTGATATGCCATGTTTGGTTGATATCCCTGGGAGGCCTGCCTTTTGCTGAAGAGGAGAGGGGAGTTTGGGAGGAGAGGAGGGAAGGAAACTGTGCATATATGCGAGAAGAATAAATTTAAAAATTAAAGAAAAATACCTTCCCAGTAGTACTATTATAAGATGACTTGGATTTTTTTTTATTTCTGGCTATTGTGATAGTAAAGATATTTTAGGCAGACATATAATAATTAGAGACTGTGTTAGAAGCCATGTGTATGATTTGCATGACTTGTGAAATACAAATGGTATGAAGTAAGCCTGGAAGCTTTTCTAGAGTTCATATGAACTTGCATGTTCCATGAAGTTGGAACATCAAAATGTCAGTGGTATTTTTCAAGGGTGCTGAAAACTTTTGTTATCTCCTGTGTTCATTTTAAAGGCCCATTTTTTTATCTTTTTTTATTTTGACATTTCTTCTCTCTACTGACCAAAGATCAAAGGGATATTTAATAAGAAACACTGTATCTTACAGATAATCCAAATTATCAGTAGTATTGTGTTGAACCCAAATACCTATATTTTCTTATGTACCCAACTTTTTCTTTATGTAACTCGGCTTTTACTTTTGAAGCTATAGATAAAAATAGAAATAATGAAAATGTGCTTTATGGATAATTCAGAAGAATAATTATTCAAAATGACTAAACTTTGGTAGAAATGAAATGACATTTCAACAGTGGAAAAATAGATTGTTACTTCACACTATATTAAATGATCTTCAGAAAAACTGATTTTAATATATTCCAACTTAGAAATAATTCACTGAATGTCACTAACATATACTTTCTTTTAAGATATGGTACAAGAAAAACAACTTTATTGATTTAAAAATGTATCTGCAAGGTGGATTTCACAGGGGTGGCTCTTTATTGGAAGGCCTTTCAGTTTCACTAGCTTTTGTTACCTATGTAATCAATATATTTTAAACATATTTTTATTCTTTGATATTATATATATACATATATTTTTATTACACACACTTCCTTGTCTAACAGTCTTACTGTAATAATTCTCTCCAAATTATTTTTTTCTTACTTGAGTCAGCTGATGCTTTAATCAGTTCGGCTAATGAATAGAATGTTGTATTTCCCTGATTCTGTACAGGAACTTGATGTGAAGGTCCTAAGGCATTAGTGTTGATGGCTCTGCCATCCATCACTGGTTAAGTCTGAATTAATATAGATGGCCTCTTAGTAGGAGACCCTACATATAAAGATTCCTCGAGCTTCCCAACTTTATTTTATTAAAGGAATCATAATCACTGAAATTTTACTTCTTTGATAGAATATTAAGCATTACAATTTTAACATCACAGGTTGATATACAGTGGTCATAATTATTAAATCCTGAGTCTCTGCATTAAATATGATACTTATGTGGTACTTATGAGTCTTATCCATTTAGATGACAAGGGTGTACTGTATTGACTTGTTATAGAAAGTGGATCTTAGATGAAATTACCAACAGTGGGGAGAGGGAACTTGTAGAGTCCACCTCCAGTAGAAAGACAGGGCATCAAGTGGAGAGATGGGGTTGCTGTCCCACAGTCAAAAACTCTGACCCAGTATTGTTCCTGTCTAAAAGAACTTCAGGGACAAAAATGGAGAAGAGACTGAGGGAAAATTGGTCCAACGATAGACCCAAATTGGGATCCATCTCAAGGGGAAGCTCCAAGGCCTGACACTATTACTAATGCTAGGGTGTGCTTACAGACAGGAGCCTAGCATGGCTGTCCTCTGAGAGGCCCAACAAGCAGCTGACTGAGACAAATGCAGATACTTACACCCAACCAATGGACAGAAGCTAGGGACCACTGTGGTTGAATTGGGGAAAAGCTGGAAGAAGCAGAGGAGGATGGCAGTTACATGGGAAGACCAGCAGTCTCAACTAACCTGGACCCCAGAGATATCTCAGACACTGAGAGCCACCAACCAGGCAGCATACACCAGCTGATATGAGGTCCCCTGACACATATACAGCAGAAGACTGCCTGGTCTGGACTCAGTCAGAGAAGATGCATCTGATCCTTGAGAGACTTGAGGCCCCAGGGATGGAAAGGTCTGATGGGGTGGGAGTGGGATGAGTGGCCATCCTCTTGGAGACAGAGGAGGAATGGGATGAGGAACAGTTGGAGAGCTGACCAAGATGGGGAAAAGGAATGGACTTTAAAAAATTAAAGATTAATAATAAAAAGTGCTATATTTGCCCAATTGTAATATTATAAAATAAGAATGCAGAACTATGAAGATGCTGAAAAAAGAAAAAGAAACAAATGAACCATTTCTTCTGAGCTTGAATCACTGAAAATGAGAGAATGGTTGGCAAAACAATGCTTTTTTTCATTCACTTGTTAAAAGTAATATTTGGATTTAGGACAATTGAAAAATGTTAAGTCAGCAAATTAGGTCCCATGTTGTGCAGAACGGTGGTTGGAAAGTTACTAAAAATCTTATGGTGGCTTTTAATTTATTTTATTACCAGCAGTTTTGTTTATCCCCTTAGGTGTGACTTCCATTTGTGTTTTCCTTGGGAAAATGGCTTTGTATCTCTTAACATTAGTATATCTTAATGTAAGTAAAGTCAATTTACATACATAATTCTGAGGTATTTTTAAGTGTAGAAATTTATTAAGATCTTTGAATCAGTTCAACAGTGCTGACGTTAAAGATTTAAGAGACAGGGTTCTATTTATTTTTGTTGTTAGTTTTATTTGACAATTGATAGGCTCATATTTGATAGTATGCAATATTTTATACTTTCAAATTTAAAGGTATTTTGTATTTTCTTGATAGTGGTTAATTTTGAGTCATTCATAACTACCTTTTAAACCATGTTTACGTTTAAAGCAGCAGTTTTCAACCTTGGGGGGTTATATGTCAGATATCCCTCATATCAGATATTTACATTACAATAAGTAATAGTAGCACAATTACAGTGAGGAAGCAGCAACAAAATACTTTTATGGCTGGGGCTCACCACAGCATAAGAAACTATATGAAAGTTTGCAGCATTAGGAAGTTTGAGAACCACTGGTTTAAAGTAAGTGCATTTTTAAAAAAAGCAACATGAGATTATAAGGTTGAGAATTTGTACTTTTATGTCATACTTTGGATTTTTATTTTTCTTTCCTATAAAAAGAAAGCTGAACAGTACATTGTCCTTTAAAATTCTTAGTCTCTGATCCTAAGCTAATTCATTTCCACATTTGATTTAATGGCCCCCAGAGATAACAGTCCTTTTGAATTTTTTCATTTCAGTTACATTCTGGTGCCTAATTGAATACTGAGTACAAAACTAAATGAGGATTAAGTGAACACTTTCTGTGTAATAAAAGCAGAGTGCCTTCTTTGTATTTAAGGGTAGATCTGATTCCCCCACCACCAGTGTGGATTTATCATTACAGATATTGTTTGGGAAATTCTTGCAATATTAGATTATAATTATCTCTCTATGTTCCTTTCTTTTTAAAACAATTATCTTCAATTTATTAACATTTATTTATTTGATTAGAGAAAGAATGAGAGAGAGAGAGAGAGAGAGAGGGAGGGAGAGAGAGAGAGAGAGAGAGAGAGAGAGAGAGAGAGAGAGAGAGAGAGAAAGTGTGTCAGAAACAACATAGAGGGTCAGTTCTTGCCTTTAACCATGGGGGTCCCAGGGATGGAACTCCTGTCCTTAGACTTGGTGGTAATTGCCTTTTATCCACTAAACCATCTTGCCAGTCCTCCTCTTTTTTGTTCCTCTTTCACTACAGGAGTGTGCCTTAAAGCATTGGAGAGATGATTCAGTCATTAGTTAAAGACTAGACTCACAACCAAAATGTGAAGAATCTGCCTTAAGTTCTTAACAAAATAAATACAATTCAAACACCTTTATTTTAAGAGTATTTTCTGAAAAGACACTGCTTTATTTCTTACCACACTGACACCTTTGTCCTCTGTATAGAACTATTAGAAATCTCTCATTAATTTGCCATCATATTACATGTAAAGAATTGAGTCTAGATATTACCATCATTACATCTATAGAACTGAGCCTAGAAAAGATAAAGAACTTGTCTAAACTCCTTTATCTTGCTAGTAGTAAAATTAGTATGACAAAGAATCTAATGTACAAGAGCTCAGAAATAGTATTCTCTATGAATCTTTTCATTATTATGAAGACAACTCTTATGGGAACAAAATAATGAATACTTTGTTGATGTCAGAACTAAGAAAAATCTTATTTTTACAGTTCTAACTTTAGTTGTCTTTATCTTTCATTTTTTCTTTTTGTCCTCTTCTCTCTCCTAATGAAACTTTTGTTCTCAACAATTCCTATTCCTCCATTCATGTCTTCTTTTTGCATGTTACCTACTGAATTTAATTAATTTTTCTTGCCCAAATATGGGTGGAAGGTTATGCATTGGTGTTGAGGCAATATATCAGTGATCACACCACTACCACTAGTGCCTCAGGAAGGAAGGGCAGCTTCTAGGCCCCTCCTATGGCTCATGATAAAATATTGATGGACTCATTTGTGTAAAAGTCTTGTGCAAATAATCCACAATTGTGTTGCATTCATGAGAGCCATGTCTTGCAAATGTCTTTTTGCTGAATGCTTGCATTCATGAGAGCCATGTCTTGGAAAGATCTTTTTGCTGAATGTCTCCTCATCCTCGAGTTCTTGCATTCTGTGTTTTCTCTTTGATGATATTCCTTGAACTTTGGCGGTAATGATAGAGCTTCCCCATTTATGTCTGGACACTCATTATCAGTTGTTCTACACATTTTAATCACTCAGGTGTTTCTGCATTAACCACTGCCAGATACAGTATGAAGAATTTGTAATGGAAGCTGGATGCGTCACTTAATGTATGTACATAAACGTGAGTACGTAGAAGGCAATTTGACAACATGACTATTTAACCAAGCAATAGTAACAGGCCTATCTTTAGGGTCCCTTACTTCCCCAGCTGTGATCTCATAATCCAAGATACAGAACCAGGTGTGAGGTCCTTACTTAGGACCTGTCTCCAGATCCAGTCCATGATATTGTTACTACCATAACATCTATGCAACTACTGCATTTGATGGCCAAGATTGTTGATGACTCTTCTTTCCCAAGTAACCTACGCAGCACTTCTGGCACTATGAAGGCCAACCAGCTGGGAAGATACTTCTAGTTCACCTCTTGCATGATTTTAGAACATAGGCAATAATCCTATTTCATAGAAAAGTACCCTCATACAGAAATGTTTTAGATTTAGTTTATCACTATCAAATGTAAAATTCCAATAAAATGCAAACCACATTCATAGAACTCAAGTGCTAAACTGTTGATGCAAACTTTTCCTTCCAGTTCAGCTCCAGCATGATTAAAGAACACAGGCAATTATCGTATTTCGTAGAACAATACCCTCCTAAAGAATTGTTGTACACAAACTTTTTTCTTCATTATTTATTCATTTTATATTGTAATCACAGACCACCCCCACTCTACTTCTAGTTCCACCCTCACAAAACACTCTCCTCACTACCCTCTTCCTTTCTCTTTAGAAAAGAGGAAGTCACCAATGGGAACCAATTTGCGCTGGCACATCAAGTCACAGCAGGACTAAGTGCATTCACTTCCCCTAAAGTGGCCAAGGCAGTCCAGCAATGGAAGGAAATACAAAAGCAGGCAACAGAGTCTAGTCAAGGTTAGCCCCCACTCCAGTTGTTAGGGGATTCACATGAAAACAAATCCACACATCTGCTATAAATATGTAGGGGGCCTGGGTCCAACTCTTCATGTTCTTTGGTTGGTGGTTCAGTCTCTATGAGCCCCTATGGGCCCAGGTTAGTCGACTCTGTAAGTCTTCTTATGGTCTCCTCGACCCCTCTCGCTCATTCAATCCTGGGGAAATGAAATAGATATTGGAGATGGATAGAGGGAAAGGTAAAAAGTGTAATAATCATTAGAGAATGAATTGCATCTCAATGCCCAGTTTCTCATTGCAGCTGTGAAAGGTGGAATGGTAACAACCTTTCTGCCACCAAAAGCAATATAACCACCCCAGGATAGCACTGGCTTATACTTTGAGGGCCAGTAAGAAGGTTTCATGTCATTGGCAACCACCTAGTTTCTTCATGTTCCATAACAAATGGTTAACTAGTGTAACTAAAGTGCTTCTCAGCTGTTAATGAGTATGATGACTGCAATATGTCATTTATTTTGAACTAGTAGTTTTAAATGCTTGATTTGTCTACTTCCACTGATTTGTAATTTTGGGGGGTTTAAATTTAAATAATAATGATAAATTAAAATGAATAAACATACAGGAGAAATTCAGTGTGACTTGTTTCTGTTTGTAGGGGAAGGGGATGATGAGGTGCATTCAAATTAAGGGCCTTGGACAAACTAGGCAAATATTTTGCATTAAATTGTATCCCCAGCCTTCTTTCTACATGCTTTTAAGTGTGTTTTAACTATTCTCTACAACTTACACAGCATAAGAGTATGGCCTTTAATGTTTTCATTTGTCTGAATAAATGCACTGATTAATGTATTGTATTTGCTGGACTTCCGATTTATATGTGCATCTAGAGTATTTATGCATCTATGCAGAGAGAATACAAATATGACAGAAAACATGGTTGTTTACCTTTGATAAACACTAGTAAATCTGAACCTAAAGAAGCTGGTTACCTTTTGCTTGGATGAAAAATCTTTAAGCATAAATGTTACTCTAAGAGGTCTTAGTTAAAATAATAATCTTATATATTAAAATAGAACACCTATCATTTGAATGAATTCTTTTTAATGTATTTTTGGAAGTTATATATGTAAATTGATATGAAAGTTAATTTTGGAATGAAATAGAATTTATTTCAGATACAATTATTCATATGTGGCCTTGCATGTAATACATAATTTTCTAATTGTAAGAAAACAACTTTTAGATGCTTGGGCTCTTTTTATTTGTACATGGGTTATTTCATTTCTAAGAAAAATATATTATGAAACAATCTACATAATTTGTTGTCATTCTCATTTACACTAAACATTGTCATCTATCATAAAACTTTTCTAGACTAAATATAGTTATTGCTTTATTTTGATGATTATAATATGTTCATAATGAGTTTTGTCTGAGTTTTAAAAAATGCTGGTTATGTTTATATTTTTAAAAAATTATTTCCTGTAATTGTTGTCTTATGACTGCTTTATAAGTATGACTAGGGTAAACATGGTTATAATATTGTAATGGCAGAAAATTTGGATAGGCCAAACACCTAGTTATGATCCAACTTTGGTATCTATTAGCAGTATGGCTCTTGCAATCTATTTGAGGATCAATGTTTTCATTTTTAAACCGAAGGAAAAAAAAACCTACTTCAAAATGTATTTGTGAATTAAATGAGTTATCTATGAATAAGGTGTAAAAGATTTTGAGCCATTTCAACTTAATTTCCTGTGAGATTGGAGAAAATAACGATAACTGGGAATACAAAAATGAGATGATTTAAAACCACCACATGTAGCCAGTGGACACTTTTAATCCCAGCGTGTTGGAAGCAATGGGAGATGGATTGATGAATTTGAGGCCAGCCTTGTTTGCATAGCAAGTTCCAGGCCGGCCAAAGCCACATAGCAATATCCTATCGTTAAAAATAAATAAAAGGTAGGTAGATAGATAGATGACAGATAGATAGATGATAGATAGATAGATAGATAGATAGATAGATAGATAGATAGATAGATAGATAGATAGATGAAAGCACAGTACAACTCAACAAGGCCTGCTCATGCAATTTCTCCCAATTTGTAGCTCATGCCTGAATATATTTAGATTGCCCTGATCTAGCCAAAAATTTATATAGTTTCATTTGGTTGTACATAGTATTTTAGAACAACTTAGCAATGCCTACAGTTTGAAAGATTCCAAATAACACTTAAAATATTAGTACTCTAAGTATTAAAGCATCACCTTAGAACACTGCTCCTTCATTAAAACGTCTATAGAATCTGTAAATTTTGGAGCAAGGATCCACATTATTTTGTCTCCCCTTTCTTCTCTTTTCCTTACAAGTCCAAGAAATACTTAAATTTAGATCAGAGATTACTCTAATATCCACTGGTATAGCTTAAGCCCTTTTATTGATAGTTTTTCTTCTATGAACTAAAAGTTCATTATTGTCTAAATGATAAAAAACAAATAAAAATATAGACAAAAATGTTATTTCAGTGAATAAACTGTATTTTTGGACAAACTTCCCTAAAGCTGGAGGATTCATTCTGGATTAGAAAAAGGTATCAATAAAAGGGAACCTTTTAGGTCTTTATAAGTGACTCATTTGTAAATATAGTTTAAAAATCATTTAGACCTTGTCTTAGTTAGGGTTTTATTGCTGTGAACAGACACCATGAGCAATGCAAGTTTTATAAAGGACATTTAATTGAGCTGGCTTACAGATTCAGAGACTCAGTCCATTATCATCAAGGTGGGAGCAGGGGAGCATCCAGGCAGACATGGTGCAGGCAGAGCTGACAGTTCTACATCTTCACCAAAGGAAGCCAGAACAGACTGCATCCTCAGGCAGCTAGGAGAAGGGTTGCCAAGCCCACCCCCACAGTGACAACACTTCCGACACACTTCCTCCAACAAGGCCACACTTTCTTTTTTTATTTTTATTTTATTTTATTTTATTTTATTTTATTTTATTTTTTTACGTTCACTGGGTGTTCAGTCTTAGCAGGACCCAGGGCTTCCCCTTCCACTGGTGCTCTTACTAGGGTATTCATTGCTACCTATGAGGTCAGAGTCCAGGGTCAGTCCATGTATAGTCCTTAGGTAGTGGCTTAGTCCCTGGAAGCTCTGGTTGCTTGGCATTGTTGTTCATAAGGGGTCTCGAGCCCCTTCAAGCTCTTCCAGTTCTTTCTCTGATTCCTTCAACGGGGGTCCTATTCTCAGTTTAGTGGTTTGCTGCTGGCATTCGCCTCTGTATTTGCTGTATTCTGGCTGTGTCTCTCAGGAGCGATCTACATCCGGCTCCTGTTGGCCTGCACTTCTTTGCTTCATCCATCTTGTCTAATTGGGTGGCTGTATATGTATGGGCCACATGTGGGGCAGGCTCTGAATGGGTGTTCCTTCTGCCTCTGTTCTAAACTTTGCCTTTCTATTCCCTGCCAAGGGTATTCTTGTTCCCCTTTTAAAGAAGGAGTGAAGCATTCACATTTTGATCATCCGTCTTTATTTCATGTGTTCTATGCATCTAGGGTAATTCAAGCATTTGGGCTAATAGCCACTTATCAATGAGTGCATACCATGTGTGTTTTTCTGTGATTGGGTTACCTCACTCAGGATGATATTTTCCAGTTCCAACCATTTGCCTACGAATTTCATAAAGTCATTGTTTTTGATAGCTGAGTAATATTCCATTGTGTAGATGTACCACATTTTCTGTATCCATTCCTCTGTTGAAGGGCATCTGGGTTCTTTCCAGCTTCTGGCTATTATAAATAAGGCTGCTATGAACATAGTGGAGCATGTGTCTTTTTTATATGTTGGGGCATCTTGTGGGTATATGTCCAAGAGAGAGGTATAGCTGGATCCTCAGGTAGTTCAATGTCCAATTTTCTGAGGAACCTCCAGACCGATTTCCAGAATGGTTTTACCAGTCTGCAATCCCACCAAGGCCACACTTTCTAAAAGTGCCAATCCCTGGACCAAGCATGTACAAACCATCACAGACCTTTAATAGCTTCTTGGCTCTGAAATTTAAACAGAGCAGTTAGCCTCATTCAACTTACTCTTTTTGACCACCATTTATTTCTTTAGCAGTGAGTGCTAAATTATAGTTTGTATTGTAATTCAGAATAACCTTAGGGAACTGGTTTAATAAATCATCAAAGAGAAAATGGGAAGATTGAATAGTTTAAATGATGGTGCTAGAACAGAGAAAATTATAAGGCTAAATATCTGTCTTTTTTATCATTACATGGTCAAAAGTAGTGAATTTTAAAGTAGTAACATGAGCTTCGTTTTACTGTTAATTGTCTAAGTCTATGTGAAATGCTAAAGACATGATTTTCAAAAACTTTACTTAGAAGTAATTTGTTTTGTCTCTTTCAAATCCAGATCACTATCCCTTGGAGTTTAGGGTTTGTCATTTTTCAATAGGTTACTTTTCCCCTTTAACTTTTACTATTATGTAGTTATGATGTGTTTGTAGATATGTTTATACAAAAATACTAAAACAAAATGGAACGAAAATCCCACAGACAAACATTGAGTTTATTTTCTTTTGGTCTGCTACTTCTGGGCATGGGAAGCATGGTTGAGATATACAAGGACATTCCATTTGGCAAAATTAATTTTCCTTTTGCTAGCAGGTATCAAATGCAAATAAGTTCTTGGTTACAAGATAAAGCATGCAACCCTTTCCTCATCTCAGTGCTGGGACCCAGTCTGGCTTTAACCTATGCCAGTACTAATGGGAATAGTTTAATGATGACATCTCATTTAGGGCTGAGTGTTCCAAAGTCTTTCATAGGCCTAGTGAGGCATTGATCTATGACTGCAGTAGTATGTCACTAGAAGTTGTTTTATTGCTATGGTTTTTTTTTTTTTTAGCAAAATAAATGTATTAGGGTTTTCCTCAGGCCCATGCCATATCTAGTCTCTGGTAGTTGGCTATTAAAGCAGCATCAGTTAAGGGTTCTATCTCATTTAGTGGGCCTTAAACGCAGCCATAAAGTGGTTGGTCACTCATAACACTTGTGCCCCTGTCGTACAGGTATTTTTGCAGGCAGGTCACCATTGTAGGTTACTGGGTTTGTAGTTGGGTGTTATTTATGAATTATCTTTCTCCTCTGGGAATATGCAGAGTACCTCCCAGCACCACAAGCATTAGTCAGTAGGCAGCAACTTGACTTCTCTGTGTTAAATGACATAAGTGTTATCTTCAGCAGCAGGCCTTACCATCAGATTGTGAAGAGCAAACACTAGCCCTGGCAATACCCTGAGGTTTTTTCTGGGTTGGGGGGAGGGGGCAGTACATAAGACCCCTTTGTCCAATGATTTAACAAGATGTAACCCATTCCTATCACTGAAGGTTTTATTTGGGGCAGTGACTATTTAGATACCTTTCATATAAGTTTTAGGAAGCTTCTATAGTGATACATTTTCATATGATCCTCAAATGTCTCTTAGTGTTGGTCATTCCTTCCTTTGCACCATCATTTGCCCTTCCCTGCCATTGTTCTCCTGATTTATTCCTAATCTAGTTTCCCCTTTATCTCTCCATGACACTGTATTTTATTACCCTTTCTCTTAGAGATGTTATCCCCATTATCCACCCCTTCTCCCCTTCTCCGAGGCCCTACCAGGTATCTAACCTCTGTGGTGATTTGAATGTAGCCTACATATTGAAAAATTTAAACCTAACATCCACACATAGGAGAAAACATGCAATATACCAATTCTGTAGGTTGCAGCTTTGCATAAAATGCTATCCTTTGCTATACAGAACGTTTCTGTTTCATGACGCACTTATTAATTGTTGGTTTTAATGCCTGTGCTGTTGGTATCCTGTTTTTTCCTGAGCCAATGAGTTCAAGTCTATTCTCTACTCTCTAGTCTAACAGATTCAGGGTATTTTGTCCTATGTTGAGATCCTTAATCTATTTGGACTAAATTTTTTTGCAAGAGGATAAATACAGATCTGTTTGCATTCACATACATACAGTAATGCATCCCATTTGTTGAAGTTGCTCTCTTTTTCCAGTGTGTAATTATGCTTCTTTGTAAAAGAAATCAAGTGTTCATAGGTGTGTGGACTTATGTCCATGTCTTCAGTTCAATTCCATTGATGAACATGTCTGCTTTTATGCCAACACCATGTTGTTTTTATTACTATAGCTCTATCATAATACTTGAAGTCTGAAGTGGTGATATCCTCAAGGAGTCCTTTTGTTATTCAGGATTGTTTTAGCTATCCTACTTTTTCATGTGTGTTTCCATGTGAAATTGAAACTCTGTGAAGAATTTTATTCTGATTTTCATGTGTATTGTATTAAATCTGTAGATTGTTTTTGTTAGAATGGGCATTTTCACAGTACAAATCTTACTGGTCCAATTAGCATGGGAGATTTTTCCATCTTTTCATGTCTTCTTCAATTTCTTTCTTCAGTATCCTGCAGTTTTTGTTATACAAATCTTTCACTTGCTTGATTAGAGTTAGTTCAAGATTTATTTTTAGGCTATTATGGAAGACACTGTTTCCCTGATTGCTTTATCAGGATGCATGTGGAATTTGTATATAGGAAAGATAGTGATTTTTGTGTGTCCATTTTGTATCTTGCTACTTTTACTGAAAGAGTTGATCATCTATAGCAGTTTCCTTGTGGGCTCCTTAGGGGCTTTAGGTATGAAATTAAATCATCTGCAAATAAAGATACTTTGATTTCTTCCTTTCTTGTTAGTATCTTTTTTATCTTATTCAGTCACCTTATTGCTCTATCTTATACTTCAAGTTCTACTTTGTATAGGTCTGGAGAGAGTGGACATCCTGCCTTGCTCCTGATTTTAGTAGAAATGTTTTACTTGGCTTTCCCTTTAAGGTAATGTTGATTGTGGGAGTGTTGCAACTTCCCTTTGTTGTATTGAAGAATGTCCCTTGTACCCATTTTCTCTCTAGAACTTTTATCATGAAGACATGTTGTATGTTTTATAGGCCTTTTCTGCATCTAATGAGATGACCATGCTGATTATCTTAGCGTGTTATATGTGGTGGATTGTGTTTATTGATTTGTGAGTGTTGAACCATCCATGCATCTCCTGGATAAAGCTTACTTGATAATGGTGGATAATCTTTTTCATGGTTTTTTTGTATTCAACTTGCAAGGATTTCATCGAGAAAATTTTAATCTTTGTTTATAAAGAACATTGGCATATAATGTTATTTTTTTTTGTTGGGCCTTTGTGTATGGTTTTAATATCAGGGTAATACTGACTTCAAAAAAAATTAGGAAATGTCCCTTAAGTTTCTATTTTGTGAAATAATTTGAGGCATATTGCCATTAGTTCTCTGAAGGCCTGGTAGAATTCTGGGCTGAATTCATTACATTCCATAACAATGTTTTCCATGTGGAGTCTTTCTTTTATTGTTCCTTCTAGTTTCACGAATACAAATATACAACAGTATATTTAGCATATAAAGTATATTAGATTGCAAGAATAGCTTAGTAAAAAGTACCTAGATACTAAATGACTAAGTTTTAATAAAATTGGCTTTCAACTATAAAAGCGTACTTGGGGGTTGGTATGCAAGAAGTAAAACAAACGAACAAAAAATACCCCAAAAAGCAAACAAAACAACAAAACAACAACAATAACAACAAAACCAAACAACTTCCACAAGAAATTGTGGCTCACTAAAGCATAACTTCTTAAGTAGAAAAGGGAAAGATAAGATTTCTATTGGAGGCTGGAGATCATATATACTATTTTTAAAAAGCATTTAAGTGTCTTTTATCAGAAAAATGTATTAATTAGCCACATCTTGTCCTTTCATTGATGTTTTATGGCTACTCAGTAATGATATCTTGGTTAGGAAAGATCTTTTCCTTCATGTTCATATGATATATTCATTTATTTAAATCTTTTATATTTTAATTAAAATATAATTTAAATAAGGAGTTTTACTTTTCCCTAAATAAATAGCCAGTTGTTCTAGCAAAATGTACCAATCTTCTCTTTCAGGGAAATTTCAAAGGACTGATGGTTAATAAAATATTTGCAATCTGAGCAAGAAGTTTTCCTACATCTTCAGGTTTTGCTTTATCAAGTATATACTAGTTATTGACCATTTTTCCTTTCAAATACATTTTAGTTTGTAAAATGTAAGTTTTAAAAACCCACAAAGACTTCTTAGAAGGGGGAACAAAATATTCACAGGAGGAAATAGAGGGACAAAGAGTAGAGCAGAAACTGAAGGAAAGGCCATCCAGAGTCTGCCCCACCTGAGGATCTGTCCCATATGCTGCCACCAAATCCAGTCACTATTGGGGATGCCAAGAGGTGCATGCTGATCCTCTGTCTCTGACAATCTTTTTGTCCCCTCTTCTATAATGATCTCCGATCACTGAGTGTGGGAGTGCTTAACCCTGCAGTTTGAATGGTTGTAGTGGCCCCCGTCTGTTGCAAAGAGAATTTTCTTAATGAGAGGTTAAGACTACACTTGTTTGTGGGGATAAGGACAAATGTTTATAAATTACTGTTAGGGATTGTGCTGGTAGAGTAAATTAGTGGTTATACATTCTCTTCCAGTAATCATGAGTTCACTAGTACCGAGTAGTTTGTTGAGTTTTCAATGCTAGACATGGAAACCCAATTTGTTGAGATTGTCTTAAGTCCAATTGGAAAGCTGTTGGTTACTGCCAAGGTATGTGTACCACTACTGCACCCTTAGGGTTGGTGTGCCATAGTGGATAGTTTTGGAATTTGTAGGCATCATAGTTGGTAGGACTCTTGGTTTCTTCCCACCTTTGCAAAGAGCTTCTGGTACAAATAACATTAAATCAACTGAACAGCTTAAATTTATATGTAATATAAATATGTAAATTTAGGTAATAGCAATTCATAAAAAAAGAAAGAGACCATGAATTTTAAGAAGAGCTGAGCGGGATGTATGGCAGAGTTTGGCAGGACGAAAGTGAAAGAAGAACTATAATCTCAAATTAAAAACAAATGATAAAATCGAAAGCTATGTCAGACAAAAAAGTATGCAAAAACTAGCATTGAGCTTGTTTACTTACTTTGTTTGTTTTTTGAGACATTTCAGTCTATTTCTTTCTATGTAGACCAGGCTGCCTTTGAATGAATTCATAGTGACCTGCCTGCTTCTACCTTTTGAGTGCTAAGATTAAAGGCATGCATCACCATGCCTCACCAAAGGTTACTCTAGTAAAGTTCCAGTATTCCTCTATGTCATTTATAATCACAAAAAGAAAGGATGGGAGTAGATGGATTAGTGTCATATTCCTCTACAGTTTAAGAAATCATGATTCATAATATAAGTTTGTGATCTTCTTGAGGTTTTCTAAATGTACAAAGAATGTTAATCTTGTCACTTAATCCATATCACATATATTTATTTAAAGAAAAAATTAAAGATGGTTATAATTTTTAAAAAGGCTATAAAAGTATTAGAGTCACTAACATAGATATAAATTGGCCATACTTCTTTTGATATAAGACTAGTTCCTCTCCCAGACCCGGTGAGAGAGAGACCCAACCGCCTGGTCAGGTGGGCACTCCTGAGGCTGCAGAGCGGAAGAGACCACCAACACTGCTCACCCCTGCCCACATCCCTGGCCCAAGAGGAAACTGTATAAGGCCTCTGGGCTCCCGTGGGGGAGGGCCCAGGAGCGGCAGGACCCCTGCCAGAGACACCGCCGGACCCTGAAGGAAACAGACCGGATAAACAGTTCTCTGCACCCAAATCCCGTGGGAGGGAGAGCTAAACCTTCAGAGAGGCAGACAAGCCTGGGAAACCAGAAGAGACTGCTCCCTGCACACACATCTCGGACGCCAGAGGAAAAAGCCAAAGACCATCTGGAACCCTGGTGCACTGAAGCTCCCGGAAGGGGCGGCACAGGTCTTCCTGGTTGCTGCCGCTGCAGAGAGCCCCTGGGCAGCACCCCACGAGCGAACCTGAGCCTCGGGACCACAGGTAAGACCAAATTTTCTGCTGCAAGAAAGCTGCCTGGTGAACTCAAGACACAGGCCCACAAGAACAGCTGAAGACCTGTAGAGAGGAAAAACTACACGCCGGAAAGCAGAACACACTGTCCCCATAACTGACTGAAAGAGAGGAAAACAGGTCTACAGCACTCCTGACACACAGGCTTATAGGTCAGTCTAGCCACTGTCAGAAATAGCAGAACAAAGTAACACTAGAGATAATCTGATGGCGAGAGGCAAGCTCAGGAACCCAAGCAACAGAAACCAAGACTGCATGCCATCATCGGAGCCCAATTCTCCCGCCAAAACAAACATGGAATATCCAAACACACCAGAAAAGCAAGATCTAGTTTCAAAATCATATTTGATCATGATGCTGGAGGACTTCAAGAAAGACATGAACACACTTAGGGAAACACAGGAAATCATTAATAAACAAGTAGAGGCCTACAGAGAGGAATGGCAAAAATCCCTGAAAGAATTCCAGGAAAACACAAACAAACAGATGAAGGAATTAAAAATGGAAATAGAAGCAATCAAGAAAGAACACATGGAAACAACCCTGGATATAGAAAACCAAAAGAAGAGACAAGGAGCTGTAGATACAAGCTTCACCAACAGAATACAAGAGATGGAAGAGAGAATCTCAGGAGCAGAAGATTCCATAGAAATCATTGACTCAACTGTCAAAGATAATGTAAAGCGGAAAAAGCTACTGGTCCAAAACATACAGGAAATCCAGGACTCAATGAGAAGATCAAACCTAAGGATAATAGGTATAGAAGAGAGTGAAGACTCCCAGCTCAAAGGACCAGTAAATATCTTCAACAAAATCATAGAAGAAAACTTCCCTAACCTAAAAAAAGAGATACCCATAGGCATACAAGAAGCCTACAGAACTCCAAATAGATTGGACCAGAAAAGAAACACCTCCCGTCACATAATTGTCAAAACACCAAACGCACAAAATAAAGAAAGAATATTAAAAGCAGTAAGGGAAAAAGGTCAAGTAACATATAAAGGGAGACCTATCAGAATCACACCAGACTTCTCGCAGAAACTATGAAGGCCAGAAGATCCTGGACTGATGTCATACAGACCCTAAGAGAACACAAATGCCAGCCCAGGTTACTGTATCCAGCAAAACTCTCAATTAACATTGATGGAGAAACCAAGATATTCCATGACAAAACCAAATTTACACAATATCTTTCTACAAATCCAGCACTACAAAGGATAATAAATGGTAAAGCCCAACATAAGGAGGCAAGCTATACCCTAGAAGAAGCAAGAAACTAATCGTCTTGGCAACAAAACAAAGAGAATGAAAGCACACAAACATAACCTCACATCCAAATATGAATATAAAGGGAAACAATAATCACTATTCCTTAATATCTCTCAATATCAATGGCCTCAACTCCCCAATAAAAAGACATAGATTAACAAACTGGATACGCAACGAGGACCCTGCATTCTGCTGCCTACAGGAAACACACCTCAGAGACAAAGACAGACACTACCTCAGAGTGAAAGGCTGGAAAACAACTTTCCAAGCAAATGGTCAGAAGAAGCAAGCTGGAGTAGCCATTCTAATATCAAATAAAATCAATTTCCAACTAAAAGTCATCAAAAAAGATAAGGAAGGACACTTCATATTCATCAAAGGAAAAATCCACCAAGATGAACTCTCAATCCTAAATATCTATGCCCCAAATACAAGGGCACCTACATACGTAAAAGAAACCTTACTAAAGCTCAAAACACACATTGCACCTCACACAATAATAGTGGGAGATTTCAACACCCCACTCTCATCAATGGACAGATCATGGAAACAGAAATTAAACAGTGATGTCGACAGACTAAGAGAAGTCATGAGCCAAATGGACTTAACGGATATTTATAGAACATTCTATCCTAAAGCAAAAGGATATACCTTCTTCTCAGCTCCTCATGGTACTTTCTCCAAAATTGACCATATAATTGGTCAAAAAACGGGCCTCAACAGGTACAGAAAGATAGAAATAATCCCATGCGTGCTATCGGACCACCACGGCCTAAAACTGGTCTTCAATAACAATAAGGGAAGAATGCCCACATATACGTGGAAATTGAACAATGCTCTACTCAATGATAACCTGGTCAAGGAAGAAATAAAGAAAGAAATTAAAAACTTTTTAGAATTTAATGAAAATGAAGATACAACATACTCAAACTTATGGGACACAATGAAAGCTGTGCTAAGAGGAAAACTCATAGCGCTGAGTGCCTGCAGAAAGAAACAGGAAAGAGCATATGTCAGCAGCTTGACAGCACACCTAAAAGCTCTAGAACAAAAAGAAGCAAATACACCCAGGAGGAGTAGAAGGCAGGAAATAATCAAACTCAGAGCTGAAATCAACCAAGTAGAAACAAAAAGGACCATAGAAAGAATCAACAGGACCAAAAGTTGGTTCTTTGAGAAAATCAACAAGATAGATAAACCCTTAGCCAGACTAACGAGAGGACACAGAGAGTGCGTCCAAATTAACAAAATCAGAAATGAAAAGGGAGACATAACTACAGATTCAGAGGAAATTCAAAAAATCATCAGATCTTACTATAAAAACCTATATTCAACAAAATTTGAAAATCTTCAGGAAATGGACTATTTCCTAGACAGATACCAGGTATCAAAGTTAAATCAGGAACAGATAAACCAGTTAAACAACCCCATAACTCCTAAGGAAATAGAAGCAGTCATTAAAGGTCTCCCAACCAAAAAGAGCCCAGGTCCAGATGGGTTTAGTGCAGAATTCTATCAAACCTTCATAGAAGACCTCATACCAATATTATCCAAACTATTCCACAAAATTGAAACAGATGGAGCCCTACCGAATTCCTTCTACGAATCTACAATTACTCTTATACCTAAACCACACAAAGACACAACAAAGAAAGAGAACTTCAGACCAATTTCCCTTATGAATATCGACGCAAAAATACTCAATAAAATTCTGGCAAACCGAATTCAAGAGCACATCAAAACAATCATCCACCATGATCAAGTAGGCTTCATCCCAGGCATGCAGGGATGGTTTAATATACGGAAAACCATCAACGTGATCCATTATATAAACAAACTGAAAGAACAGAACCACATGATCATTTCATTAGATGCTGAGAAAGCATTTGACAAAATTCAACACCCCTTCATGATAAAAGTCCTGGAAAGAATAGGAATTCAAGGCCCATACCTAAACCTAGTAAAAGCCATATACAGCAAACCAGTTGCTAACATTAAACTAAATGGAGAGAAACTTGAAGCAATCCCACTAAAATCAGGGACTAGACAAGGCTGCCCACTCTCTCCCTACTTATTCAATATAGTTCTTGAAGTTCTAGCCAGAGCAATCAGACAACAAAAGGAGATCAAAGGGATACAGATCGGAAAAGAAGAGGTCAAAATATCACTATTTGCAGATGATATGATAGTATATTTAAGTGATCCCAAAAGTTCTACCAGAGAACTACTAAAGCTGATAAACAACTTCAGCAAAGTGGCTGGGTATAAAATTAACTCAAATAAATCAGTTGCCTTCCTCTATACAAAAGAGAAACAAGCCGAGAAAGAAATTAGGGAAACGACACCCTTCATAATAGACCCAAATAATATAAAGTACCTCGGTGTGACTTTAACCAAGCAAGTAAAAGATCTGTACAATAAGAACTTCAAGACACTGAAGAAAGAAATTGAAGAAGACCTCAGAAGATGGAAAGATCTCCCATGCTCATGGATTGGCAGGATTAATATAGTAAAAATGGCCATTTTACCAAAAGCAATCTACAGATTCAATGCAATCCCCATCAAAATACCAATCCAATTCTTCAAAGAGTTAGACAGAACAATTTGCAAATTCATCTGGAATAACAAAAAACCCAGGATAGCTAAAGCTATCCTCAACAATAAAAGGACTTCAGGGGGAATCACTATCCCTGAACTCAAGCAGTATTACAGAGCAATAGTGATAAAAACTGCATGGTATTGGTACAGAGACAGACAGATAGACCAATGGAATAGAATTGAAGATGCAGAAATGAACCCACACACCTAAGGTCACTTGATTTTTGACAAAGGAGCCAAAACCATCCAATGGAAAAAAGATAGCATTTTCAGCAAATGGTGCTGGTTCAACTGGAGGGCAACATGTAGAAGAATGCAGATCGATCCATGCTTATCACCCTGTACAAAGCTTAAGTCCAAGTGGATCAAGGACCTCCACATCAAACCAGACACACTCAAACTAATAGAAGAAAAACTAGGGAAGCATCTGGAACACATGGGCACTGGAAAAAATTTCCTGAACAAAACACCAATGGCTTATGCTCTAAGATCAAGAATTGACAAATGGGATCTCATAAAACTGCAAAGCTTCTGTAAGGCAAAGGACACTGTGGTTAGGACAAAACGGCAACCAACAGATTGGGAAAAGATCTTTACCAACCCTACAACAGATAGAGGCCTTATATCCAAAATATACAAAGAACTCAAGAAGTTAGACCGCAGGGAAACAAATAACCCTATTAAAAAATGGGGTTCAGAGCTAAACAAAGAATTCACAGCTGAGGAATGCCGAATGGCTGAGAAACACCTAAAGAAATGTTCAACATCTTTAGTCATAAGGGAAATGCAAATCAAAACAACCCTGAGATTTCACCTCACACCAGTGCGATTGGCTAAGATCAAAAACTCAGGTGACAGCAGATGCTGGCGAGGTTGTGGAGAAAGAGGAACACTCCTCCATTGTTGGTGGGATTGCAGACTGGTAAAACCATTCTGGAAATCAGTCTGGAGGTTCCTCAGAAAATTGGACATTGAACTGCCTGAGGATCCAGCTATACCTCTCTTGGGCATATACCCAAAAGATGCCTCAACATATAAAAGAGACACGTGCTCCACTATGTTCATCGCAGCCTTATTTATAATAGCCAGAAAATGGAAAGAACCCAGATGCCCTTCAACAGAGGAATGGATACAGAAAATGTGGTACATCTACACAATGGAATACTACTCAGCTATCAAAAACAACGAGTTTATGAAATTCGTAGGCAAATGGTTGGAACTGGAAAATATCATCCTGAGTGAACTAACCCAATCACAGAAAGACATACATGGTATGCACTCATTGATAAGTGGCTATTAGCCCAAATGCTTGAATTACCCTAGATCCCTAGAACAAACGAAACTCAAGACGGATGATCAAAATGTGAATGCTTCACTCCTTCTTTAAATGAGGAAAAAGAATACCCTTGGCAGGGAAGGGAGAGGCAAAGATTAAAACAGAGACTGAAGGAACACCCATTCAGAGCCTGTCCCACATTTGGCCCATACATATACAGCCACCCAATTGGACTAGATGGATGAAGCAAAGAAGTGCAGACCGACAGGAGCCGGATGTAGATCGCTCCTGAGAGACACAGCCAGAATACAGCAAATACAGAGGCGAATGCCAGCAGCAAACCACTGAACTGAGAATAGGTCCCCTATTGAAGGAATCAGAGAAAGAACTGGAAGAGCTTGAAGGGGCTCGAGACCCCAAAAGTACAACAATGCCAAGCAACCAGAGCTTCCAGGGACTAAGCCACTACCTAAAGACTATACATGGACTGACCCTGGACTCTGACCCCATAGGTAGCAATGAATATCCTAGTAAGAGCACCAGTGGAAGGGGAAGCCCTGGGTCCTGCTAAGACTGAACCCCCAGTGAACTAGTCTATGGGGGGAGGGCGGCAATGGTGGGAGGGTTGGGAGGGGAACACCCATAAGGAAGGGGAGGGGGGAGGGGGATGTTTGCCCGGAAACCGGGAAAGGGAATAACACTCGAAATGTATATAAGAAATACTCAAGTTAATAAAAAAAAAAAAAAAAAAAAAAAAAAAAAAATACTCAAGTTAATAAAAAAAAAAAAGAAAGAAAAAAAAAAAAAGACTAGTTCCTCAAAATCAATGATTATGTTTTATATACAGAATTTTCCTTAAACTGACTTTTCTTTTGTCGCTTACTCTTTTTTCTTTCTCCTTTCCTTCCTCCATTCTTCTCTTCCTTTTTTACGGTGTTCTCATAAGGTTATCAGTAACACTGGAACCATCTTTAATTCAAGCAGAAATAATTTTAGTTGTTTTTTTTTCTTCCTTTTGAGATTTTGAGATTCTCACTTCATAAGAAGTGTTGAAATACAGACACACACACACACACACACACACACACACACCCCATTTTCTAGGAAGACATGACTCGATTTTGTGCAAAAAAGCAAGGTTGTACCTTAGATGATTTACCATTTTTAGCTAATACTACTGAGAGGTCAGAATTATAGTGCATTATTCATAACTGGAAAATGTTAGCAGGAACTTAAAATTGCCTTAATTATTATTGAATGAATCATATTCCTCTTAAATGGCTTTTAATCTGTGATGCTATAACCATTGGGAACAAGTTTCCAGGATGGCTGATGACAATAAAAAGTAATTATAGTTTTTTTACATTGTTACATACTTTAGTATATTTCTTATTTTCTTTCTTGAAATGAAATGGATTCATTCTTAGTTCATTAGAAATGTTTTTTAGTCCTATAAAATACCTTGAGTTCATTAGCCTGCCACTTAAAGCTGTCATAAGGAATGGAAAGACATAGTTCAGAAATGGAGCTCATAATTTATCATGAATAAAACTCTAGTTTCAATTCCCAGAACCACAAAAATTAAAAATTAAAATTATTATGAATATTTAACATTTTAGTAAAGGAGTTTTCATTTCAAATATAAAATTAAAAAGCCAATATTGGTATAATTGATATTAACTTAAGTATATTTACCAGTATTTTCTATAGCTTTCACCATAATTGCTTTTTGTGCATATCAAGTTATGTTTTTACTTTGTTATGTTTATAATATCTGCAAACCAGTTTTTTAAGAACTTGCTTGTAGCTACTCAAGATATGTCTTGGTAGGTTCTTTGTTGCTGTCACAGGTCCATTTGTAACTGTAAAGACCCCTGTAAAAGACAGTGGTATTATATTTATATGTATGCAAATCTTATATCCCTCAGGACCTTTTCATTAAAATTCACCAGTGGATGAATTTGGGATTTGGTTGAAATAAAAACTCAAGAAAAGATTGTTTGTACAGCTGCTTTCAAGCAAAGACCAAAATCTCATAGGAGGGTGAATGAATACATTGTTGCTGAGCCAAGCTCAGAAATTTCTTGAGTAGTGTTTTATAAAATATAAAATCATTACATATGTTGGATCTTTGCCCTTGCCCTCACCTCCCCACATTCCTTTCTCTTTCCCTTCTACATAGTCTTCTTTCTTAAGAAGGGATGATTGTTTATTTTTGTTTTATAGACAATTGAAAAGTATTTTTGTCGTCTTGTAAGACTTAAGTAGATAAGTAACCTTAGAGTAATATTTTAAATCACCACTTTTAGATTATGAAACCCAAGAAAGGCATGAAATCCATGTATCTTTCTTTTATAAACTACTGTTTATGAAAGTAGGCTTTTTAATAGGAATTCAATAAGAATCATATTGCTAAACTCCATTAACTGTTCATTGGCCAACAATAAGAATATCATTTTAAAATATGACTTAAGAGCTTTAAATGTCATGTAAAAGTTAATTCTTAAATTCTCAGCAAGCAATTTTTGTTTATTAAGAAACATTTTACAGAGGTTAAATTGTAGCTGGAGAGGCAGTGTTTCCTCTGTAGGAAGCAGTGATCAGTTAAGTTGTTTCTACAGCACAGTATTAGCTAAGGTACTGCCATTTCATCTGTATTGTTAGGTGTGTCTTCTCTCACTGGGGCCAGACCAGGAGTCCTCTACTGTATATGTATTGGTGGCTTCATATCAGCTCATGTATGCTGCCTTGGTGGCTCAGTGGCTAGGAGATCTCTTGGGTTCAGGTTAGTTGAGACTGCTGGTCTTCCCATGTGACTGCTCTCCTCAGCTTCTGGCTTTTCCCTAATTCAACCACCAGCTTCTGCCCATTGGTTTGGTTTAAATTATATATGTCTGACTCTTTCAGCTGCTTGTTGGGCCTCTCAGAGGACAGCCATGGTAGTAGGCTCCTGTCTGTAAGCACACGTAGATAGCATGAGTAATAGTGTCAGGCCTTGGAGCCTCTGCTTGAGATGAATCCCAAATTGGGCCTGTCACTGGGCCTCCTCTCAGTCTCTTCTCCATTTTTGTCCCTATAGTTCTTTTAGACAGGAACAATTCTGGGTCAGAGTTTTTGACTATGGGATGGCAACCCCATCTCTCCACTTGATGCCCTGTGTTTCGATTGCAGTTCCTGATCTGCTGCACCCAGGGCAACATGCAAGGACCCTCTCCCAAATAACCCCAGCAGTTAGGACCCCAGAGTTATACAGTGGACTCAGGACTCATCCCTTCCACTTGAAGTATATGTATCTTTAAAAAATTATTTATTTATTTTATGCAAGTGCTCTAGCTGCATGTTCACCTATATACCAGAAGAGGGCATCAGAATTCATTATAGATCTTTGTAAGTTGCCTACCATGTGGTTGCTGACAATTGAACTCAGGACCTCTAGAAGAGCAACTAGTGCTGTTCCCTGAGCCATCTTTCCAGTTCCTATATGTATCTTCTTACAACTGCTTCTTCCTTCCTTTATTACTATCAGACAATTATTATTCTTAACCACTGGAAAGAATTTAGAGTCCAGAGGGAATGCAAGGAAAGCAGGAATATCTTTTTCTGATCAACATTTTATATGATGGCAATATAATGTATCCTTTATTTTCATGTTTCAAAAAATAACCTAGCTTATCTTGATAAGGCTCATTATAAATGTTATTTAATATCTAAGCAATATTGAGTGTAAAAATATTCCAAGATTTATAAAGCATATAAAATGCTATTCAGATGAATTTCAAATAAACAGTAGCACAAAATATGAATCAGGAATCTCAGGTTGCTAAGAAAGAGTATGCTCTCCATGGAGGACGAGTTCTGGGAAAACATTGAGGTCTTATCTCAATACATTTCTCCAATGTGATCATTTTTTTTTCTTTGCAGATTTAAACCACTTTTCTAAATTACTTCCTGCATCTTACATTTTTACCACATTATCCACTTCTATATGATTCCTCTTTGGAACTCCTTGCCTTTCTCCCATATCAGGATACTTATCTCACCACTTTTCCAAGTCCTGTTACCAACTTTTAATTATTCATTCAACAACCAATTATTAAGGGCCTATTTGTTAGGCAGGAATTGTTCTAAGCAATATGATTAAAAAGCTAAACAGAATCAGACATAGTCCATTTCTTCCTGGAGCTAATATTTTATTGAGAGAAAAACACATGAAGCATGGAATCACACAGACAACAAAATATATGTTAACTAAAAATTAAAATTGGGCATTATTTTAGAACCTGCTTCATAGTCATAAAAATTATGATACCACGGGTTCTTTTCTTTTTGTTGTTTGCTCCATGAGATTCTTGAATAGTAATAATATTGACATTCATTTGTTATAGGAAAAGTTTGCTCAGCAGAGGATATGGCTTTAAACTCTGAAATTGTGAATAAGATTTGTTTCATGTCAAAGAAGGATCATGGATGATATACTGAGACTGTGTTTAATAATGGATGAGACCATTTGTTTCAGAAGTTACTTTATGCCAAGATTATCTATTTCACTCAGAATTAATGAGCCTGTTAAAATGATTAGTTATAACCTAGAGGTAAAATTTACCTCTATATCAACATACTTCTATACATAGCATTTAAATGAAATTAATACCATTGTCCACATTATCTGTTGATTGTGATTTCTTATTGAGGATAACATGGGTATAATTCTGAATAATATATTCTATAGGTCTTTTCATTCACTTACCCTACTAGGTATATAGTAAAAGGATTATTAGTACTGTTGAATCAAATATCTTAAAGACATGTTTAGAAAATATGCACACTGCAGTAAATATGGCTGAAATAGCTGACCCAGTGGTGAGACCAAGCTGGAGGATTAGCTCCTATCAGAGTATCCTCTCTTTAACAAAATGCAACGTGGCTACTAATCGCTATTCCATCTATTGAAGCCAAATAGAGGATTTCAGAGCATGGGTCTGAATAAAATCTTTAGTCATTCTTTCATTTTCTCATATTTTCCATTCATTTTCTCTAGTCTTGGAGGAAGGTCACTCCTCTCCCTCCCTGCATGAAATATCTGTCCATTTTAATCACTTTTTTGTCATTGAGTTTAGTATTATTTTTATTTTCTGAAATTAATACCGTGTTAAAAGTACGATTTACAAATATTTCTTCCTTGTGTGGGTTTTCATTTTTCCATATTAATAGTATCCTTTGCTACACAAAAGTCTCAGATTTTGATGAAGTAAAAATTATGTGTCTTTTCTTTTGTTAACTGTAATTTATATGTCTCACCATAAAAAAATTGTATGTTTTCTTTTTGAAGTAAGCATAGGAATAAAATTTTTTATTTGAAATTTTCATTATCTTAAATGAGCATGTAGTCTTTCACACTTTGATTCAAATAGAATCTGCCTCTTACCATTTATTTTATCCATGGAATTTTCAGTTCTATTAATGTGTTGTTATATGGAATCAGATATTCTTACATATTGCAGCACCATTAAAGGAAATAAATATAAATATATATTTTTCGGGGTTGGGGATTTGGCTCAGTGGTAGAGCGCTTGCCTAGGAAGCGCAAGGTCCTGGGTTCGGTCCCCAGCCCCGAAAAAAAAATATATATATATATATATTTTTCTACATGACAACCCATTTTGACTAGATGGAGAGCACAATATATATTTCTTTAACAAAATCCTTTCGTTGAATTAAGGGTTAAGAACAGATAGTCTTATATGAGAGATTTGCCTCATTTTACCTATTGAATGTTTTAAAATTATATCTTAATCATATATCCTTCACATTAATGCCTAGACAAATTATATTCTATGTTATAGTGCTTTGCATACTTTAATAAATCTGAGTTCTTCATTGGTATGCACTAGTTCGTATCATTGTTACTTTAGCTTCCATTATATGAGTAGCCATATTTTCATGGTCCTAGTGAATTTTGCATATGTAAATGATGCAATTAAACCTTTCGATAGAAATACAAGCTCTTTAGCATTATAAATGGGAATGTTTTTGACATTAATGACTAGTATGATAAAAATGGTTGCTCTGGAGGATTGAAAGCAGTCTTTCTCACTTTTTCTCCATTCTCAATTCAGTGTAGTATTTAAAAGCAGGGAGAATGAACTTGCCTTCATGTGCTACCTTACCATTTCTAAGGTGTAGAATCCTAGGCATGTCCCAGATTTTCCAATTTCTTGCTACAAAATCAAGCGAGCGATACGCAATAAGTTTGTTTTAAAAATTAAATGAGAAAATATTTGTAAAGTACTTAAGTTAATGCTTGGTACACAATGGAGATACAAACACACACACACACACACACACACACACACACACACACACACACACACACATATATATATATATATATATATATATATATATATATATATATATATATAAAATCAGTCCCTCAGCCTTAGTTCTATGGAAATAAAAGAAAGCTATGAAAATAATAGTCTTTGTCTAAAATAAAATAAGACAGAGTAATTGGGGACAAACCTAGACAAAAGTTGTCTTCTTTTTCTATTACATTTGATTTTCTTCAGAGTACATGTGGAAATGAATTACATGTTACTTGTTTGACAGCAACTGTGTATTTGCAGAAGGTTAACTGAATGATTGCAGTGACTGAAATAAAGAAGTATTTGCAAAGCCACCATGTATTGTATTGGTTTCATTGTTGTCTAAGGACTAGGGACAAAGTTTTCCTTTCCAATTATTTGAATGCAGCTTTAGAATGTGTATCTGTCATCTTTCCATTTTGCTCATTTGCTGAAAATATGCCAGCGTGGAATTTAGCTTCGGTAATTTTTTTTCCCATTTGGCTCTTGTTATTAGAGAAATAGTTTTAACTAGCATTGTTTTTACCTGTGTGAAAAGTATGGTTCTGTTAGTGAATGTTATTTTGTCTCATATAACTACAGTTTCTCTCCCCATCATGCTATCTTTTTTTACAAGAACGTAATACAATTTATTGGTGGAAGGTTTTTTGGTTTGGTTTGGTTTTGGTTTTGTCTTCTATGATCTGATATAGTCTGATTTAGTCAGAACAGATCCAATCTCAAAACCTCTGGGACTACTTTTTCATCCTGATTTTTCTGGTCAGTTACTTACTGGGTATACTTAGGGAGTTACTTAATCTTGCTCCTTTTCCTCCCATTAATTTTCTTATCCAGTTTACATCCCCATCACTACATCACTTCCAAGTTCTCCCCTTACACAATCCCACCCCCATTCTCCCCGTCCTTGCTCTTTTTAACCTCTTAAGCTTTAAAACTGATATAGCAATAGTTTCCTGGCCTTATTTGATACTTCCCTATCTACTCTCCGTTCTCACGAATATCCTATCATCTCCTGAAGGAATATTCTCTTTGCCTTTTAATTTCTAAATTACTCCTCATCCCCCTCACTGTCTGGCTTCTGTTTTTATTGTTTTAACACACTTTTGTCTAAAATCACTGATGATTTAATTGTCAAATACAGGCTAGTTTCATTCCTTATATGAATGGAATGCTGTGTTTGATTTACTACTTGTCTTTCCTAACTACTTTGTTATCTGTTCTCTTTGAACTACTTTCTGTTCTCATTAAAGATGCAGTTTTCTGTAGCTATCTTTCAGGTGTGTGGCCCAATATATCTTTGACCTCATGCACCTTTCTCAGAGCATCCTACCCATTTATATCTTTGCTTCCTTCACTAATTATCTTAATATATCAAATTGTAACAATCATTTTGCATACCTATCTCAGCCTTTAAAGGTCTGAGGTCTGTTGTATTTATTATCTTTCTATTACAAGCATTCAGGGCTGTGTGTGACTCATAGGTTCCGCATCTTCCCTTTGTTGATTGCATGAACATTTTCATTTTCAAAATAAAAATCCTGTTTTTCTTTGTGACACTATCACATATTTAGTATACACATATAGTATAGGATCTTAAGACACTTAGCATGCATTTGCAATGAATAGTGCCAATGTACATGATTATTTTGCTTTGAGACTTTCTGAACCTTCATATGCATTATACAGTAGTCTTAAAGTACTTAGGTGGGAGTCTCTCATTTTCTTACACTCATTCTACCTAGACGTGCATCTACTATCTCCTTATTTCCTCTTTCTCTTTTTTTATTCCCTCTATTTTACTAGAGATAAATGGGTCTTTTCTATACATAAACATTTCAAGTATCAATATCTTAACAAAAGAAAACCAAACAGCCCCATATTTCTCAGGTATCCACTTCCTGCCCTCTTCTCTTATTATAGTCTGCTTGGAAGACTCCTCAACTCATTCAATGCTGTCTTATTCCACCACCATGAAAATAGCACCGATAAAGAGAAACCATAAGCAACATGCTATATTCCGTTAATATAAGTCAAACGTTCTTTAAATAATGAGGTAGTTTGTGGTCTTCCAATCGTATTTTTCTTTCTCCCCTGCTATGTGCATATTGGTGAGGGCTAAAATTATTTCACTTGGTACAGCAAAACAAAGATAATTATATGCTGTCAGGAACCAGACTGCTTTTAGGACTTTTTCCCCGCTTGGGGCTATGTATCTCCATTATAGGATTTTTTTGTTTTGGTATACGTGTCTTAACCATCTCTCTTTTTTTCTCTTCTTGCTTAGTATTTCTACCCTCTCCTATTTTTTTGCTAAAATGTAGCCAATAGTGGAATCTTATCTCCCTTTTTGATATAACCAATGCCATTAGTTTGTGATAATTGTTTCATTGTCTTGATAATCCTTACCTAAAATTCTAGAGACCTAATCATAATATTCCAATTAGCCATCTGTGCCAGTCTACTTTAAAGATGATTGAACCTAGCACAGTCGGTAGCCTGGACAGTCACTTATTAATTGCCGTGGGTAATTTGAAAAATATATTTTTAAGAGCATGAAATTCAGTGTGACTATATTTTAGACTTGAGTTAAATCCAAATGATAATGGATTAGGGGATTCATTGCACCTTAAAAAAAAAAAGAAGAAAAAAAACGCTTAGGCTTAAAATGGATGACAGAAAACACAGCAATGGAGGGAATCAAACGGTTTTTTTTTAATCTTTAAGATAGTAAAATTTTAAGTGTAAAAAGAATCAATTAATAGAAATTGGATGAGTGTATTTCGTTTTGAAATTATTCAAGTAGTGCTATGGTGATAGAAGATAGAAGTCCCGAATACAGGAAGGCAGATTCATTAGCCTTATGTAATGAAGGAGACCCCTCACTCTGAAATGGTAGTAAATGAAAAGGTTTGATGCACATAACTCTGAAAGTAGGGGGATCTGTTTATATTCATTATTCTGAATATGTGTCTGAAAGCAAAACTTGAAAGATAGATAAAGGTTTTCAATAATTGCCAGGAAATAGAAACCTAACAATGAATACACACACACACACACACACACACACACACACACACACACACACACACACACACACACCATATAGAGATTGAGAATAAATGAATAATTTGACTAGTCCAAAGTCCAAACGGAATCAGATCGTGGCGTGCCATAGTAGGAGTTATTGCTTGCTTTCCATCTGTCCATTGATTGGTTTACTTCACCTGGTTTTTTTCTATTCTGTTCTAATTTTATTTTGTAGGTCTCGATGACTGCTTACAGCAGTATATTAAGAACTTTGAGAGGGAGAAGATCAGTGGAGACCAGCTGCTACGCATTACACATCAGGAGCTAGAAGATCTGGGAGTCAGCCGTATTGGCCATCAGGAGCTGATCTTGGAGGCAGTCGACCTTCTGTGTGCACTGGTAAGGACTGAAATTGACTGAAAAGGAGACATTTAATGTCTCTCTTCCACTATCCACTTATTTGTCTTTTTTTCCTCCTCTTCTTTTACAGTCTAAATATAGTTGGAGAAAATTCTCGTTTTTAGCTAAGTATAGCATTTGTATACTTCTGTAAATTTATTACATTAATGCTAAATGAGAAAGAAGCTTAAATGTCAACTAGTAATGACCACATGAAAAGTGAGTTGAAGCTAAGCTAAAGGATTTTTTTAAAACTTTTTATTGTTTCTTTGTGAATTTTACATCAGACACACCAACTTCACTCATCTCTCAATCCCCTCATACCTGCCCTCCTCACTTATCATCCTCCCTGCCTAATAGAAAAAAAAATCTCATTGTGGAAGCTGTAGGGTATCACAGTGTGTCTTATGTATACCTTTTTGCCCACACTTTTTTTTGTTCATAAATGTCTATGGCATTGAGTCATTGGTCTGGTTTAATAGTGATGCTTTATATACAGAATTATATGTAGTCACTTGTTAAATCCACTTCTTATAAAATTTGAACTATTAAATAATCTTGTTTTTACAAAAATTTAAAGAAAATTATTTAGATTTTATTTCCATACATAATCAGTAAAAATAAACTACAATACACTATATGGTCACTTTCTTTAGTTAAGAAAAAATGCATAATAAATTAAAAAATCAATATCAAACTAAGCTTTCTCTAAGCTTGTGGTAATGTGTTAGATATTCTGATATTTGATATAGTCAGAATTTTTCCAGATTAAGTAAGGTAAAACTAATCTGAATGGATTTAAATTCTTACAATTATTTGAAAGCGAAGGAACCTACCAATATAAAGACAAAGTATGTAATTTTATAACCTAAAATTTGAATGTTAGCTCAACTAGTTACAGGTAACATGTCAACAAGTCTTTATACTGTACCACAGTTTGTTTAAAGGTCAGTAACCTGCCTCCTTGTAGTGACCTGAGACATATGGAATTATTTTTGCATAGTGCCTAATTCAGTGTCTAGCACACATTATATCTTCAACAAACTATTTTTGAGATGATGGTTTATAAAATCAAGTAGATAATTAAATACAGATCAACAGGTATATTGATTTATATACCAGTAATCTTTTAACTGTGTCTAAGACTTAATTTTTGTCCCCTTGTAAAATATATTTCAGGAGACTGACAAGAAAATAAGTTGCAATGACCAAAATATAGAATATGAGGTAAATATTAGGGAAATATAGTGAAAATAACTTTTTATTAAACTGCATAAGTATATATTGCATAATTAGCCTAATGGAGGATATGTATGTGTTTAGTGTGTAGAGAGAGTAAAAGAATGGTATTACACATAGATAAAATAATGTATACACACAGAGAGACAGGGACAGAAAGACAGACAGACACACACACACACACACACACACACACACACACACAAGAGGTGAGAGATAGAGAGTAAGTGAGAGATATTGATTGATTGATTGATATGTCAATTCAGACCTAAATATGGATGCACACTCTATCGAAATCGGGTTTAAGCAGTTACACCTGAAGCAAGGGACCATACTAATGGTCAGGAAAGGGCCCAGTGTTTTAACACAGTAATCTCCAAATTCATGTTGGGGTGGCCCTGAAGTTATTGTAGAAATAGAGTTAGATTGTAGAGAGCTGCTGATCTAGCAGTGTCTGAGTCTCTGTTTGCCACATTTTACAGTATTTATAATTCAGTATTTCAGATATTGAACTGTATATAAAGATGCAAGGGGGTCTGACACCTTCTTTAGACCTCTATAGGTATTGCTCTTATTTGGTACACAAAATAAATGTTGGCAACGTACCCATACATATCACATAAAATCAAAACAAAACCCTTTTTTTCTTTTATTTTCTTGGATTTTTATTTACATTTCAAATGTTATCCCCGTTCCCAGTTTCCCCTGCAGAAACCCTCTGTCTCCCCCAGTTTCTGTAAGGGTGCTCCCCCACCCACCCAGCCACTCCCACCCACCTCCCCACTCTGATATTCTCTTACACTGAGGCATCTATCCTTCACAGGACCAAGGGCCTCTCTTCCCACTGATACCCTACAAGGCCATCCTCTGCTACATATGGGGTTGGAACCATAGGTCCCTCCCTGTGTACTCTTGGGATGGTGGTTTGGTCTCTGGGAGCTCTGGGGTTGGCTAATACTGTTGTTCTTAAGGGATTTCAAACCCCTTCAGCTCTTTAGTCCTTTCTCTTAACTCCTCCATTGGGGTCCCCATGCCTAGTTCGATGGTGAGCGTCTGCGTCTGTATTTGTCAGGCTCTGGCAGAGTCTCTCAGGAGACTGCTATATCAGGCACCTGTCAGCAAACACTTCTTGGCATCCCCTATTGTGTCTGGGTTTGGTGGCTGTATATGGGATGGATCCCCAGGTGGGGCAGTCTCTGGATGGCCTTTCTTTCCTTCAGTCTCTGCTCCACACTTTGTTTCCATTTTTTGTTTCCCCTTCCAAGAAGGACTGAAGCATCCACACTTTGGTCTTCCTTGTTCATGGGCTTCATGTGGTCTGTGGATTGTATCTTGGGTACTCTGAGCTTTTGGCTAACACACTTATGTGTTCCTTGGTTTACCTCACTCAAGATGATATTTTCTAGTTCCATCCATTTGCCTAAGAATTTCATGAAGTCATTGTTTTTAATAGCCGAGTAGTACTCCATTGTGTAAATGTACCATATTTTCTGTATCTGAGTCCTGAGGTTCATGACTATCTAGTTTTTGACCTTTACAAAAAAATCAGGCATGGTACTGGTACAGAGACAGGCAGGTAGATCAATGGAATAGAATTGAAGACCCAGAAATGAACCCATACACCTATGGTCACTTGATCTTGGACAAAGGTGCTAAAACCATGCAATGGAAAAAAGATAGTATTTTCAGCAAATGGTGCTGGTTCAACTGGAGGTCAGCATGTAGAAGAATGCAAATTAACCCATTCTTATCTCCTCGTACAAAGCTTAAGTCCACGTGGATCAAGGACCTCCACATAAAACCAGATACACTCAAACTAATAGAAGAAAAAGTGGGGAATAGTCTCAAACACATGGGCACTGGGGAAATTTTCCTGAACAAAACACCAGTGGCTCATGCTCTAAGATCAAGAATAGACAAATGGGACCTCATAGAACTGCAAAGCTTCTGTAAGGCAAAAGACACTGTCATTAGGACAAAACGGCAATCAACAGATTGGGAAAAGATCTTTACCAATCCTACATCTGATAGAGGGCTAATATCCAAAATATACAAAAAACTCACAAGTCCAGAGAATCAAATAACCCTACTAAAAAAACAAAACTTTTAAATTAAAAATTACTAGTGTAGTGCACCTATTTCAAAAAGGAAGTTATTTAGGAAGAAGGAATTTCATGTGAAGACAAGCATGAAAGAACGTGGAGTACATGAGAAAATGAAAATGTGGTTTGCTTTGTCTTATATGATGATGTATATTGGGAAGAAAGGTCACATACATATTCTGTCATATAATTTTTAATTTGTTTCTATGTAGTTTCTATCTAGTATAGTTGGTTCTTCCAGGGAAGATACTCTTGTCTAATTAGCATTTTCTTTAATTTTCTGTTCAACAGTTAGCATGTACAAGGCATTGAATTAATATCTCACTGAATCAAACTTCTAGAGAACTGTGACTTTTTTTTCTCTAGCCTATATAGCCTTTGATTCTGAAATTTCTGTTCTTAGTATAAAGAAGGCAAAAAAAAATTACCAAATGTATTTTGTTTATTTTAAGCTATGCTAGCTTTTTCTCTTGTTCTAAAGTTAGTCCCTGTCTTAGTCAAGGTTTGTGTTCCTACACAAACATCATGACCAAGAAGCAAGTTGGGGAGAAAAGGGTTTATTCAGCTTACTTCCATTCAGCTTACATTTCCAAATCCCCCAAGAAGGTCAGGACATGAACTCCCACAGGGTAGGAACTTGAAGGCAAAAGTAGATACAGAAGCCACGGAGGAGTACTGCTTACTGGCTTGCTTTCCCTGGCTTGCTCAGCTTTCTCTCTTATAGAACCCAGGACCACCAGCCAACGGACGGCACCACCCACAATACACTGGGTCCTCCCACCCTTAATCTCTAATCCAGGAAAATGCCTTACAGCTGGATCTCATGGAGGCATTTCCTCAAGGGAGGCTCTTTTCTCTGTGATGACTCCAGCTTGTGTCGACTTGACACACAAAACCAGCCAGTATAATACCTATGAAGAATAATTATTGTAGCTGTTAAAAAAAATGAAAGGATTTATTTAGTCATTTTTCTTTTTCTTTTTTTGAATAATATTCATTGAGTATCCTATATATTATATATACAATGTTATTCCAAAAAGAAGATATTTATGATTTGGAGGCTCATTAATTCTTTCAATCTATGATGCTATATCATTCTTAAACAAAGGCATAAATATTATTGAAAATTGTAAAAGCATAAAGTATGAGTGGTTTATTTTGTGGCCCTTAGTTTGTGTGCTGACAATATATTTTATTGAAAATCATAAGTGAATTGTTTATGATTAATAAACATAATTATCAGTATACAAATTCTTTTTATTTCATTTTATATATTCTTTTCATAGAATAGATATTTTGTATGAAAAATCCGGGGTCGGGAATTGATAAGATGTGTTTCTTTAAACTGTAATTGCTTAAATTATTCAAAATTATCTGCTTTCTAAAATGTTTCATTAAAGCACATCTTTGACAATTCACAAATATTTACAAAGAAAAGTATTATAAGTCTAAGTACCTGCTGTTTGGTGCATTCTGATTGAAATAATGTTGAAATTTTGCTAGATGAGAATTTCCACTAGTTTGAAAACTTGATTTCCTAAAATGTGGTCCATGCTCCTTCATGTCTTTCATGTATAACATTTCAAATGCAAATAAATAAAATGGAAGACTTGCATGGATAGAGTGCTAATTCATTAAGACTAGACTTTCTGTGGGTCTGTTAGTTCTAAATCATGACTGGTTCCTGGCCCATGTGTTAGTAGACAAATATATGAACATATAGGTAATAAAGAGGACAAAGAAAGCAGTTAAGTATAGCCCATAAAGAAGCTTTTGTTTTCTTAAATAAATCCTTTTGATAACACCTACGTTGGTTAGGGTTTCTATTGCTGTGATGAAACACTGACTAAAAGTAACTTAGGGAGAAAAGGTTTGTTGTTTTGTTTTTGCTTCCATATCTCAGTCCTTCATTGAAAGAATTTGGGGCAGGAACCAAAACAGGGAAGAGACCTGGAAACGAGCTGATACAGAGGCTGTGAGGGAGTCTTGTACTTCATAGCTTGTTTAGACTACTTTCTTATAGCACCCAGCTCCACTGGCGAAGGGATGGCACCACTCACAATGGGTTAGGTTTTTCTATATTGATCATTAATCAATGAAATGTCCTACAGGCTTCCCGGCATATACCCAGGTACTATGGAAGCATTTTTCTCACTTAAAGTTTACTCCTCTCAGATGACTAGTTTGTGTCAGGATGACATAAAAACTAGCTCCTAACAGTGGAAGAGGGGGTTTCTCTGATTCTTTTGCCTGTTCTTGGGACCCTTTTATTCCTATTGGGTTACCTCATCCATCATTGATAGGAAGCTGTGTGCCTTATTTTATTACATCTTTTTATGCAGTGTTCTGCTGATAGCACTGGACAGCCTGCTGTTTTCTGAAGAGAAATGGAAGAGGTGTGGATCTGAGGGAGAGTGGAAGTAGATGGGGTAGGGATGGGGTAACTGGGAGCTGTGGGGAAAAGGAGAAAAGGCTGTGATTGGAATGTAATATATGAGAGAATAAAAACATTATAAATTGGACCAAACACTGTATTAAACACAAAACATGAAAAAAAACTAGCCTGCACATTTTTATTATAATCTTTCCCTTGATGTCATCACAAGCAGGCATTTGACTGTGGGCTCCACTAAGTCAGGAATCTATCTTAGTCATTTGTAATTCTAACATTGCCCTACGCCCATCACGTAGGATGAAGAAAAGCTTTTAATGAATAAAGGAAATACTGACATTAGATGTATTTTTCTCTTTTATTATTCAGAATTATGGCTTAGAAACAGAAAATCTAAAAACCCTTTCTCACAAGTTGAATGCGTCTGCCAAAAATCTACAGAACTTCATAACAGGAAGGAGGAGGAGCGGCCATTATGATGGGAGGACCAGCCGAAAATTACCAAATGACTTTTTGACCTCAGTTGTGGATCTGATTGGAGCAGCCAAGAGTCTTCTTGCTTGGTTGGACAGGTAGTCTCTTCCCTGTGTTTCGTAACTAACCCCTTATTATACAAAGGTTTATACCATAGCATTATTTCATATTTACTTATGAAAATATTAGGCAGATCGAAACACAAAGTAATTAAATTTTGTGACTAATAAATCATAATAAAATTTGATTATGATTCATAATAGTTTGGGGTCAACATCATATAAATATGAATCTTTTAGGAAATTTTATATCAAGATAAATCTACAATCACTAATTTATCTCTGTCAAGCACTATTTTTGTTGTTTTATAAGCAAAATTACTCTTTGCCCGTTGTAACAAAATGAACAATTTCTCCTGAATTTCTTCCTGTGTTGTTAATGATCTTCTTTAAATAAGTAATGAGTAAGTAGATGTTGCTACATTTTTAGCATGTGTAGATCATCTCCCTATCATTGTTTTGTACATGTCTTGTGATGTATGATATAAAATTTATAATATAAAATATAAACATTACACTTTTATATTTGGTTAAATATTGCCATGAAATTGTATTACAATTAAAATGAAACTAACTGAATGCTCTGTTTCCATAGCTCATGGTGTTGTTGTTGAATAATCCATAAGAATTTCTGATAATTTAGTCTTGTCAAAATGTCTCCTCAAATAAATGTTAGTAAAATACAAATTGGCCTTTTAAAAAATGAGACCTTATATATAAAGTAAAGGTTTTATACATTTTTTAGTGTTAGTTTTAGTTTTTTGAGGCAAAAAATAAATTAAAATGTATTTTAATATACAATAACATATGAAGTTCTAATTATACCTATGTCAACTACACTGATCAATTGTTCAAAGTAATTGCATTTTTAAATTTTTTTTGAGAATTTCATATATTAAAACTGTGCTTATTTAAGTTCTACCACACACTCTTTCCTCCAGCTCTTTCCATGCCCTTCTCAACTTTATGACTTCTTTAATTATTGTTAAACACACACACACACACACACACACACACACACACACACTCACTCACGCACACATCGCTGAGTTCATTTAATGTTGCTCAGTGTATATGTGCTTGGAGATGACCTTTTGAGATTGGCTAGCCTATGAAGTTATTTGAAAATACAAACTATTTTGTGATATTTAATTAGTAAAGGAATACTAAGAATATGATGATGCTTAAGTTGCTTAGGTACGTAAATAAGGCCTAGGGACTAGTAGGAGCCTAAGAGTCATCAGATGGGGGATATTTGTTGAAGTTAAGCCTTGGTTCCTGTTTCCCAGCTCCATGTCCCCAGAAATAAGATTCAGAGTCAAAGTATATTTACAAACACCTTGGCCATCTAGCTAGGCTCTTCTCTGCTAGATCTAACTTAAAATAGCCCATTTATTCTAGCCTACATTCTGCCCCATGGCTGCTTACCTGTGCTCAGGCACCGTGCATTTCTCTCTTCACATCTTCCTGGGGAATCTCCACATCTCCTCCTCTCCCAAAATTCTATCTCCCCCAGTGTCCCACCTTCTGTTTTGTGCCTAAGCCATATGCCATAGGCTTTTTAATTGACAGGTGATGTATGCATATAGTACACAAGATGGTCTCTCTCCACCTATTTGTGATGAATAAGACTGTCTGAGTTGGCTGACCCAGTGAATAATTAAAATAGGCAAACCAGTATTGAGCAGCAGATGGAAGGAAAATATTAGAATGTATTTGGATTGTCGCACTTGATTTTTTCAAAATACTTAAACCTTCGTAACATGCTATATGACTTTAATTATGAACTAGGCCTATTGGTTTTATTAACTGTTCTTTACATGATAGGTAGTTCAAGACAGCAAAGGTTTTTCTTATACTTTGCTCATGGACACCACAGTTATTCAGAAGAGGTTCCAGCCTGTACTTTATATTTTATATAGAGATTTTCAAGGGAACAGAGAGATATGGGATAAGAGATGATCCCTGCGGACCAACAACAACTGAAAAATGGATAGAAATTCAGCTCATGCTAGGCAGTGGTACTGTACCCCTTTGATCCCAGGATCAGGAAGCAGAGGCAGGTGGATCTCTGAGATTGAGGCCAGCCTGGTCTACAGAGTGAGTTCAGGACACCCAGGGTTATACAGAGAAACCCTGTCTCAAAGAATGAAAATGAAAGTCTAGCTCATGAAAAAAAATGTGAAAGTGTAATCAGCATAGAAAGAATTTATGTGAATGTAGTGCCATGGAAGCAAAAGGAACAAAGAATTTGAAGGGAAAAAAAGGCAGTTATTAATAGGGTAAGATGTTGCTGAGATAATAAGTAGGATAAAGTATATGATACATTGTGAAATCAGGATATTTCTGACTACTGTAGACTCTAGACTCAGACTTCTGGGTATGAGAACTAGCTTCTACACTCACTTAGTCCGTAACTTAGGCAAGGCACAAAACATTTACCTGCCTTCATTTTTCTTCTTTTATCAGAGTTATTATAAATATTAAGTTACTATTAGAATAGTAATTTACATATAGTAAATCATTAGTTTATTAATAATGATAGCCTTTAATTATGAGTATTTCAAGTAAATAGCATATATGAATGTTAGCTTTCTTTGGAAAGTAAATAATAAAATGCTGTTTTTTCTGTTCTGCTGTTTTGTATTCACTGTAGTTGAGAGGACTTGAAAAAAGTATCAGAGAACTAAGTGTAAAGAAACTTACAAAGAGAAATTTGATAGAAAATATATTTCTAAAATTTAATTCTTCTTAATTTCACCCATGTTATTTGAATCAGTCCCAAAAATTGTGTTTAATCAAGATGCAAGCTTAAGAAAAATTCATTTCATTATTGTTCTAAACCGTATGTTAAATATCTTATTTTGGTGATTTTAAAAAGCTGTTCTTACTAATTACAGTCTTACTTTTCCCTTTGTAGGTCACCATTTGCTGCTGTGACAGACTATTCAGTCACAAGAAATAATGTCATACAACTCTGCTTGGAGTTAACAACAATTGTGCAACAGGTATTAACTGACAACATTTTATTTTGTTAAATTACTATCTATTTTATATTTTAAAAATGAGCAAATGATTCTTTAACTTTTAACCCTTTTTATTTTATTGTTACATGTATTGATGTTATGCTGTGTGTATGTATGTTTGTGTATCATGTGCATGTTTGATACCTCTAAAAGCCAGAAGGTTGGATCTCATTTATGACTAGAGTTATAGATGCTTGTGAGCCACCATGTTGGTGCTGGAAATTGAACCCAAGTCGTCTGTAAGAGCAGCTCATGTTCTTAATCACTGACCCATTTGTGCAGCCCCTAGCCAGTGGTTCTTTAAAATCAAATAATCTGTTGTAAAAGTATGCATGTATCATAAGTTTTGTTTATTGGAAGATATAAAATGAACTGGAGTGCCTAACTTCATTATTTTTATATCATGTCTATTAGTCTCACCTTCAGTGGAATGTCTAAACTATATCACTTTTACAAAATTAAATCATTCAATTCAGATAACAATTTCAGATTTTCTGCTCTGATATTAATAGTTTCACTTTGTGTGTACAAATAAATAATATATCTGGCAGTTTTTAATAATAATTAACTGCCTGAGTGATTTTTTCACTGAAAACTAGCTAGAGATACCAAAATCAAATGCCTTTAGGAGTTCAACAACTAGTATATATGTTTGAATCAATTCTTTTATAAAACATGAGAAATGACAGAAATTGAAGTAAATTTACTAGTAGATCTACAGAAGTGTATTTAAATCAAATAAGTATGTCTTGGATATCTGATGTTTATATAGCTATAAATTTCTATAAGCCTAATGACATTCTATTGCCACTGCTTCTTTCCCAGGGTACCATTTTCCAATGATTCAAGGGGGGAGAGAAAGGGTTAATGTATGTTGATAATTGGATAAACTAGACAAATTGTGATCAAATTTATCCTTGCGTCACCTGTTCTTGATTATCTTCTATAGCTCTCAGGTTGTTATATTGTTTATAATTCCTCAAAAAAATAGGAAATTGTATTAATATAGACTTATTAACTTTGTATACTTGTGTTCTATCATGTCGATAATTTTCCATCATATACCTCCCAATTTCAGTTCTTAATATTTTCACTTATGGTATAGTGATTTATACTGTGACTCCTCATCATACTTTATAGAAAGCATACCCATTCTCAGGTTGCTCTCAAAGATATGCTGGTATTCTCAATAGAAATTTTCAGTAGCTTAGCTGTTTTGCTCAACAACCCTTTAAACATCTTATTATAAGGCAGTGATGGGTTTAAGTTTTGCTACTGAGAGGTCAGGAAACATTAACTAGACTAGAGAAGACATTAATTTATCGGCTGAACTTTAAGTACATTCTGTCTTGACCATCATGAAATTACTGAAATACTCCAAATGTACTTAGAACACAGAAGGACTTTCTGTACCCTCCACCCACTGTATATACTTTGTTTAAAGGATAATGGTGTGCCCTCCCAGGACATTTTGCTCATATGTTACCTACTTCTGTATTTTAAAATTCCGTAACTCATGACATTTGTCACAACTCCTTTTACCTCAGTCTCATTTTCCCATCACATGTCTTGTTTGATGATTTTCCCATCACATGTATTGTTTGATATGTCATCTTTATTTTAGGACAAGACCTTATGTTCTTGGTTATTATCTTGCCCTAATTTGTACTTAGCTCTGTTGTTCCTTAAAGGAAACATCAAATGCAAACTCACATTAATAAATAATGATATTACATTTGTTTTAGTCTTTCTATAAGTATAGAATTGATCACCTTTGAAGTAGTTATTGCAACTCTAAGCCAATTTTGTTATTTGCAAATGAATTGCTAGCTTCCATCTTTGGTTTTCAAAGGAGCTAACATGCTATCCCAGCATAACTTCCATTTATCTTCAAGAACTCCCATGTGTATTAACTGTACTCTAACTCATACAGATGAATTATCACTAACATAGATTTTAATTTAGCCATTTGTCTTATAATACCTCTGTACAATATGCTGTATATATCTTTGATCTCTGTCTTATTAAAATCATACCCTACCTTTGAGGTATTTGAGAAATGCTGCCCCATTTATGAAGTTTTTCTGATTTCTCACAGGTGTTTGCGTCTTCTGCATTTTGAATCTTTATTGTATTTTTGATCCTAGTATAGTTAAAATTAAATGTAACACCTTGCTCTTGGTCTGCTAGTTTCCCACATATTTGTTATTTTTCTATGTTATTTAAAATGTTAGACTAGTTAATTCTCCTATTCTCTTTTATCCACTCTCGGAGGCATGTTCACTGTTCCATGAGCAGAGGTACAGTTCCTCATCTTCCTTTGCATAACATTTCACATGTCTTCTGGGGCAGTTAGATCCTTCCATGAACAACAGTTGTTTGTTCTGTGATAGTGAATCTATGTGTAGACCTTACTTTTCTATATTTTACAAGATCCAGAAGTAGATTTAAGGTATCAGAAAAGAAGGAATTTTTCCGTACTGAAGGAATATTTAAAGTTTGACAAAGGAACCTATCATGAACAAACACTGAAGTTATATTTTAAAAAAAATTTTATATAGTTATCATCTAACAAATTGTCTAATTCAGCTGTTATATATGTATATGTGTACATATATTAATCAAAATTTTATTTGGAGTTATATGAAATACATAAATATAGGAATTAAACTTTAGCTGCCACTTAAAAAGGCCAATTTAAATAAGTAAGGTATAGACTTTAAAAAATATCTAGGACATGCACTTATTACCAGGCTTTCAAGAAATCTCATCTGAACAGTTTTATGCTTTGAAATATGCTGTGCTTAAAATTGTTTTTCACTCAACTTTAATTATTTTTATTCCATTTGCAACAAGATGAGATGATCAATATCTAAAAATAAACTGTCACAAATGGCTTTTCTCACTTTCTTAACACAAAGAGGTGGTACTAGGGAGTAAGTGGAAAATTCTTATTGATGTTGGATACTCCATTTTAAATAATGTTCAAATTAGGGAGAAAAGGCACTATAAAAAATTTTGGGGGGCTGGGGATTTAGCTCAGTGGTAGAGCGCTTACCTAGGAAGCGCAAGGCCCTGGGTTCGGTCCACAGCTCCGAAAAAAGAACCAAAAAAAAAATTTTGGCATTTTTAGTCCAATATAATCTATGTCATTTTTTACATATTCTGGGTTTAGATGAGCTGGGACGTTTGAAGCTTTTAAAGGTATTTTCCCCAACATAAAATTTGTTATAAAAACACTCAAGAAAAGGGGGAAACTTGTTTTAAAAAATCTTAACTGTGAAGCATTCTCAGAAAGAACTAAAGGCTTCTTTCAGAGCCCTGTCAGCAACTAAATCCGAAAAATGAGACAGGTACCCACGCATTTCTTGTCAGAGTTGAAATAATTTCCATGATGCCTGTCTTCGTGGGTATCAGCATAACCTAAAATAATTCTGCTGTACCATTTTAATATTCCCTTCTTCAGACACAAAAACCGAGACTGTCACTAATTAAGAAATGAGCACAGAAGTGTCATTTTGAAAGGTGAAGCTTTGATGAGGTTTAAAATACTTGGGATAAGGGACAAGTATATGAAAGCATTTTGGGGAGGAATGTAACCGAGCTCTGTCGAAAGTCATTTCACACTGGACAATTCATGTCATGGCTGCTACAATTTGTAAACATAAGTGATCACATCTAGCTCAAAGTTAACAGAAGGATCATAGTAAATGAGACTTTAAAATGGATCACAGGTGTCCACTAAAAAACAAGAGGAACCTGAGATTGGACAAGAAGGAGATAAAAGAATTTCATTTAAAAATATGAATTTACCCACACCCGCGGATCCCGGCCCGCAGCAGCTCTCTGCTCCCAGACCCCGTGAGAGAGAGAGACCCAACCGCCTGGTCAGGTGGGCACTCCTGAGGCTGCAGAGCAGAAGAGACCACCAACACTGCTCACCCCTGCCCACATCCCTGGCCCAAGAGGAAACCGTATAAGGCCTCTGGGCTCCCGTGGGGGAGGGCCCAGGAGCGGCAGGAACCCTGCCTGAGACACCCCCAGAACCTGAAGGAAACAGACCGGATAAACAGTTATCTGCACCCAAATCCCGTGGGAGGGAGAGCTGAACCTTCAGAGAGGCAGACAAGCCTGGGAAACCAGAAGAGACTGCTCTCTGCACACACATCTCGGACGCCAGAGGAAAAAGCCAAAGACCATCTGGAACCCTGGTGCACTGAAGCTCCCGGAAGGGGCGGCACAGGTCTTCCTGGTTGCTGCCGCTGCAGAGAGCCATGGGCAGCACCCCACGAGCGAACTTGAGCCTCGGGACCACAGGTAAGACCAACTTTTCTGCTGCAAGAAAGCTGCCTGGTGAACTCAAGACACAGGCCCACAGGAACAGCTGAAGACCTGTAGAGAGGAAAAACTACACGCCCGAAAGCAGAACACTCTGCACCATAACTGACTGAAAGAGAGGAAAACAGGTCTACAGCACTCCTGACACACAGGCTTATAGGACAGTCTAGCCACTGTCAGAAATAGCAGAACAAAGTAACACTAGAGATAAGCTGATGGCGAGAGGCAAGCGCAGGAACCCAAGCAACAGAAACCAAGACTACATGGCACCATCGGAGCCCAATTCTCCCACCAAAACAAACATGGAATATCTAAACACACCAGAAAAGCAAGATCTAGTTTCAAAATCATTTTTGATCATGATGCTGGAGGACTTCAAGAAAGACGTGAAGAACTCCCTTAGAGAACAAGTAGAAGCCTACAGAGAGGAATCGCAAAAATGCCTGAAAGAACTCCAGGAAAACATAAATAAACAAGTAGAAGCCCATAGAGAGGAGACACAAAAATCCCTGAAAGAATTCCAGGAAAACATAAATAAACAAGTAGAAGCCCATAGAGAGGAGACACAAAAATCCTGGAAAGAATTCCAGGAAAACACAATCAAACAGTTGAAGGAATTAAAAATGGAAATAGAAGCAATCAAGAAAGAACACATGGAAACAACCCTGGATATAGAAAACCAAAGAAGAGACAAGGAGCTGTAGATACAAGCTTCACCAAGAGAATACAAGAGATGGAAGAGAGAATCTCAGGAGCAGAAGATTCCATAGAAATCATTGACTCAACTATCAAAGATAATGTAAAGCGGAAAAAGCTACTGGTCCAAAACATACAGGAAATCCAGGACTCCATGAGAAGATCAAACCTAAGGATAATAGGTATAGAAGAGAGTGAAGACTCCCAGCTCAAAGGACCAGTAAATATCTTCAACAAAATCATAGAAGAAAACTTCCCTAACCTAAAAAAAGAGATACCCATAGGCATACACGAAGCCTACAGAACTCCAAATAGATTGGACCAGAAAAGAAACACCTCCCGTCACATAATTGTCAAAACACCAAACGCACAAAATAAAGAAAGAATATTAAAAGCAGTAAGGGAAAAAGGTCAAGTAACATATAAAGGCAGACCTATCAGAATCACACCAGACTTCTCGCCAGAAACTATGAAGGCCAGAAGATCCTGGACTGATGTCATACAGACCCTAAGAGAACACAAATGCCAGCCCAGGTTACTGTATCCAGCAAAACTCTCAATTAACATTGATGGAGAAACCAAGATATTCCATGACAAAACCAAATTTACACAATATCTTTCTACAAATCCAGCACTACAAAGGATAATAAATGGTAAAGCCCAACATAAGGCGGCAAGCTATACCCTAGAAGAAGCAAGAAACTAATCGTCTTGGCAACAAAACAAAGAGAATGAAAGCACACAAACATAACCTCACTTCCAAATATGAATATAATGGGAAGCAATAATCACTATTCCTTAATATCTCTCAATATCAATGGCCTCAACTCCCCAATAAAAAGACATAGATTAACAAACTGGATATGCAACGAGGACCCTGCATTCTGCTGCCTACAGGAAACACACCTCAGAGACAAAGACAGACACTACCTCAGAGTGAAAGGCTGGAAAACAACTTTCCAAGCAAATGGTCAGAAGAAGCAAGCTGGAGTAGCCATTCTAATATCAAATAAAATCAATTTCCAACTAAAAGTCATCAAAAAAGATAAGGAAGGACACTTCATATTCATCAAAGGTAAAATCAACCAAGATGAACTCTCAATCCTAAATATCTATGCCCCAAATACAAGGGCACCTACATACGTAAAAGAAACCTTACTAAAGCTCAAAACACACATTGCACCTCACACAATAATAGTGGGAGATTTCAACACCCCACTCTCATCAATGGACAGATCATGGAAACAGAAATTAAACAGTGATGTCGACAGACTAAGAGAAGTCATGAGCCAAATGGACTTAACGGATATTTATAGAACATTCTATCCTAAAGCAAAAGGATATACCTTCTTCTCAGCTCCTCATGGTACTTTCTCCAAAATTGACCATATAATTGGTCAAAAAACGGGCCTCAACAGGTACAGAAAGATAGAAATAATCCCATGCGTGCTATTGTACCACCACGTCCTAAAACTGGTCTTCAATAACAATAAGGGAAGACTGCCCACATATACGTGGAAATTGAACAATGCTCTACTCAATGATAACCTGGTCAAGGAAGAAATAAAGAAAGAAATTAAAAACTTTTTAGAATTTAATGAAAATGAAGATACAACATACCCAAACTTATGGGACACAATGAAAGCTGTGCTAAGAGGAAAACTCATAGCGCTGAGTGCCTGCAGAAAGAAACAGGAAAGAGCATATGTCAGCAGCTTGACAGCACACCTAAAAGCTCTAGAACAAAAAGAAGCAAATACACCCAGGAGGAGTAGAAGGCAGGAAATAATCAAACTCAGAGCTGAAATCAATCAAGTAGAAACAAAAAGGACCATAGAAAGAATCAACAGAACCAAAAGTTGGTTCTTTGAGAAAATCAACAAGATACATAAACCCTTAGCCAGACTAACGAGAGGACACAGAGAGTGTTTCCAAATTAACAAAATCAGAAATGAAAAGGGAGACATAACTACAGATTCAGAGGAAATTCAAAAAATCATCAGATCTTACTATAAAAACCTATATTCAACAAAACTTGAAAATCTTCAGGAAATGGACAATTTCCTAGACAGATACCAGGTATCGAAGTTAAATCAGGAACAGATAAACCAGTTAAACAACCCCATAACTCCTAAGGAAATAGAAGCAGTCATTAAAGGTCTCCCAACCAAAAAGAGCCCAGGTCCAGATGGGTTTAGTGCAGAATTCTATCAAACCTTCATAGAAGACCTCATACCAATATTATCCAAACTATTCCACAAAATTGAAACAGATGGAGCCCTACCGATTTCCTTCTACGAAGCCACAATTACTCTTATACCTAAACCACACAAAGACACAATAAAGAAAGAGAACCTCAGACCAATTTCCCTTATGAATATCGACGCAAAAATACTCAATAAAATTCTGGCAAACCGAATTCAAGAGCACATCAAAACAATCATCCACCATGATCAAGTAGGCTTCATCCCAGGCATGCAGGGATGGTTTAATATACGGAAAACCATCAACGTGATCCATCATATAAACAAACTGAAAGAACAGAACCACATGATCATTTCATTAGATGCTGAGAAAGCATTTGACAAAATTCAACACCCCTTCATGATAAAAGTCCTGGAAAGAATAGGAATTCAAGGCCCATACCTAAACATAGTAAAAGCCATATACAGCAAACCAGTTGCTAACATTAAACTAAATGGAGAGAAACTTGAAGCAATCCCACTAAAATCAGGGACTAGACAAGGCTGCCCACTCTCTCCCTACTTATTCAATATAGTTCTTGAAGTTCTAGCCAGAGCAATCAGACAACAAAAGGAGATCAAGGGGATACAGATCGGAAAAGAAGAGGTCAAAATATCACTATTTGCAGACAACATGATAGTATATTTAAGTGATGCCAAAAGTTCCACCAGAGAACTACTAAAGCTGATAAACAACTTCAGCAAAGTGGCTGGGTATAAAATTAACTCAAATAAATCAGTTGCCTTCCTCTATACAAAAGAGAAACAAGCCGAGAAAGAAATTAGGGAAACGACACCCTTCATAATAGACCCAAATAATATAAAGTACCTCGGTGTGACTTTAACCAAGCAAGTAAAAGATCTGTACAATAAGAACTTCAAGACACTGAGGAAAGAAATTGAAGAAGACCTCAGAAGATGGAAAGATCGCCCATGCTCATGGATTGGCAGGATTAATATAGTAAAAATGGCCATTTTACCAAAAGCAATCTACAGATTCAATGCAATCCCCATCAAAATACCAATCCAATTCTTCAAAGAGTTAGACAGAACAATTTGCAAATTCATCTGGAATAACAAAAAACCCAGGATAGCTAAAGCTATCCTCAACAATAAAAGGACTTCAGGGGGAATCACTATCCCTGAACTCAAGCAGTATTGCAGAGCAATAGTGATAAAAACTGCATGGTATTGGTACAGAGACAGACAGATAGACCAATGGAATAGAATTGAAGACCCAGAAATGAACCCACACACCTATGGTCACTTGATTTTTGACAACGGAGCCAAAACCATCCAATGGAAAAAAGATAGCATTTTCAGCAAATGGTGCTGGTTCAACTGGAGGGCAACATGTAGAAGAATGCAGATCGATCCATGCTTATCACCCTGTACAAAGCTTAAGTCCAAGTGGATCAAGGACCTCCACATCAAACCAGACACACTCAAACTAATAGAAGAAAAACTAGGGAAGCATCTGGAACACATGGGCACTGGAAAAAATTTCCTGAACAAAACACCAATGGCTTATGCTCTAAGATCAAGAATCGACAAATGGGATCTCATAAAACTGCAAAGCTTCTGTAAGGCAAAGGACACTGTGGTTAGGACAAAACGGCAACCAACAGATTGGGAAAAGATCTTTACCAATCCTACAACAGATAGAGGCCTTATATCCAAAATATACAAAGAACTCAAGAAGTTAGACCACAGGGAAACAAATAACCCTATTAAAAAATGGGGTTCAGAGCTAAACAAAGAATTCACAGCTGAGGAATGCCGAATGGCTGAGAAACACCTAAAGAAATGTTCAACATCTTTAGTCATAAGGGAAATGCAAATCAAAACAACCCTGAGATTTCACCTCACACCAGTGCGATTGGCTAAGATCAAAAACTCAGTTGACAGCAGATGCTGGCCAGGATGTGGAGAAAGAGGAACACTCCTCCATTGTTGGTGGGATTGCAGACTGGTAAAACCATTCTGGAAATCAGTCTGGAGGTTCCTCAGAAAATTGGACATTGAACTGCCTGAGGATCCAGCTATACCTCTCTTGGGCATATACCCAAAAGATGCCTCAACATATAAAAGAGACACGTGCTCCACTATGTTCATCGCAGCCTTATTTATAATAGCCAGAAACTGGAAAGAACCCAGATGCCCTTCAACAGAGGAATGGATACAGAAAATGTGGTACATCTACACAATGGAATATTACTCAGCTATCACAAACAACGAGTTTATGAAATTCGTAGGCAAATGGTTGGAACTGGAAAATATCATTCTGAGTGAGCTAACCCAATCACAGAAAGACATTCATGGTATGCACTCATTGATAAGTGGCTATTAGCCCAAATGCTTGAATTACCCTAGATCCCTAGAACAAACGAAACTCAAGACGGATGATCAAAATGTGAATGCTTCACTCCTTCTTTAAATGAGGAAAAAGAATACCCTTGGCAGGGAAGGGAGAGGCAAAGATTAAAACAGAGACTGAAGGAACACCCATTCAGAGCCTGCCCCACATGTGGCCCATACATATACAGCCACCCAATTAGACAAGATGGATGAAGCAAAGAAGTGCAGACCGACAGGAGCCGGATGTAGATCGCTCCTGAGAGACACAGCCAGAATACAGCAAATACAGAGGCGAATGCCAGCAGCAAACCACTGAACTGAGAATAGGTCCCCCGTTGAAGGAATCAGAGAAAGAACTGGAAGAGCTTGAAGGGGCTCGAGACCCCAAAAGTACAACAATGCCAAGCAACCAGAGCTTCCAGGGACTAAGCCACTACCTAAAGACTATACATGGACTGACCCTGGACTCTGACCCCATAGGTAGCAATGAATATCCTAGTAAGAGCACCAGTGGAAGGGGAAGCCCTGGGTCCTGCTAAGACTGAACCCCCAGTGTACTAGTCTGTTGGGGGGAGTGCAGCAATGGGGAGGGTGGGGAGGGGAACACCCATAAGGAAGGGGAGGGGGGAGGGGGATGTTTGCCTGGAAACCGGGAAAGGGAATAACACTTGAAATGTATATAAGAAATACTCAAGTTAATAAAAAAAATATGAATTTACAAGTATTTCTCTCCCATTAGTGTTTGTTAGTTTTCTTGGCAAACATTTACACTTTGATTTGTATGCTGAGAGAATAATTTCAAGTGTTGTAGAACAGTTTAAATCATTTTTAGTTGTTAAATTCAGGGTGAAAACTTTTTTAAAAAAAATTCAGTTGCTGGCAATATGCTTTTACTTGGTATTGTTTTCTGACTTTTTTTTACTTTGTTCTAATCTTACCTTGCATAGTTATTTCACTTCATTATTAATACATATTTAAGAAAAGAAAGGGGTATTATTTTGTTGATACCCTTTAAATATCCTTATTGAAGAATGTTTTGATTTTGGCAAGTAGTCTCACTTAAATTATGTGTTTGTGATTTCTAGACATTTTGTTAACTTTATAATACCTTTTATATAAAAATAATATTAAAATTTTATATTTACTATTGTACAGTTATGATTTTGAAAGTAAAATTATAAACAAGCATGTCAAGTATTTCTATTGGAATTTAACTACTTTTATCCATTTTATTTTGGATTTTTATTCAAGCTTGAGGGAAAATTATAACTTTTTATGGGAGAGAACTATAATTTGTGGTTTACATTTTTAGAGGATTTATTTTTAAATACTTAAAACCATGGCAGAATTTGTTTTAAAATGTAGCAAGGAATTGATTTTAAAATTTCTATCAATGATTTTATTCATGTCAAAATGCCTGTAAATTTATTAGCAATATCTGTCATAGTCTACTTAATCATATTCCATGTACATGAATATCACCACTTTTATATACTTCATGAACACTTTCTATAACTTATCTTCCTTATTTTATGAGAAAATACTGTGGTAGGATTTGACATGACATAAGATTTGAACTTAATTGTCCTTAATATGCTTTTAAAAAATGGTATCTACACTTGAATTAATTTCTTCAGATCTTAGGTGTTATCTGTAAAAGTGTATCTTTAACCATCTTGTTAGATTATTACTGAACTTCATGTGAACATTTGAACATTTTGTAGCAGCTTAATAAGTGGCTATTAGAATTATACAGCAAAGAGAGTTTGAAAACAGTTAAGCTGAGCTACTTTTTTGCTTCATCAGAAGCTCAAAGACTGGTACTTTGCTTGATTTTGCTGTTGAGTAGTCAGGAAATTTTTAAAAAAAAATATGTCTAAAATGAGTGATTTAAAAAAATCATTTTGAAGCCAGGTATAGTGTCACATGCCTTTAATGCCACTAGAGGCAAGTGGATAGCTGTGAATTTGAGGCCAGCCTGGTCTACATTAATGAGTTCTAGTATAGCCACAGCTACATAATAATACCCTGTCATGAAATAATTTAAAATAATTTGGTTTAGTTTAGGACATCTTTATATTTTAACGTAAATATACATAATTAGTATTCTGGAGTATTTCTTAAAACATTTAAATGTAATACAAAAATTAATGTTTGTCATATATGAACTTGACACTCATGCATTTATAAATTACTCAAAGCATTAATTTTAATAGTACATTTATAATAGTCCTAGAAAATTTGTGCTTTAAAGGTAATAGGAAAAATCAAACTTTAATTACATACATGTAGAGATATAAAATGGTGATCTACGTTGTGCTTGAATAGGCAGAATATATTTAGTTCATGCAGTATTACGGCATGGAAAGCTAAGCCATAGTAGTCTCATGGTCATTTCAAACACGGCTTTAAATACTTTTACTGCATTCTCGGTGTTAGTGTTTAAGTCTTCGTGAATCAGACATTCTAGGTGACCTGAAAATTGAATTGGGGCTCTTGGTATAGAAACTGGAGCATTTCAGACCAAAAATCAGGGCAAGCCTTATATATCATTGTTAAGCAATATAAATTATACTAATTTAGCATACTCAGTGAAGATGGTATGAAAGTTGATTCTAGTTTTCTTTCTATTTAAAGTAATAGATTTTATTCAATTCACCTATCATTTATACTTTAAATTTTCTTCAGCTGCTTTAATAATTAAGAAGCACTATTTATATCTCCTCAGGTCCTCGTTTATCCTAATCAAAATCTGATAATATTATTTGATCAAAAGTTAGATAATAGAAGTAAGTATTAGATATGGTAGCCAGATAACTTGAAGATTTTACTTAGATACACATATAAAAGTGGAACTTGCAAAGTTGTTAATATGTTAAATAAATGTGCAATTGTATTTTTTCAAAGGCTTATATATAATGAGGATGTTAGAATAGATAGAAGGTCACAGACATAAGAAAGTTTCATGATCTTAAATAAGCATTAAGAGCTGCATATTTTCTTTTTTCGTTAATTTATCCATTCACTTCTCAACCTGATTGCAGCCCCTCCCTCTCCTTCCAGTCCCCCCTCGCATGTCTACACCCTCCCCTCTCCCCTTCACCTCTGAGAAGGGGGAAGTCCGGGAAGTCCCCCATGGGTATCACTTCACTCTTATGTTTCACGTCTCTGCAGTACTAGGCACATCCTCTCCCACCGAAGCCACGCAAGGCAGCCCAGTTAGGGGATCAGAATCTACAGGCAGGCAACAGAGTCAGGGTAAGCCCCTGCTCCAGGTGTTGGGGGACCCACATGAAAACCAAGCTTCAGATCTGCTACAAATGGTCCAGCCCTTATGCTGCACATTTCCTTAAGGCTTTGGATGCTAGGAATTTCTGGAAGTTGTCATGCCAGAAGACTTTTAAAGGTGTAAAGTATAGTATGATTTGTACCAAAAAATTAGAGGGTTTATACTGTACTAGTTAAGTTCTCTTAGAGAGGGAAATGACAGTGTACTATTTCTTAGATTTCGACTTTATTTAATATATCTAAATGTTGTATTATAGCATTGTACAACATTCCGTATTTACAAGAGTATATGTAACATGTTTGCTATATATCACAACAATAAATATCATATAAATCTATCTTATAAATGTAATAGTTGGAGTGCTAACTAATAGCATTTTAATTATTGAGCTACTCCTGCATTTTGTATGCCTACTCTCTTTCATGGGTTTATCATATTGGATTTTTGTCTTTAAATAATCATATATAATACTTCAGTAATGGCATTTAATGATTCTTATCTTTAAGCTTTGAGAAAATGTTCTCACTAAGCATCTCACATTTTTTCACTTGATATGTTCCTGAATTTTTATTTGACTTATAATTGTAATTAATTTCACTGAATATATTTTGTTCTGTTCATATTGACTAATACATTTTTCTCCCATAGACATTTGATTGTATACCCACATTTAAGTTTACAACAAAGTACATATATTAAGTTATGTAGTTGATGATACACTGTGTCATTTTCTCAAAATATTTTCTTGTTTATTACATTTGTACTTCCATTTTCATTCAATCACTAAACTAATTTGTTACATATTTTATAATTCACCTTTTAAAAGCTTTTAAATTTTTCTTAAAAGTCCTAAGAAGTAACTTTAAACATTATGCTAATGTTATATGTAAACAAGCAGATGCAGAATACTAGGCATGAGCGAACAGATGTGAAAAAGTATGTTGATGGATATTGACCCTCATAGGGAATAAAATAAGCCAGAGAAGATAGTCCCTCGTGTGCTACCATTTGCAACATCTAGTAATTACTCTCCCTAAAATTTCAAGCCAAAAGTAATACCAATGTATTTTTAAAAGGTTTTCTATGACAGACCTGTGAAAGCAAATGGCCTCAACATAGCTAGTGCATGGCACATATTTTTCCTCTTAAAAATTCACCAAAAGAATGTTATAGAAATTTAAGTTAGATCTAGTAACTACTCTGATACTAACAAAGACTTGAAAGGGAACTAACTAGAAAATACTACTTTTATATTCCGTTTATATGATAGTTATGACACATACAATTTTAGTTGTGCATATTCTTCCTTCATTTCCATATTCTCACAATTTTATTTATTGATCTTGGTCAATATAACTGGGCATGATAAAAATCTCAAAGTAGTTTTAATGCATTTCAGTCATGGCAAAGGATTTGTACATTTTATATTTCCCAGTTTGTGTTTTATCTTTCCTGTTTAGAATTTTCTGTTTAGGTTGCATCTATCTTTTTTTACTTTATATCCTCATTGCTTCTTGTCCTGCTTCTCTCCTTCTAGTCTCCCTGTCTTATCTCCCCCCACCCCATCTTTCCATAACTCTCTTTCTCCACAGAAAAGGGAAGGCCTGCCATGGATGTCAACTTGCAAACAAGTTGCAATAGTACTAGGTGCAACTTCTCCTATTGTGGCTAGACAAGGTAACAGCTAGGAGAAAGAGATCCACATACAGGCAGCAGAGTGAGAGACAACCCCTGTTCCTGATGTCAGGAGTCTCACGTGAAGACTGAAGTGCACAACTGTATGTATATGTTTAGGGCCTCGGTAGGTTCCTCGCACATATGCTCTCAGTTTGCTGGTTCAGTCTCTGTGGGCTCTTATAGGCCCAGGTTAGTTGATCCTGTCGGTTTTCAGGAGGTGTCCTTGACCGCCTCTGGCTCCTTCTATCCTTCCTCCTCTTCTTCAATCGGATTCCCCAAGCTCAGCTTGATATTTGGCTATGGGTATCTGAATCTGTTTCCATCAATTGCTGGGTAAAGTCCCTCAGAAGACAGTTTTGCTAGGTTCCTGTCTACAAGTATAGCAGAATATCATCAACAGGGTCAGGGATGGGCTCACTATCATGGATGGCATGGGCCTAAAGCTGGGACAGTCATTGGTTGGCCATTCCTTCTATTTCTGTTGCATCTTCATCCCTGCACATCTTGTAGACAGGAAAAAATGTAGGTCTAAGGTTTTGTGGCTCTACTGGTGTACCAATCACTCCATTGGAAATCTTTTCTCTTACAGGAGATGGCCCATTTTCAGGTTCCACATTCCCCAAAGCTAGGAGTCTTAGCTAGCTAGGGTCACCCCCATAGATTCCTGGGAGTTACCATTGTTTTGGGTTTCTAACAATGATTAAAAAGAAAAATGACAGACAGTACTGTATCATGACCCCAGCCAGTTCTGAGGCTGAAGCGGGTTTACTTTTTTCCAGTCTGCTTTTATATCAATTTAATTACATGCAAAATGATAATATCAGTTCTGGGTCAAGGAATAAGCAAGACAATAAACAAAATCCAGTAAACCCCTTTCTGTGGGCTGGTCAGGATGACCTAGACAAAAGGACTGCCACACATGTCTTCCCTGAGCAGGCTCAGAGCTTTTCATCAACTCAAATGTAAATGTCCTTAATCTGGGCCTATTTCTTGAGTCCTGGTCCCAAATCAGATTCCTGCCTTGTGCTTACTTTCTTTTGTCCTGGCCAAATTCCCGCCTAGTGTCTAGAAGCAAGCAGCCCCAAAAGGCTCTCCACAGTGGCACACATTTATTTATTTTTTTTATATTGAAACAAATTTTTTTTATTAACTTGAGTATTTCTTATTTACATTTCGAGTGTTATTCCCTTTCCAGGTTTCCAGGCAAACATCCCCCTAATCCCTCCCCCCCTTCTTTATGGGTGTTCCCCTCCCCATCCTCCCCCCATTGCCGCCCTCCCCCCAACAATCACTTTCACTGGGGGTTCAGTCTTAGCAGGACCCAGGGCTTCCCCTTCCACTGGTGATCTTACTAGGATATTCATTGCTACCTATGGGGTCAGAGTCCAGGGTCAGTCCATGTATAGTCTTTAGGTAGTGGCTTAGTCCCTGGAAGCTCTGGTTGCTTGGCATTGTTGTACTTTTGGGGTCTCGAGCCCCTTCAAGCTCTTCCAGTTCTTTCTCTGATTCCTTCAATGGGGGTCCTGTTCTCAGTTCAGTGGTTTGCTGCTGGCATTCGCCTCTGTATTTGCTGTGTTCTGGCTGTGTCTCTCAGGAGCGATCTACATCCGGCTCCTGTCGGTCTGCACTTCTTTGCTTCATCCATCTTGTCTAATTGGGTGGCTGTATATGTATGGGCCACATGTGGGGCAGGCTCTGAATGGGTGTTCCTTCTGTCTCGTTTTAAACTTTGCCTCTCTATTCCCTGCCAAGGGTATTCTTGTTCCCCTTTTAAAGAAGGAGTGAAGCATTCACATTTTGATCATCCATCTTGAGTTTCATTTGTTCTAGGCATCTAGGGTAATTCAAGCATTTGGGCTAATAGCCACTTATCAATGAGTGCATACCATGTGTGTTTTTCTGTGATTGGGTTACCTCACTTAGGATGATATTTTCCAGTTCCAACCATTTGCCTACGAATTTCATAAAGTCATTGTTTTTGATAGCTGAGTAATATTCCATTGTGTAGATGCACCACATTTTCTGTATTCATTCCTCTGTTGAAGGGCATCTGGGTTCTTTCCAGCTTCTGGCTATTATAAATAAGGCTGCTATGAACATAATGTAGTACGTGTCTTTTTTATATGTTGGGGCATCTTTTGGGTATAAGTGGCACACATTTATAATCTCAGCACTTAAACAAGCAAGTTTAAAGTAAAGGCAAGTTGTAAGTAAAGGCAAGAGAATCACAACAAGCTTATAGGTAGCCTTGTCTATCCAATGAAGGCCATACTAGCCAAGTTTACCTTATGAGACTCTGTCTCAAGCACACATGTGCGAGGTGCGCGTACACACACACACACACACACACACACACACATTCACAGCTCACAGTCTCTGTATATGTCTAAAAGGATTCGATTTATTCTTTGAAACATTAGACATGTTACTTTAATTATAACTTTTATTAAAGTTGTTGCATAACAGTTTCAAACATACATACATATGCATACATATGTATGTGGTGCTCTAATTACTGTTACCTGCCATCCCCTTTTAGAACCTTCCCCACTACTCCTTTTTACCTCTCCTTCCTTTTAAGTCTCTTTCTGCTATTCATTTCTTTTTGTTTTATTTTTTAAATATAACCAGGGTCATCTGTGTTACCATGAATCTAGAGCTATCCGTAAGAGCATCAGGGCTCATCAGTGAGTACATAACTGTAGACAATGTCTGACCCTCCTCCTGAATCTGTTCATAGCTACTAGCTCACCAGAAAGGACTAGGGCCCCATGAGGCCCAGCCCAATCCATGAATGACTATTAATAAGTCCTGTTTTGTGTAGGCCCAAGGCAGGTGCTGCTTCTGCTGTAAAATCATAATTTGTATAGACTGTATCAAGATAGCATTTCATAGGCCTTCTCCCCATTTTCCAGCTAGAACCTTCCTTCAGTCCTTGCTTCCTGAATGTTTCCTTGACTTTAGGTGGGGTGGTACAAATGTCCTGGTTAGTAATCAAACATTCAAATATCACTTACTCTCTGGACTTAGTGCATCCATTAGTCTCTAATTCACTGCTAATTTTGCAAAGAATTTCACTGAAGGCTAAGAGTAGCATCAAATATATTATTATGCAATTGTAATTAAAGGAGAGCCAATGCTAGACTCTGTTGTGATAGCAACAGACAAGGATAGGAACTAACTGGATAAACAAGGATCAGTAATAATATTTTAATCATTTATTATGTGTCAGACTATGCCTGAATCATATTAAGATTACATATTAGTCATCACACAGGTCATATGAAATAGATTTTTCATACCTATATAAGATGAAATCTACAAACTAACAAAAATATAGAGTTACTAGTTGAAGATATTTTTTAATAACACAGTGTCTTAGGCTGAATCAAAATGACCACTAACATCATATAGGTAATTAAGGTGAAATCAGGTTCCAATGAGTAAAATTTTTGAAATTATAGCTAGTGGTATCAACCTAAATAACTGATAAGAATTCAGTAATTAGAAGAAGTGAACTTGTATCAAACTTATAAAAATGAGATTAAAATGTTGATGAACACAAAATGGCAAAAATGCCACCTACAATGAAGGTGGCAGTAATCTGAGCGTGATGTTGTATTACACTGTGAAGAATGACACAGTACCTCTGAAAACAAGTGCACCCATATTTTCTGAAATGAAAAAATAACCTAGAAATGTAATAATATAAATTTTAATTAATATTATTTTAATATTAATTTTGGTATAGTCATATGCCTATCTATTTTATTTTTCCTTTGTATTTGATGGGTGATTATATCATTCAAGATAAGATAGATTATGCTTCAGTGGCAATCTTAAAATCTTCATGGCTTCAATAGCAGTCGTCATATTCCACCCGCATCCTGTGTTGTTTGCTCTAGTATATAATTTATTCACTTCAGACCCAGTTGTGAGAGGGGAGCCTCTTCCTCAATATTGCTGGTCATGATGTCAGGTAAGATAGAACATAGTGAACTGTGTTTTTTCATAGAGCTTCTTCTATATGAAAATAAGACATTATACATCAAACTCACAATTTATTTGCCACAATGTATTATGTGTGCGTGACTAAATTCAGTCAATCTAGAACATTTTCTTCTGTTTAAAGAAAACAGTGTATGTTCAGAAATGTTTCAGTGTGATCTATTGGGAGGAAATAAATAGCTTATTAAAACTTGCCTAAGTATTACTTTGGATCTCATGATCATTCAGAGTATTAAAAAACTTAGTGTATAGAATATTTCTTAGAAGGCATACCAAATTAAACCTATAATTTAGGCTTCTGTTACTGCTCAGATTTATTAAGACTCAACTATTCTGTCTTCATTGTCATAAATCTACAATATTATTTGAATGCCTGAAAAAAATAGTACTTTTAAAATACTGCAGTTACTGAAACTAAACAGTTTTACTTTAGGAAAATACAATTTAAATAGATAAAAGATATATGGGTTAATGAGTTTTTAAAATACTAATAGTTGGAACTTATTTGAATATATTTTAATATCAGTTTTCTTCCAAACAGAAATTGGAACTGAAAAATTAATATTTATTGTATGTTTTAATGTGTGATAGTGTATGGTGTTTATTTTTGCTTGAACTATTTAGTTAAAACTGTCACAAGGGAAAAATCTCCTGTACTGCTAACCTATAGATTTTCTTTTCCTTAAGATATGTTAGATTGTCTTTTAATAAGTAACTTGTAAGTCTGAAAGCTAGAAAAGCTTTGTATTATAAAAATGTTGCCATCATTGTGTGAATATAAACTTCTTGGCATCTCTTATGTAATACAAAAGTTCATGAGGAGAAAGGATTGATTATTTTTGTTATAAATGTTTGTTGAGATCATGTATATTAAAGTTTAAAATCAAAATCACGTTCTGAATGTTTTTAAAGCTGTGAGAATCAATCGTTTTTTTATAAAATAGAAGTGTGAAAAAACTAAATGTACTATGAGATTGGTGAATACGTATTTTGTTTTCAAATGATGATTCTGACAGTTATATCAGTATACCTCATGTAAAACATTTATAGAGAGTACACATTGAGAATCAGCATAATAAAATATCTGTAACGTAAATTATCTGCATAGAATGAATGGGACATCTAGAGAAAGGGACAAGGCAGTTCTACCTTTTGAAAGTATTGATAGCTTGATAGGAAAAATTAAGAATTGACTCAACACATACAGAATAAACAAATATAGTTCATTATGGAAATTAATTCACTACTTCCTGAGACTGATCAAAAAAGATACTACAATTACAGAAATTATGTCCTTAATATAATTAATTTTCTAGTCATTTCAGTTACATCTTGATAATATGAAATCCTTTGGAGTAAGGGGTTCTGATTAAATTTCTAAAGAACTAGACTTTTTCTCTACACCCAATAATCTCTCTATGTTAAAGGGTTTGTTTTCTACCCATTCAACTATTATAACATTAGTCTTTAATTTTCAAGTAAAAAACTAAAATGGTTACAGCTACTTTCAGTTTCATTTTAGGTAGTGTTATTGGACTGAAATGGAGTAGACTGTTACAAAGTAACTTTAACAACATTAAATGGCAGAAAGAAGTGAAGCATAGCACAGCTAGCTGCCACACATAGGCCAGCACTTCACAATTACACCTGGAAAGTTTGTCTTATTTCAGAAAAATGCTTATAAAGGTACTATTTCTGCTTAGAGGTCTTCCTCAAAGAGACAGACTAGCAAGATCATACACCTTCTAGTTCATGTTAATGGAATTTACTAGGTGTGTAAGTATTATTTATAAACATTATATTATGCTTCTTAATTTTGGTTAAAAAATAAATAATATGGAATGCTATCAGATAGCCTGACTGTTAGGTGAACTTTTTATATGTAAACATTTGGGTCTATTAATATCTAAGGATACACTGTCTATGCCTGCACTGAACCGATCCACAGCTCTCTGTACCCAAATCCTATGGGGAGAGAGCTGGACTTGCAGAAGTGTGGACAATCCTGAGAGCTCAGGGGAGACTGCCACTTCTGCTCACATTCCTGGCCCAAGAGGAACCTGCCTAAAGCCCTCTGGATATAGGAATATAGGAGCACCTTCCAGATTCTACCTGCACCTAGAAACAAAAACCAGTCCCCAGCAGCACAGACACACCTGAGAGCAGAGGTAAGACCAACACTTCTGCTTCAAGCGACCCGCCTGGTGGCCTCAGGACACACAAAGGCAGAAGTCATCTGGCACAGGACACTTCCACTTTCTGTTTACACCCTGAGCTGAACTGGTCCCAAAGCTCTCTATACCCAAATCCCGTGGGGGAGAGAGCCGGACTCTCAGAAGTGCAGACAATCCTGAGAGCTCAGGGAAGACACAACTTCTTCTCACATTCCTGGGCTGAGTGGAACCTGCCTAGTGCCCTCTGGATACAGTAACCTACGAACAGTCAGGGGCAGGACCCTTAAAGTTTCTGCCTGTGCCAGCAAAGGAAAACCAGTCACCTGGAGCTCTGACACTCCTAAGAGCAGAGGTAAGACCACTTCTTCTGATCCAAGCAACTGCCCTGGAGGCTTCAGGTCACACAAACCCAGGAGCAACTCTCTGTTCCCAGATACAGCTCAAAGAAAACAGGTCTCCAGGAGTGTTGACGCACAGGCCTGCTGGAGATTCAAGCTACTGTCAGAGACAGGAAGACAAGCAAAGACCAGAGAAACCTGATGGCAAGAGGCAAGAGCAGGAATCTAAGCAATAGAAACCAAGATTACTTGTCATCATCAGAGCCCAGTTCTCCCAACAAAGCAAATACTGGATATCCCAGCACACTGGAAAAGCAAGATTTGGATTTAAAATCACATCTCATGATGATGATACAGGACTTTAAAAATAACATTAAAAACTCCCTTAAAGAAATACAGGATAATACAAGTAAACAAGGAGAAGCCTTTAAAAAGGAAACACAAGGGGTTGGGGATTTAGCTCAGTGGTAGAGCGCTTGCCTGGCAAGCGCAAGGCCCTGGGTTTGGTCCCCAGCTCCGAATAAAAAAAGAAAAAAAAAGAAATGTTTTAAAAAGGAAACACAAAAATTCCTTAAAGAGTTACAAGAAAGCACAACCAAACTAGTGAAGGAATAGAACAAAACCATCCAGGATCTGAAAATTGAAATAGAAACAATAAAGAAAGCTCTAAGGTAGACAACCCTGGACATGGAAAACCTAAGGAAGAGATCAGGAGTCACAGACACAAGTATCAACAACAGAATATGAGAGATAGAAGAGAGAATCTCGGGAGCAGAAGATTCCATAGAAAACATTGACACAACTGTCAAAGATAATTTAAAATGCAATAAGCTTCTAGCCCAAAACATACAGGAAATCCAGGACACAATGAGAAGATCAAACCTAAGGATAATAGGTATAGACGAGAGCAAAGGCTCCCAACTTAAAGGACCAGTAAATATCTTCAACAAAATCATAGAAGAAAACTTCCCTAACCTAAGAAAGAGATGCCCATAAACATACAAGAAGCCTACAGAACTCCAAATAGATTGGACCAGAAAAGAAATTTCTCACTTCGTAATAGTCAAAACACCAAATGCAAAAAACAAAGAAAGAATATTAGAAGCAGTAAGGGTGAAAGTTCAAGTAACATATAAAGGCTTCTATGAAAGCCAGAAGATCCTGGGTAGATGTCATATAGAGTCTAAGAGAACACAAATGCCAGTCCAGGCTACTATATCCAGCAAAACTCTCAATTAACATAGATGGAGAAGCCAAGATATTCCATGACAAAACCAAATTTACACAATATCTTTCTACAAATCAAGCACTACAAAGGATAATACACAAGGAGGGAAATTACTCCCTAGAAAAAGTAAGAAAGTAAAGAAAGTAATCTCCTTGCAGCAAAACCAAAAGAAGAGAGAGACACACAAACATAATTCCACCTCTAACAACAAAAGTAACAGAAAAAATCACTACATTCATAAAAGAAACATTATTAAAGCTCAAAGCACACGTTGCACCTCACACAATAATAGTAGGAGATTTCAACACTCAACTCTCATCATGAAAACGGAAACTAAACAGAGACATAGAGAAACTAACAGAAGTTATGAACTAGATGCATTTAACTGATATTTATAGAACATTCATCCTAAAACAAAAGATATATCTTCTTCTCGGGGCTTTATGGTACCTTCTCCAGAATTGACCATATAATTGGTCACAAAACAGGCCTCAACAGATACAAAAAGATTGAAAGAATCCCATGCATCCTATCAGATAACCACAGACTAAGGCTCTTCTTAAATAACAACAATAAAGACAAAAAGCCCATATATACATGGAAGGAGAACAACGCTCTACTTAATGATTAACATGTTGAAGGAAGAAATAAAAAAGAAATTAAAGACTTTTAGAATTTAATTAATATCAAGGCACAACATACCCAAACTCATGGCACACAATGAAAGTGTTGCTGAGAGAAAAATTCATAGCTCTGAGTGCCTCCAAAAAGAAATAGCAGAGAGCAGACATTAGCACCTTGACAGCACAGGTAAAAGTTCTAGAACAAAAAGAAGCAAATGCACCCAAGAGGAGTAGAAGGCAAAAAATAATCAAACAGGGCTAAAATCAACCAAGTAGAAACAGAAAAAAAAATATAAAGAATCAACAAAACCAGGAACTGGTTCTTTGAGGAAATCAATGAGAGATAAACTCTTAGCCAGACTAACCAAAGGACACCTAGACAGTATACAAATTAACAAAATCAGAAATGAAAAGTGAGACATGACTACAGAAAATGAGGTTATTCAAAAAATCAGTACATCCTAGTAGAAAAGCCTATATTCGACAAAACTGAAAAATCTGAATGAAATAGATAACTTTCTAGACAGATACCAGGTACCAAAGTTAAATTAGGATCAGATAAACCATCTAAACCATCCCATAGCTCCTAAAGGGATAAAAGCATTTATTAAAAGTCTCCCAACCAGAAGAAGCCCAAGACCAGATGCCTTTGTGCAGAATTCTATCAGACTTTCATAGAAAACCTCATACCAATACTATCTAAAGTATTCCACAAAATAAAAACAGATGGAGCACTACACAATTCCTTCTATGAAGCGACAATTACACTTAGATCTAAACCACACAAAGATCCAATAAAGAAAGAGAACTTCCGACCAATTTCCCTTATGGATATCGGTGCAAAATTACTCAATAAAATTCTTGCAAACCAAATCCAAGAACACATCAAAATGATCATCCATCATGATCAAGTAGGCTTCATCCCAGGGATGCAGGGATGGTTCAATATAAGGAAATCCATCAACGTAATCCACTATTTAAACAAACTTAAAGAAAAAAAACCCTCATGATCATTTCATTAGATGCTGAGAAAGCATTTGACAAAATTCAACACCCCTTCATGATAAAAGTCCTGGAAAGAATAGGAATTCAAGGCCCATACCTAAACATAGTAAAAGCAATACACAGCAAACCAGTAGCCAACATCAAACAAAATAGAACGAAACTTGAAGCAATCCCAATAAGATCAGGGACTAGACAAGGGTGCCCACTCTCTCCCTAATTATTCAATATAGTACTCAAAGTCTTAGCCAGAGCAATCAGACAACAAAAGGCGGTCAAAGGGATACATATGGGAAAGAATAAGTCAAAATATCACTATTTACAGATGATATGATAGTGTAGTTAAGTGACTCCAAAAGTTCCACCAGAGAAATCCTAAGCCTGATAAACAACTTCAGGAAGATGGCTGGGTATAAAATTAATTCCAACAAATCAGTCGTCTTCCTCTACTCAAAGGATAAACAGACTGGGAAAGAAGTTAGGGAAATGACATCCTTCACTATAGTCACAAATAACATAAAATACCCTGGTGTGACTCTAACCAAGCAAGTGAAAGATCTGTATGACATGAGCTTCAAGTCTCTGAAGAAAGAAATTGAAGAAAATCTCAGAAGATGGAAAGACCTCCCATGCTTATGGATTGGCTGGATTATTATAGTAAAAATGGCCATTTTGCCAAAAGTGATCTACAGATTCAATGCAATCCCCACCAAAATTCCAACTCATTTCTTCATAGAGTTAGAAGGAGCAATTTGCAAATTCATTTGGAATAACAAAAAACCCAGGATAGTGAAAACTACCCTCAACAATAAAATAAATTCTTGGGGAATCACCATCCATGAACTCAAACACTATTACAGAACAATAGTGATAAAAATTGTATGGTATTGGTATAGAGAAAGGCCTCTACAAATCTTAAGAGACAGGCAGGTAGATCAGTGGAATAAAATTGAAGACCCTGAAATGAACCCACACACCTATGTTCACTTCACCTTTGACAAAGGAGCTAAAACTATCCAGTGGAAAAAAGAAAGCATTTTCAACAAATGGTGCTGGTTCAACTGGAGATCAGTATATAAAAAAATGCAAATTAACCCATTCTTATCTCCTTGAACAAAGTTCAAGTCCAAGTGGATCAAGGACCTCCACATAAAACCAGATACACTAAAACTAACAGAAGATTAGTGGGGAAGAATCTGGAACTCATGGGCACTAAGGAAAATTTCCTGAACAAAACACCAGTGGCTTATGCTCTAAGATCAAGAATTGACAAATGGAACCTCATAAAACCACAAAGCTTCTGTAAGGCAAAAACCACTATCATTAAGACAAACGGCAACCAACAGATTGGGGAAAAGATCTTTACCAATCCTACATCTGATAGAGGGCCAATATCAAATATATACAAAGAATTCAAGAAGTGAGACTCCGGAGAGTCAAATACCCCTATTAAAAAGGGGGTATAGAGCTAAACAAAGAATTCTCAGCTGAGGAATTTCAAATGACTGAGAAGTACCTATAGAAATCTTCAACATCCTTAGTCATCAGGGAAATACAAATCAAAACAACCCTGAGTGAGATTCCACCTCACACCAGTCAGAATGACTAAGATCAAAAACTCAGGTGAAGACCGATACTGGCGAGGATGTGGAGAAGGAGGAACATTCCTACATTCTTGGTGAGATTGCAAGCTGGTACATCCACTCTGTAAATCAGTCTGGCGGTCCCTCTGAAAATTGGACACAATACTACCTGAGGACCCAGCTATACCTCCCCTGGGCATATACCCAAAAGATGTCCAACATAAAACAAAGACACATGCGTCACTATGTTCATAGCAGCCTTATTTATAATAGCCAGAAGCAGGAAAGAACCCAAATGCCCTTCAGCAGAGGAATGGATACAGAAAATGTGGTACATCTACACAATGGAGTACTACTCATCTATCAAAAACAATGACTTCATGAAATCCATAGGCAAATGGATGGAACTAGAAAATATCATCCTGAGTGAGGTAACCCAATCACAGAAAACCACACATGGTATGCACTCACTGATAAGTGGATATTAGCCCAAGTGCTCAAATTACCCAAGGTACAAGCCACAGACCACATGAAGCTCAAGAAAGACAACCAAAGAGCAGATGCTTCAGTCCTCCTTATAACTGGGAACAAAATGTTCATAGGAGGGGATATGGAGACCAGGTTTGGAGCAGAGACTGAAGGAATGGCCATTTAGAGGCTGCCTCACCTGGGGATCCATCCCATATATATACAGCCACCAAAACTATAGACAATATTGATGCAGCCAAGAAGTGCATGCTAACAGCAGCCTGATATAGCTCTCCTGAGAGGCTCAGCCAGAGCATGACAAATACAGAGGTGAATGCTAGCAGCGAACCATAGAACTGAGAATGGGGTCTGATTGAAAGAGTTAGAGAAAGGATTAAAGGAGCTGAAGGGACGTGAGACCCCATGTGAACAACAATGCCAATGAACTAGAGCTCCCAGGGACTAAACCACTACCCAAAGACTATACATGGACAGACCCATGGCTCCAGCTGTATATGTAGCAGAGGATGGTCTCATTGGGCACCAGTGGGAGGAGAAGCCCTTGGTCCTGCCAAGGCTGGACCCTTCCAGTGTAGGAAAATGTTAGGGTGGAGAGGCAGGAAGGTGGGGTGGTTGCGGAGAGTGAAGACCCTTATAGAAGAAGGGGAGGGAGTGGGATAGTAGACTTATGGTTGGGAAATTGGGAAAGGGAATAACATTTGAAATGTAAATAAAAAACAAAAAAAATATTTAAGGATACAGGAAAATATAGTTTTTTCTGACATTGGCAAGATGTTTGACATGTGATAATTGCCATCATAAGAATGGGAATATTGATTTAACCTCGTTTTGACATTAAGACTTCATGTTGATTTGTAAAATTGACCATTTGTATTTGTTTTGAAAAAAAATGTCTACTGGGGTTCTTTGCTCAATTTTCATTGGATTACTTGAATTTTATGTTTTATGAAATTTTAGTCATTTACAATGCAATTTTCTTATAATTTAGGTAACAAGTTTTTATGGATATTTTATTTGAAAAGATTTTCTGTCCCCTACTCAAGTTTTTAATTTGTTCAGTGATCTCTAAGGATGGAATCCCGGGAATTCACATGTGCTGCTAGTTCAATATTTCATTGATAACGTATTTTGTTATGCAGAAACCTTTTATGTTGATAGAGTTCCACTTGATATTTTTGCTTTTGCTTTCTGTGGCCATAATTTTTTATCATATGCATGTTTGTGTACGTTTTCTCTTTGGAATTACATCTTCTTCCATTTGAAATTGTATTTGGCTCCATTTCTCCTTTCTGACTCTTGGATGGCCTGTGCATTTAGTTCTTTGGAATACTTAGTAACGTATGAGTTAGTGTAATCACTCAGTGTGTTTGTAAGAATTTAGTGATTGTTAAATATGTTAAAAATTGAGCATTCCACTACTTCAGGTTCAGTAAGAGATACTGATACTATGTGAGATACTCATCCTTACTTAATATGTCATTGTATTACTGATTGGTGTATTTTAGCCATCTAAACAGATAATATATTGTAAAAGTGATTGTAATCCACATATGTGGATATAGTTTATCACTGTATGCCAAAGAGGAAAAATGACTATATATGAAGACAATAAAAGCAAAAACAAAAAATAAAAAATCACAGAAATGGGCCATTTGTTAAATAGAAAAGAATCTTAACGAGTCATCTAATTCCATCCGCTTCCAGCTTAGTCTATGGATAATAATAACTGCTAACATTTACATGTTTTGTAATTTACCAAGATTTCCATGTCATTTGATGTTCATAGGAAAACAGTTATTATTATGACTCATGACAACTCTGTTATATAAGTATAAACATTGCCATTATTTTTTTAATCTACTAATTACAATTGTCTGACTGAAAGAGAATGTTTTATTTTCCATGTAATATAGAGTATGGCTGATTGTAGAAGTTAGAGGCATTAAGGATCCCCAGAGTAAGAAATTGTTGGGTGGGGGTGGGGAGCAGGAAGGGGAGGTGAATGGGGAGGGGAACACCCTTATAGAAGAATCAGGGAGAGGGGGTTTATGGACAGGAAACCAGGAAAGGGAATAACATTTGAAATGTAAATAAAAAATATCCAATAAATTTTTAAATCCAATAAATAATAAATTTAACAAAAGCAAAAAGTATAATAGCACAAATATCCAGTAATTAACTGCATTGAAATACAGATATTTCATAGTTACTGTTTTATTGCTAAGTAGCTGTATACTTGTATGAGTCATTTACTTTATGTTTCTGCTTTGTTTTTTTTTCTCTGTGAAACCATGATAGCTGTCAACTATGTTTATGCCTGTCCCCACATATTCCCATTCTTTTTGTATTCTTTTCTCTGTTATAACTCATAGCCCTATAGAAACAAATGAAAATATTAGGAAAATCTGAGATTAACTGGGTACTTTACAATTAAATAGATAGCCAGTCTTTTTCTCAAAATAATGATGGCAGGAACAAACAAGACTTTGGTAATTGATCTGAGCAAAATGGTGGATAGTACGCAGAAAGACCTGTGCACAATCTAGACAGACCAAATCCCAGCATAGAGGGCATGAGGGTGAATGTGTTACTCTACCAGTAGCCAAGGAGCTATTAGTAATTGATGGCTGCTGGGAAAAGGAGAGTTGGGGAGGTTTTAATGATGTGACTTCTGGTAGTCTGACCACATAACAGAGCAAGTCATAATCCCAAGACTAGTTGTGCAACAAACTAGGCATGATGGCAAAACAAGAGAAAAAAGCAAAAAAAAAAAAGTAATCTCAAAATTGTGTAGGAAGGGAGTGTGGTATGGAAAGATGAGGAGGCAAATGTATTCAAAGATTGAAATTCTCAAAGAATTTTAAATGGTGGACACGTTGTTGAGGAAAAGATTTTTTCCCCATCTGTAATAGTTCTAAAAGTCATCTAGGATGAAATCCGGAAGAGCTCAACTACAGCTTTGGTAAGGCATATATATTAATCCTTGGTCATTTTTCTTTGCACTAAGTAAAGTCAGTCTGCTTTGGTCTTTAAAAGTGAATCTATAGTTATTTTGCCATCCCTGAAGTACCTCCATTTCCCATTTCTCAAGTCAGATTAATTATACCATTAACTCTCATTTATTCTCTTCCCTCCTTCTGTTTTTACTTCCTTGCCCCCTCCCTAAAGAGACCCCCACTTTGCACTTGTCCAATCAGATCACTATAATTGATATGTGAAAAATCCATAAGGAATCACAGTATTAACTATTTACAAAACAATCCCCCAAAACAAACAAACAAGGAAGCAAAACAAAATCTACCTATAATGTGCATGTTTCTGTTTATAAATAGGTATGTATAGTTTGACCAAACTTTTTCCTGTGTGGGCTGGCAATCTTCCCTCCAACAGCCAAAAAACCAGTGGAAAAAAATTCCAAAACCAGACACAAGAAGCCCACATTTGAATTGTTGGTCAGGATTGTCCATGAAACTCTAATAACTTACAGATTATTGCTGTTGACCTTGGTTGACTCTAATCTAGAATGGAGCTGGCAACTCCTTCCCTGGGGACTAGCTTTCATGGTTGCAGAAGTCATCATAAAATGAACCACATCAGCAACCAACGTGACACAATTACATTAAGATTACAGTAGTAGTAGTAGTAGTAGTAGTAGTAGTAGTAGTAGTAGTAGTAGTACTCATACCTTGTTGTAACAAAAGCTCCATAGTTGACTTAAGACCCATTCAACAAGTGGAAAACCATGCCTAGTACTGGAAGCATAGCTACCTCTTCAGTGCTAGTAAAATCATGGTTTATAGGTGGAGAATCTACAACTACTAATTTAAATCCCTAATGACAATTTTTATATTTGTCCTTATACCCAAAGATAAGAGTAATTCTTATCATTTATCAAGTAAACTTTTCTTTGCAACAGAGGAAAAACATTACAGAAAACCACAAGAAATCACAATGCAGAGATACGAGGCCTAATTCCAATGAATACATCTATACAACACTCCAGCACCTAAGGCTCAGAAAACATGGTGGAAGAAGGCCGGAAGACTGGAAGAGGCATAGGATCGGGGAGTTTTCTGTGGGGTTCTGTCTCCTAGAAACAACAGAAGCTACACACAGAAAATCTCATCAACATGACTCTCTAAATTTGAGCTGAATAAGGAAGGTGCCAATAGATATGCTAACATGGTCTCAACCCCTCACAAAGAACTACAAACAACTAAGGATTGCTGAGAGAGAAACAGTCATTTGAAGGGAACCAACTACAATTAGTTATCTGATACCAAATGCATACACGAAAGAAGTAACCAGAATATATATATGTATATATGTATATATATATATATGTGTGTGTTTATATATATATATGTGTATATATATGTGTGTATGTATGTATGTATGTATGTATATATATATAGGTTACTTCTTTCTTGTATGTATTTGATATATATATGTAATATATATAATATATATATTAGCAATTAATGAAAAAAGGGCCATACATTTGATATGGGAAGTAGGGGTATATGGAAGGGTTTGGAGGAAGGAAAGTGAAGGGGAAATGATATAGTCTCAAAACAAATGAAATAATTTGCCTTTTGCCATTTTGCAGATTTTGCTAAAGTAATATTAAAGTTTAAAGCCAACTTCTCAATTTCTGAATGACTTAACACTTCCTCTTTCTGACTGCTAAATAAGTGTTTGAGATTTTGTCCACAGCTGTCTTTCCATTATACATACTCTGTTTTGATAAAATTGTTGGTTTCTTGTGACTTTATCTTTCACTTCAATATAAATTGTTCAAAAACATGGCTATATTTCAATACCAGTTCAGCCTTTCTAGCTGCCTGCTAGACAGTTTCATATAACCTGTTCTATCCTTAATACTGTTTCTAATTTCTTCCACCTAAAATAAAACTATTTTCACCTCCTCAAACTCTCTTCTACTTCTGCCACGCTCTTTATCTTTTTGCTTATGATTGAGCCCTTGACATATTAAGCAGTCTTTCATTTTGGGGTACCTCTGTCTTCTCCACCTATTTTCATCTCCCATTCATTCATAATCTCAGAATAAGCCCACATGACATAGTACTTTATTTAAAAATGTGATATTTTTCTCCCTTTGAAACCTATAACCTAGGACCTAAATTTAACCAAGTGCTTTTTTATTCAAGTATGTAAACACTCCTGTTTTATTAAAAGTAAAGTTCAACCTCCTAGCATCCCCAAAGATAAAATGCCTCCCAGGTATGTCCGAGAAGGTACATATCTTTATAGAAATTCCTATATTTGAGATATGGCACCAAAATGACATTTGTGCATTAAAAAGCCATGAAAAAAGGAACAAGAAAGTGAGGAAGAAATGAGACATGACTTTACTATTTAAGTAGGCTGCTTCATCTGCAACCCTTCCACAAAGAAGCTGAAGAAAATTTATCAATTAGTTCTTAAAATTTTGCCCCCTTGGTTGGGAGGAGCCTTTAAATAAATAAAATCTCTATTCCCTTTTACACTAAAAAAATTTATAACAGTTTAAGCTTTTAAATATTTTCATAAAATAACTCCACATTGCTGCCTCTGCTTTCTTCTTCTACTGTATTGCCTGCATATATTTTATACTTTAGCCAAACAGTCTCCATATTCCTCACTGATTTTGCTATTGTTCAGTTTTTTTAAAAATATACAAACTGAAATGTTATTTTGCCCCGATTTCCTAGTTTTCTGATTGAATACCCATTTAGGCCAGCTAAAATACCATGTCTTACCCCAGAAATGTAAATCAGAATTACCAATCATAATCTACTTCCTTTTGATGGACCTTTTCATTATAATTATGTTGTCTGTATTTTACTATTATTTTTCTTTCAATAAATAAGGGAATTCAAGCATGAAGTTTAAATGTTATCTTTGATCACCGAAGGTGCCTGACATCAAGTTTCAAAAATACCAAACAGCATTATGTATGGCAAACAGTGACTTCAATGGACGGAGTTGTCAACAGAGAAAAGACATACAAAAGAGAGAATGTGTTGCTTGAATTGCTCAGACATAAAAGATACTTCAATACATTAATGACAGAATTGTGTAAAAATGCTTAGTATAACATTACCATATTCAAAGGCTTGTGTTGGTGCATCATTTTGAAACTTACTTCTAATATTATTGTTTATAAAAAGTACAGTATGAACACTAAATTTAGACTGATGAAAAATGATGGCATTTATAAAAATGCAGTTCCGTGAAGTACAAATGTATATCGTGCTAGAGACCTATACTATTTCTTTTTATCCTTTAGTGAAGAACATAGGGTGCTTATGAGTATGTGTGCTATTTATTCTTAGTAATATGGCCCTTTGATGCTTAAAACTTGTTGACCAGTTATAGAGTATAACATTGGTAGTGCATAGGAATACAATTCATTTTGTATGTTCTGTGCTCAGTATAGCAAAGACTTCATTTTTAAACTGAATGGACAATTGGCTATAATCTATGATACAGTTATATACTATGATAAGATGGCATTTCTGTGTATATGCTTTTAGAAACAAGAAATGATTAAAATTGAAGGTAAGCTTCCTCATTTTTATAAATGCTTTCTCGTTAGGAATTAGGTGCATAAAGTTTGAATGACAAGATTTACAGAAGCATTATATGAGGAAAGATAAAGAAGAATTGAAAATTTTATTTTACATGTACAGTAAAAGATAGCTTTTGGTTTTGAAAAGAACTCATGGAAATGTATATTGTTCTAAATTGAAATTTTTAAAACTAAATTCAATTGTAACATGAAAAATTAGAACGTTAAAGATGTATCCTTCTGTAGCATTGATATCTTCATAAGAATGAAGATTCTTCTACATTTAATAATGTTTTCATTTTAAAACGAGATATATTTTATTAGGAAAGGATTTGGCCCAAAGTGTTAATAAAACCAACACTTTGAAAACTCATTTTTTAACATCCTATTTTCATGGAAGTAAAATAACTTACTAATAAAATTTATCTTCCAAAGTACCTATCCTTGTTTATTTATCATGATAAAACAAATTAAATGAAATTAATGTTTTAACAAAATGTCATACATTTATTTTTATTTTCCCTGACAGCAGGCTAATATTCAGTGACTTTGCTCCTTCATTTTGTTATTCAGTTATTAATATGCTCTGGCCTTGTCCTTGATAATAGCCTCTGGCTTTCAGTAAGAAACAAGACAATCTAGGTCAAAGAAGGTAGAGATACAAACAACTCTATGGAGCTATTCAAAACCCTGAGCTGTTGAATTAGTTTAGCAGAATAAAATAAAACAATTGATCAATTGTGTGGATGTGAAACTGCATCACATGGTTCCATGGATGTTTTGAACAAGCCAGCAGCAATGTTTTAAATCGGTTTACCAAGCTGTGAATGTTGTACATTTAATAACGTTTGGTTAGTTGTTCTTCTATCACTGAGTAATCTTAAAAATAAACTTTTTCTAAAAATTGATGTTAATCAAAATCATCTTGGTACTCTCCATTTAAGAGCCCAGTGAATCTATATTACAGGGCATGAAATCTATGACTGCATTTTAGCTTGATCTCAGAGTACTTCTTATATGGAAAACTGAAATTCGAAAATGATTATATTAGCTTAAAAGTGTTAGGCTGCAGGTACATTGTTCTCACACCAAGCCTTTATTGCTACCAGTTAAAGGCTACCATTACTAACTGCTTTTAGGTAGAATTTGTCTGGCTCCTCTTCTGCTCTTTGAGTCCTATAATTGTGTCTGTTAAACCAATCAAAGGAATCCCAAATATTTTTGTATAGACTTAAGGTTCAATAACTTTACACACAGGCACTTAAAAACTTGTAAAGTTTCCATTGTAGTCATGGGTCAGGGTGGGGAAAGCATCTCTAGGTCATGCCAGAGACCTAGGATGGGAAAGGCTCCAGGGAGTCTGTGAGGATGACTGTAGTTGAGACTCCTCACTATGGGCAATATGGATCCTGAAGTGTCCACCTCCTGTATCCAGGCAGGACTCCCAGTAGAGATATAAAGACTCTAACCCACCCACAAAACCTTCTACCCAAAATTTGTTCTGCCTACAAGAAGTTCAAGGACAAAGATTGAAGGAATGGCCAACCAATGACTGGCCCATATTGAGACCCATCCATGGGCAAGATCCAATCCCTGACACTATTAATGATATTCTGTTGTACTAACAGAAAGCCTAGCATAACCGCCCTCTGGAAGACTCCACCCAGCAGCCAATGGAAATACATGCAGAGAGCCACAGCCAAACATTAGATGGAGCTCAGGGAATCTTGTGGAAGAGTTGGGCAAAGAATTGAGGGACATGGAGAGGATAGGGATCCACAAGAAGACCAACAGAGTCAACTAACCTGGTTCCTTGGGGGCTTCCAGAGATTTAACCACCAACCAAAGAGCATACATTGGCTGGACCTAGCACCCCGGTCCCACACACATATGTAGCAAATATGCAGCTTGGTCTTCATGCAGAACACCCAACAACTGGAATTGGGGATGCTACTGGCTCTGTTGCCTGCCTGTATTTCCTGTTTCCCTAACTGCATTACCTTATCTGGCCTCAGTGGGAAAGGATGTGCCTAGCCCTACAGTGACTTGAAATGCCTGGGTGGGTTGCTATCCAGAGGGTACTTCTCCCATTATCATAGGAGAATGGGATGGGGATTGGGGATAGGAGGTAAGTAATGTGGGGACTGGGAAGGAAGAGGCTGTGGTCAGGGTATAAAATAAATACATTAATAAAAAAGAAAATTCATTTCTTAAAATTTCACTTACAATCATTTAGCTATGTTTATCTGTAAAGCTTCTGTAAGGCAAAGGACACTGTGGTTAGGACAAAACGGCAACCAACAGATTGGGAAAAGAGCTTTACCAATCCTACAACAGATAGAGGGCTTATATCCAAAATATACAAAGAACTCAAGAAGTTAGACCGCAGGGAGACAAATAACCCTATTAAAAATGGGGTTCAGAGCTAAACAAAGAATTCACAGCTGAGGAATGCCGAATGGCTGAGAAACACCTAAAGAAATGTTCAACATCTTTAGTCATAAGGGAAATGCAAATCAAAACAACCCTGAGATTTCACCTCACACCAGTGAGAATGGCTAAGATCAAAAACTCAGGTGACAGCAAATGCTGGCGAGGATGCGGAGAAAGAGGAACACTCCTCCATTGTTGGTGGGATTGCAGACTGCTACAACCATTCTGGAAATCAGTCTGGAGGTTCCTCAGAAAATTGGACATTGAACTACCTGAGGACCCAGTTATACCTCTCTTGGGCATATACCCAAAAGATGCCCCAACATACAACAAAGACACGTGCTCCACTATGTTCATAGCAGCCTTATTTATAATAGCCAGAAGCTGGAAAGAACCCAGATGCCCTTCAACAGAGGAATGGATACAGAAAATGTGGTACATCTACACAATGGAATATTACTCAGCTGTCAAAAACAATGCCTTTATGAAATTCGTAGGCAAATGGAGGGAACTGGAAAATATCATCCTGAGTGAGGTAACCCAATCACAGAAAAACATACATGGTATGCACTCACTGATAAGTAAGCTTAATTCTAACAGTTGTATATGGTTTTTATACTGGTTGAAAATCTTAACTACCTTGGTCACCTGACATATCTTTTTCTTTAGACTTCTACTTGTAAGATTCCATCAGAATCATTGAGCATGTATCACTAGTTCATTTTTCAAAAACGTTTAGATCTATAACTATAAATATAACAATTCAGACACTGTACCACAGCTGAAAGTTTGAAATGTGGCTGAAACAAGGAATACTATAATCCAGGTATATTTAATTTTATAAGAAAAGTATTAACTATTAAAGAATAAATAATTATCCTTTTACGTAATTTTGTGGCATATATGCTTCTAAAGACATTAAACTTTAAATGGTGTAAAAACATCAATTTCCTGTGTAGTTTTAGCACATCTGTGCAAATGTTACATGATTTGGTTTCATTTCTGTTGCTGTAATAAAATACCCTAACGTGAAGCAATGTAGGAGAAATGGGGACTTGTTTCATTTATTAATTACAACTACATCTATAATTGTGAGGAAGTCAAGGCAGGAACTTCAATCAGCTGGCCACACTGAATTCATAATCAATAATAGAAAAATGAAAAAAATGAATAGGAAATGAATGTATAAATTTTTGCTTGCTTGTTTGTGCTCGGCTAGGCATTTCTGTTCTTTTATTGTTCAGGACCCTTCCCTAAAGCATAGCACCAGCCACAGAAAACTGAATCTTCCTATATTGACTTAAGAAAATCCCCTGGCCTTCACTTCAGGCCAGCCCATTGTAAGGAATCTGTACTTGGGATTTTCCTCCCAGTAATTTTAGGTCATGAAGAAGTGACAATTTAACCATCAAAAAACCATATTTTACTCATTTCTGTGCTCATTCTGGAGGAAAGGATACCTATATGGTCCAATCCGTTTAGCATACGTAATATCACTAAACTATTTTATTGCATATATTATCTACTAATACTTTTTAAATTTCATATTTAATCATCAGACACATTCATGTATTTACTATTCCACAGTATTTATTTTGTTTCGATCCAGTACACTATCTTCTTGTGTGGTTAGATTATTTTATTCAGGAAGTAGGAATCTTCTCATGTTCACTTCCAGCTCAATACTAGTCATCTTAGATAGCTTCATTCTATCTTAAATCAAAATGCAGTCCAGTCTTTTCTTGTATATTTCTAATCTGATTTGGAATTAGCCAGTTTCTAAGAATGCCTGGGGAATGGTATAACAAGACCACAATACTGAAAAATTAATTATTACTAAAGTGATCTTTGTTCCTATGTCTTTTCAATGAGCAGAGAGAACAAATATTTATGTATGTACATACATAATACACATATAATATATATATACATACATTCATAAAACAGCAAGAGTTTACTTCTTTAGTAATATTTATGTGTCTTCTTCCTTGATAATATAATATTTATTAGTGACACATGTTTAATAATACATGACATTTTTTGTTTTGGATTACAAAGCATATAGACCAGATTCAGCACACTAATCCTACAAAAAACAAACAGTGGTTTTTAATAATAGTTTTAAGATTATGCAATTTGTTCAAAAATAATTTTTGTAAAATTAAATCCTTACAAATTTAGATGATATTATAATGCATTTCACATAGGAATATATTATCCTTACCCTGGCTTTCCTGTACATATAAATCACAGCTAGGTAAGAGTTGACTTTGTTTTAAATATTTACAGATACAAAAATGACTGTATTGGTAGAAATTTTTCCTGTTTAGCATATGATATTCAATCTTTAGTACTGGGCTTAGTTAAACTCTGATGTAAACCTGACCTAACTTTTCCTCATAAAACCTTGTCCTAATATAACAGGTATAGTGACTTATGCTTTAAAATTGTAGCCACTCAGAAAGGTAAGGAAAACAGGTATAAGTGTAAGGCCAGCCTACGCAATATTAATATATGTCTGTGCTGTAATATATATCTGAATATTATTGAAGAGAGTACTGTGTTTGAATAGTATTATAAAAACATTTATTACTTGTACCTGAGCTATTGGTGTTCTGTTCAATATATGGAAATCCATCAGTGTAATCCACCTGAAAGGAAACTGAAAGAAAAAAACCACATTGTCATCACATAGATGCTGAGAAAGTCCTTAACAAAATCCAACACCCTTTCATGTGAGCTGTTTTGGAGAGCACAAAAATACAAGGCCCGTACCTAAACATAAGAACAATAAGACCAATGACAAGAGCTTCAAGTTTCTGAAGAAGAAAATTAAGGAATACATCAGAAGATGGAAAGATCTCCCATATTCCCATGGATTGCTAGGATTAACAATGAAAAAAGAAAGCATCTTCCATACATGATACTGGTCTAACTGGATGTCCTAAAGTAGTCTTAATGCCTATTGGCCTTTGTCCCAGGTGTTTAAAGCTAGTCAAATTACAAAATACACTTAATAATGGACCATCTAACATTACTATTTTTACTACTTGGGTAAAAATAAAAGTAAAAATTCCAAATTTTCCCACTCTTATTTTATTTTTTACTTGAAATGTTAAGAATTTTTCCTAGCACAATTCCTAAAAACATGGTTTAACATGGCTGTTTAATTTTTAACCTAACATTTGTGTTTTTTTTCAGGATTGCACTGTCTATGAAACTGAAAATAAAATTCTTCATGTGGTAAGTAGACTTGGATGTAATTTTTGTCTCCATTAGACAATATTTACTTAGCAATTAAAAGGCTATGGCTTACAAAAAGTAATCCATAATAAAATGGACTATTAACCTCCCTTAGTTAATTGTATTTTTACATTTCAGGAAGCCTATAAAAGAATTCAAAACTCATTAGTTATGGTAATATTATACTCAGTGAAACGGTATATTTTTGTTGTTACTGAATGGATTGTTTCTGCTGCTGCTTCTCTTCTTCCTCCTCTTCCTCCTCCTACTCTTCCTTTTTTTTATAAATCTACTTCCTAATGAATGCACACCTGTTCAAATACCTTCGTCACTTGTGCACATGGGACTTCTGCAGTTATTACAGAAGTTCTACTTCTACTTAGTTACAATCTTAGCGTCATGCCATTTTGCTTCTTTGCTTATGGCTTTGGGATCCATTCATTATTTGAATACATACAAATACTACTTTGTACCTCAGGAGTTAAGACATTTATAAAATATCTTGACTAAGTATATGGGGAGGAAACATCAACTCAGAATGGCAGCAATGCTGAGATAATGTACTTCCCGTCATTGTGTAGTACTGATGACCTTTGCTGTCAGAAAAAAGGAATTAATGTATTCTCCTGCTTTGTCTAGGAAGGGAAGAGAACACCCTTAAATGTTTTTAGTCCAACTATTCTTAGTCTCTGTAGAATAGAAAAGAAATAACTTTTATTTAAGTTATATACATATATATTTAAAACATTAGTTTAAATTCTATAAGCATATTATATATTGAGTAGTAATCCCGAAGTTCATTCAAAATATAAGACCTTTTTGTATTTATTTATTGTTTATATATGAGCACTTGCATGTAATACTACACACATGTGGCATTCAGAGGAAATTTGTGGGAGAGGCCTCTCACCTACAATGTGAGTTCCAAAGATTAAACTCGGAGCATCAGGTTTGGCAGCAAATGATTGTTCCCCACTGAGCCACCTCGCCAACTCCAAATCTAATAAACTTTTTGACTACATATGGGGAGCCACTGATATTATTGGTTTTTTATTTTGTCTTTCTTGGATATTTTATGTATTTACATTTCAAATGTTATCCCCCTTCAAAATATCACTGCCTGCAGATGATATGATAGTAGACTTAAGCCACTGATATTTTAAGTGGAAAATTCCATACCTGATATCATATGATGGGGTTCATTCAAAATTCAGACTCACAACACCACTATGTCAACATTACCAAGGAAAAGATGACTCTTCCAGACCTCAGCAAAAGTTGTAAAAAACTGTTTTCCTGTTCTAATACAGGAATTCCTTCAAAGGGTAAAAAAAAATGAGGTTTGCATTGGCCATCTTCTTAAGACCTATGTCTATTATTTACTATGGCTTGTTTACTTGTTTGTTTGTTTATTGCTTATTCCATCTGTGATAAAAAAAAAGATACTGCTAAAACACCCTAAAATGTATATAGATAATCTATACATAACAGTGTAAAAAGAATAAGGTGAGTTGATCTGTATGCAAAAGTAAGCTATTGAAGCTATTGGAAAGGAATGTATTAAGTATGAAACTTCTTTAAGAAAACTGAGGTATCGGAAGACCACTACGCATGTCCTAAAGAAACAAATGAATGAACTGTTGAAGCACTATGCTAAAACGCTAAACAAAAACCCACACACATTAAAAAGTAAAAATCCCATTGCATTGTCATTAACACCTTTCATTCGATATGCTGATCATGATGAAACAAGAACAGATCTACCTCAGTAAATTGAAACGTAGGCTAGTTGCAGATGTTTAAGACAAGACTCAACCTGAAAGTTTTAAAGATATATTATTATAAAGTTTCTACTGATGGAAAAAGGAAAATATGCAATGAAGTAGATGTGAAAGAAAGTTATGCCGTCAAGACTATAGTTGTTCATTCATTGGCTGGTGGTAAAATAGTCAAAACAGTTCTGAATCTAGATGACCAGGATAATAGTTACAATGAAGATGGAATTTTTAAAGTGGCAGGGAAAGTGCCTATTGTTAACACAATGAAAATAATGGGCTTATTGGAAAAATACAGAAATGTTCATTTATAACATAATATGAAATCATAATTTTTATATGATCAAGGAGAGACTTCTAAGACAAAATCTGGTTTTAATGGGATAGATGACTTTGGAAGAAACATTTTTAACTGTATCTAACATAGTACTCTTCTATCACTAGGAAACCTACTCCTTGATCCCTTAAGTGCTTTTAACAGTCTCAACCTATGGGTTGCAACCTCTTTGGAGAGCAAATGACCCTTTCACAGGGCTTACATATAATTATGATTTTACACTATGATTCATAACAGTAGCAAAATTACAGTAATGAAGTAGCAACAAAAATAGTTTTATGATTGGGGGTCACCACAACATGAGCAACTGTATACAAGGGCCACACATTGGAAGGTTGAGAACTACTATTAATCTTTATTCTTTGCTAAAACCATAAAACATCTTTTGTAATAACCTTATAATCAAGACACATTTTAGATAGAGACCAAAGGTCTGTAGTTGTTTATTGCCTGCTCCTGGATAACAGCTGCTATAGGTATTTTGATGATGCTACTTGTGTTGCTCTGAGCATAGATTTCCACTGTGTTAATGCTATATCTCGTTTTTACTATTGTACTTATGTGTGAGTAAGTACAAGAAAGTGGCTGCTTTTCACAATCACATAAATTTAGAGTAACCACTTATGGTCTTGTGAATGCTAAAATGTTGACACAAATTTTTTCTGATAGTTCTAGGTACATAAACAGTTATTTTTTAAGGAAAAGTGTTTTAAATAATATATAAAATTTCCATAAAGGTATATATAAAACACATGAATTTGATGTCTATACTTGGATCACATTCCCAAGTTGTTCCATCATGTATATGCAAATTTTTCCACAATAAAAAATCCATAATTCCATACAGATTCTGCTGCAAACCAGTTTTGATAAGACATATCCAACCCATATATCACTTAATCATACATTTCCAGTAGATGAAACTATGGGCTGCAGATATTAAAACATTTGAATGCTGAATTTGAACATAGATCATGGACACACTTTTATATTTAGATTTAGTAGTTACGACCAATTCCAGTTCCTTGAGGCCATGTCTACTGTGTTCTCCTGTTTCCTGTGGAACTCACGGCTACTGATTAGTTGTGCATGTTGTTTCAATTATTGAGGAAAATGAGAAGACATTGTTTTTATTTCCTTTGAGTGTCTATTTCATTGTCATTGAATTTTCTGCAGCAATGACTGTTGCTCCTGAACTATTGAATTTACTTAAACTTTGACCCACTGCTATGGCTCATTATATTTACTTCAAGACTTTTATTGAGATCATTGTGTGTGTCCTGATTTTCCTTTGGGGCAGTTTTTCAGTAATAATCTCTTATTTTTATCAAAACACATGCATTTAATTTCCCCTATGTATTGGCTGCTAGAAACATAAGACCGAAGGAGTTACTAGTTGAACCTATTTTATACATTAGCATCATTTTAGCTTCTCATTCATAGCCATGATTTCACTTTTCTTTTTTCTTTCTTTCTTTCTTTCTTTTTTTTTGCTTAATGTAAGTATGGTATATTTTTTACATCGGTTGATGTAATTTGATTAAGCACAAGAATAGATCCAGTAAGGTATATGCATATTTTAAAACAATATTCCAATGTTTACAAGGTAATTAAACACAATAATAATTGATAGCGGGCCATGAAAACATGAAACTTTATTCTGGAAAATAAATCAGATGCTATCTTGTGACAGGATGATAGAAATGAATTTTTTATTTTTTATTAGAAAGTTTTTTCAAACAATATATTTTGATCATGCTTTCCCCGCCCCCAATTTCCCCCCAGACCCTTCCCATCTTCTCACCTTCCCAAACAAAACAGGAATCTAAATGATAAAGGAACATTACAAGAATTCTCCTTTATGAAATCTAAGTTTAAATTTAGTTAGTTTTGCTTAAGGAAATAAGATGTTTCAGAATATAAAATTATGCTTGAATTTTATTTAAAACTAAAATAAATAGTAATCATTTATATTTTAAAATAATTATTTCTTACATAATTTTCTATTGATTAATATACATTATTAGTAAATTGAACTTATATTAATAGTAGATTCCTCTCTCTTTTCTTTTTCATATGCCAAATTTTGAGTTACTTGCTATTTGCAGATGAATACAATGTGTTTATGCAGCAAAACTTCATACCCTAGCCAGCTGGACATTTAACATCCTGTCTCATGATGATGGAGACACGGATAGCATTAGTCAGTGAGTTCAGCTCAGAAAATGGTCCTATGCCATGCTATTATTCTACTTCTCATTCTAGGCTCCTAATTATGGATAGCCCAGCCTCTACCAAGCAAATGTAACAGAACACTTGAAAATTTATTATACTTTAGTAAGAAGAAAGCATAGGTCTCTGAATGGCAATTTCAGTTTTCTAGTATTTTAGGTCACATAAAATATTCTTATATGATTTTAACCAAGATTTGGATAAGTGAAGCTAGACATAATGACTTATACATTCTTTTTCTCAGCACTTGGAAAGCAACGGCAAACAGAAATCTGTGAATTCATGTCTAGCCTGGTCCTCATAGTTAATTCCCAGACAGGCCAGGTGTGAGATCTTCTCTGTGAAAGAAGGAAAGAAAGAGAGAGAGGGGGGGGAGAGAGGGAGGGAGGGAGAAGGAAAGAGAAATTTGTGAAATAATAAAATCAAATTTCAAACGGCGCACATAGTATTCTAATTGTTTGAATATATTTATACTGAAGAAAAGTGAAGATGTTTGTAATAGATTTGATCTTCATTTTGTCTGAAAGGGATGGGGGTCATTTCTCAAGAGGAAGGGAATGATCATGTATGGAAAACTATTATAGCTTAGGAATTCCATAAAGAAATACAAAACCTTGGCTGAGAAGAGTTGTGAGATGTGTCTTTTTTTAAATTCAATATGTAGTGATTAGATTTTTAAAAAAAGAAACAGGAAAGGAAATACCACTCAATACACTACATTAATAAATTAATAGTGCCTCATGAAGTAGGCTTACTAAGTATATTTAATGTCCACAGTAAGAGGTAAAAGAACACTGCCTATTATATAAAGTGATTAAGAAGGTACATCTACTGTAAACTAAGACCAAGTGAGCTAAGAACATGGTTGTATTAAAAGCAGCAAAAGAAACATAGAAGTAAGACCACACTAAAATCAATAAAATAAATATTGGATATTAAAGAAAAATGATATTTTAATAAAACTGGACTTTAGTAATATTGTTTTATTATATATATTTATATATTCAGAAAATTGCAAATATGAGAGAAAATAAAGGCTTTAGAGGATAGGTTTTGGTCATCTGCAACTCTTTGTGAGGAAAAAAAGCAATAATCAAGGCTATGAGAGAATAATTTTGGAAAAGCTATTTGGATTCCAAATTTAGAAACTATATTGGGAGAATAATTATTTCAAGATATTATCATAGTGATATATTATCAGTATAATGGCAAGAAGTAACCCTGCACTCATTCATCTAAAGAGACTGGAGAAAAAAAGCTGTGGCTGCAACCCAGCACTTGAAAAATTGTGAAAGGAGACTCATGAGATCCAAGTCAATCTAGGATACATATTGATACTGTCTCAAATATGAGAGGAGAGGAGAGGAGAGGAGAGGAGAGGAGAGGAGAGGAGAGGAGAGGAGAGGAGAGGAGAGGGAGAGGGAGAGGGAGAGTGAGGGTGAGGGAGAGTGAGGGTGAGGGAAAGGGAGAGGGAGAGGGAGGAGAGGGAGAGGGAGAGGAAGAGGGATGGGGAGGGGTGGGGGAGGGGGAGGGAGAGAGAGAGAAGGGGGGATGGGGAAGGGAAGAAAGGAGAGAGAGAATAAGAATGAATATGAATGAATATTTCCAAAATACAATGGATCAGAAATTGCAAATATTTCAAAGAAAAGCAGTGGTCAAAGCTCATGCACAGAAACAAATAGCACCACACACACATTTTTAGATTAATATGTTTAGTAAAGTACTTTCTTGATAAATGTATTAGAGTAAGATTATAAAATAAGTTAAACAAAAATCAAATTCCAGACTAGAAAAGTACAGAATGAACAAAAATGCATACATGATAAACAATCACAGATGAGATGGTTAAGAACAAGAAAGAACATAGAAGTGTCAGTTATTTTTAAATGAAAATTTTAACAGACTATCAAAAGATAATATACATACCTAGGTTTTATGTATTTTTTAAATTTACAATCACCACATCCTATTTTAGATCATAATAGCTAGCTACTAGAACTTGCCAGAGACAGTTATCCTCATATAACAAGGGATTTTTTTGAGAGCAATAAGATATATTTCCATCTATTTACACACATACTTTTTAAAATACTCAGGTGCTGATAGTAGCCTTCATGAAAATAGGATGGGCATAATTTATTGCTATACAAGTATAATGCCAAATCCTTTTAGGAAAACAAGTTTGACATACTTTTTAAGTCTCAGAAACAGTAATTCTAACATTTGCATGATATTTTGCAATTTGTTGCCATTACTGTGAATGCTGTACACAGTCTAACACATTTTAGTTCTCAGGAAAAAATATTATCATCTCTATTTTATAGATGAATAAATTTGAGCATAGAATGGTTATGTTAAGTTTCACAAAATGACAGAAATGATTTATGATCAGTTAAAAACTCCTAAGATTAGGGAAAATTCATAGAAGAGAAGGTGGAAAGATTTTTAAAACCAGTGGACCAGGATGCTTGCTGCTAATGTCTTCTAGACATGATGAAGAAAATGTGCTTATGAAATCGCAACAGTATGGTAACTTAATGTACCTGCGTAATGGCAGCACCAGGTGACATGTCACTGTAGATGGAGGAAATTTCACTAGGTTCTATGCCTAGAAGAGCCACAGTCACTCAGTTGCTGCTAAGAAAATAAATAAAAACCTATTTTCTCCATGGACAAACTCCCTGATACATTATCCAATCTCAAGTAATCATCCACAGAAACATGTACATAAATGCAATAAAATGTTCCTAGTAGGTTAAGTCAGCACACACAAGGAATTGATTGAATAGGTGAGAAGGAGAAATGGAAATGATGAAAATGCAGTACTCACATATGAAATTCTCAAATAAAAGAAAAGAAAAACTCTTATAGTCTGACTCCAGAGTTCATATTCTTATAATTTCCTGATGATACAATCTAGAATAAATTGTGGAACACAGTAACATTTTCTACAGGAAATGTTCAAAGAAGCATAATACCTAATAATGAAAAATAAGAAAAATAGTAATCCTGCAATTAACTATGATATATTTATAGGATATATTTTCTATTCATGATTACCATCTGAAAAATTCAAGGATATATCATTTATGAATAAACTATATTAATATCTCATGCTGCACTGTTAAAAGAAAGATTCTCAATTATTACCATTAGAATTTTGAAGTGACATCCTGTTAGACCAGCACCATTTATTGAAGATGCTTTCTTTTTTCCATTGTATATTTTAGAGGTCTTTGTCAAAGATAAAGTGTGCATAAGTGTGTCGTTTTACATCTGGATCTTCAATTCTATTCCATTGATCAACATGTCTGTCTCTGTACCAATACATGCAGTTTTTATCACTATTGCTCTGTAGTAAAGTTTGAGGTCAGGGGTGGTGATTCTACCAGCCATTCTTTTATGGTTAAGAATTGTTTTCGCTATTCTGGATTTGTTTTTCCCTATGAAATTAAGAATTGCTCATTCCGTGTCTTTGAAGAATTGGGTTGGGATTTTGATGGAGATTGTATTGAATCTGCAGATTGCCTTTGGTAGGATGGCCATTTGTGAGTCTGCGTGCTGGAGGCTTTCCACAGTGATCTCTGGTCTGGCTAGGCACACAGTTCAGGCAAAAAGAAGAGAACACTGGCAGAGAGTAGGGACTGCTTTCTCTGCCTCCACTACTGCTGCTGCTACTTTTAGGCTGGGCTGAGCCAGCAGGAGACTGACTAGCCAGCAAGGGGTACAGGTGAGCATCTGGTGGCAACTTTCAGAGAGCAGATCTCTTCCCCAAGTGGCAGTGTTACAGCCCTGTGGCAGAAGCTCTCAGATGATAGAATAATTCCTACACACATTTAATCCTTTTTTTATTAACTTGAGTATTTCTTATATACATTTCGAGTGTTATTCCCTTTCCCGGTTTCCGAGCAAACATCCCCCTCCCCCTCCCCTTCCTTATGGGTGTAAGATTCTTAAATACAGTTTTTGGATGGGTCAGTGTCCGATAGCAGGTACTTCCTATTGGTTTAGCCTGAGAGCTTGGGAAGACTTCATGTACATATTCAGGGGTGTGGTCCTGTTTCTATGACTGATCTGTCTTGAACCTACATGACTTGGTCACATCCTCACCTGTGGAGGAGGGGCTTGGTTCTTGCCCTAAATGACTGATCTGTCTCAAACCTCTCTACAGAGAGGTCTGTGGGGCACTGTAGCTACGAAGGGCCTGATCTCCAGGGAGACTTGGAATGCTCCTGGCATCCCTTTTAGGGTGACTGGGGATTCGACCTATTTCGACCAGGAATCTCAGGGTACCTTTCACAGCCCGCCGCCCTACAGTCATTTTTACTGTTAAGTCGGCCAATTCATGAGCATGGGAGATCTCTCCATTTTCTGAAATCTTATTCAATTTCTTTCTAAAGAGACTTGAAGTTATTGTCATACAGATTCTTTCAATTGTTTGGTTAGAGTTACCCCAAGATATTTTATATTATTTGTAGCTATTGTGAAGGGAGTTTTTAACCTAATTTCTTTCTCAGCCATTTTAGCATTTGTATAAAGGAAGGCTCCTGATTTACTAGAGTTAATTTTATATCTGGCTACTTTGCTGAAGTTGTTAATCAGCTGGAGAAGTTCTGTGGTAGAATTTTTGAGGTTGCTTATGTATACTATCATATCATCTGGAAATACTGATACCTTTATTTCTTCTTTGTCAATTTGTATCCCCTTGATCTCTCTTTGTTGTCTTATTGTTCTAATACTTTGAGTATTATATTGAATAGATATGGGGAGAGTGGGCAGCCTTGTTTTGTCACAGATTTTAGTGGGATTGCTTTAAGCATCTCTCCATTTAATTTGAAATTGACTGTTGGTTTGCAGTAACTTGCTTTTATTATGTTGAGGTTTGGGCCTTGAATTCCTGATCTCTCCAATACTTTTAACATGAAGGGGTGTTTTATTTTGTCAAATGCTTTTTCTGCATCTAAGGAGATGATCATGTGATTTTTTCTTCTTTGAGTTTCTTTATATGTTGGATTACATTAATGGATTTTCGTATATTGAACCAACCTTGCATCTCTGGGATGAAGCCTACTTGATCATGGTGAATGACAGTTTTGATGTGTTCTTGGATTTATTTGCAAGAATTTTATTGAGTATTTTTGCATCGATATTCATAAGCGAGATTGGTCTGAAGTTCTCTTTCTGTGATTTAGGTATCAGAGTAATTGTGGCTTCATAGAATGAATTAGGTGGTGTTCCATCTGTTTTCTATTTTATGGAATATTTTGAGGAATATTGGTATCACGTCTTCTTTGACGGTCTGGTAGAATTCTACCCTGGGCTCCTTTTGGTTGGGAGGTTTTTAATGACTTCTATTTCCTTAGAGGACATGGGCCTGTTTAAATAGTGTGTCTGCTCTTGATTTAACTTTGGGATGTGGTATCTGTCTAAAAAATCATCAACTTCATCTAGATTTTCCAGTTTTGTTGACTATAGGCTTTTGTAGTAGGATCTGATGATATTTTGAATTTCCTCAGTTTCTGTGTTATGTCTCCCTTTTCATTTCTGATTTTGTCAATTTGGATACTGTCTCTGGGCCCTTTAGTTAGTTTGGCTAGGGGTTTATCTATCTTGTCGATTTTCTCAAAGAACTGTCTTTTGGTTTTGTTAATTCTTTGTATAGTCCTATTTGTTTCTATTTGGTTGATTTCAGCCCCGAGTTTGACTATTTCCTGCCATCTACCTTACCTTCCTGTTGTAGTTATCAGGAGGAAAATAATTTGATATAATGGAGACAATTTTGAGTCATACTTCTTAAAACTTGATTCTCTCGAAGAACCAGCTTTTTTTTTTGTTGCCATTTTGTATTGTTCTCCTTGTTTCTATTTGGTTGATTTTGGCCCTGAGTTTGATTATTTCCTGCAGTCTACTCCTCTTGGAAGTGTTTGCTTCTTTTTGTTCTAGAGCTCTCAAGTCTAGGTTGCTAGTGTAGGATCTCTTCAGTTTCTGTTTTTTAATTGTGAACAATATGTTTTAATATTGCTACAAAATAAAATCATTACTGAAATATGGTTTCAGGTGCATTCCCTTGTCTTTCATTTAAGCCATCTTACATGATTACTTCTGTGAGTATGAAAAACAAAATTAAAAGAAACAGAAATGGTTGCATAGGAGTTTAAAACAGCTCATATAAATCAAATAGCCTCCAAATACTGTCTAATTTTATGCTGCTTCTATGGCCTAGTTTGATAACAACTTTTCTTTAATGCAAGCCAAATGCACCACCTACTTCCAAATTTGAACGTGTTTGGAATTTATAATTATATGTATTATCTCTTGACATAGTTTGGATAAACTTAATAATAGTATACCAGGACACTTAGTGCTATGAATTTTCCTCTTAGCACTGTTTACATTGTGTCCATTAAGTTTGGTTATGGTGTGTCATCATTTTCATTCAACTCCAAGAAGTCTTTAATTTCTTCCTTTATTTTTTCCTTGAACAAATTATCGTTGAATAGAGAGTTGTTTCCAAGTGTATGTGGGCTTTCTATTCTTTTTGCTGTTATTGAAGACCATCCCTAGACCATGGTGATCTGATGTAGAAAAATGAAAATAGACCCATATTTGTCACCTTGCACAAAGCTCAAGTCCAAGTGGATTAAGGACCTCAACAAAAAACCAGATACTATGAATCTAATAGAAGAGAAAATGGGAAAGAGCATTGAACTCATTGACACAGGGGGAAATTTCCTAAACAGAACTCCAAAGGCTCAGGCTCATAAGATTAAGAATGGATAAATGGGAACTCTTGAAACTGGAAGACTTCTGTAAGGCAAAGGATAAAGTCAATATGACAAATCAGCAACCTACAGATTGGGAAAAAATATTCACTAACACCACATCCATTAGAGTGCTAATATCTAAAATATACAAAGAACACAAGAAGCTGACCAGCAAAGAAACCAAACAACCCAATAAAAATAAAATGGTGTATAGAACTAAACCGAGAATTCACAACAGGGGAATCTTGAATGGCTGAGAAGTACCTAAAGAAATGTTCAAAGTCCTTAGTGATCAGAGATAAGCAAATCAATACGACCCTGAGATTTCACCTCTCACCAGTGAGAATGACTAAGATCAAAACCTCAGGTGACAACTGATGCTGGTGAGGATGTGGAGAAAGAGGAACACTCCTCCATTGTTGGTGGGATTGCAAACTGGTACAACCACTCTGGAAATCAGTCTGGGGTTCCTCAGAAAATTGGAAATAGATCTATCTGAAGACCCAGGAATGCCACTCTTGGGAATATACCCAAAAGATGCCCCACCATGCCACAGACACATGCTCCACTATGTTCTTAGCAGCCTTGTTTTTGATAGCCAGAAGCTGGAAACAACCCAGATGTCCCACAAAAGAAGAATGGATACAGATAATGTGGTTCATTTACACAATGGGGTACTACTCAGCTGTTAAGAATGAGGACATCCTGAGTTTTACAGGCAAATGGATGGAACTAGAAAATACTGTCCTGAGTGAGGTAACTCAAACCCAAAAGGACATGCATGGTATGTACTCACTAATAGGTGGATATTAGCCAAAAGAAAAGTACAAAATACCCAAGATACATTCCACAGAACTCAAAAACTCCAACAAGCTGAAGGGCCCAAGTGAGGACACCTCAGTCCCACTTGGGAGGGAGAAGAAAGCAATCATAAGGGGGGAGGGAGAGACCTGGGAGGAAAAAGGGATGGGAGTACAGGGGGAGAGAGAGGGGAACATGATCTGATATTGGGTGGGGGAAAAGGACTGAAGCCCTGAGGGCCAGCAGAAGGAGTGGAAACAGGCAACTTTAGGAGGTAGGAGGTTGGGGGGAACCCTCCAGAATATACCAGAGACCTGAGAGGTGAGAGACTCTCAGGACTCAAAGGGAGGAACCTTATATGAAGTGCTCTACAGTGGGGAGAGGGAACTTGTAGAGCCCACCTCCAGCAGAAAGACAGGGTATCAAGTGAGGGATGGGGTTGCTATCCCACAGTCAAAAATTCTTAAATGTAATTGTTCCTGTCTGAAAGAACTACAGGGATAGAAATGGAGAAGAGCCTGAGTGAGGAAAATGTCTAGCAACAGGCCCACAGTGGGATCCAGCTCAAGGGGAGGCCCTAAGACCTGACACCGTTACTGAGGCTGTGGAGCACTCACAGAAAGGGACCTAGCATGACTGCCCTCCAAAAGACCCAACAAGCAGCTGAAAGAGTCAGATGCAGATATGTGCACCCGACCAATGAACAGAAGCTGCTGAACCCTCTGTTAAATTGGGGAAAAGCTGGGGGAAGCTGAGGAGGAGGGCAACCCTATAGGTAGACAAGCAGTCTCCATTAACCTGGACCCTGGAGATGTCTCAAACACTGGATCACCACCTAGGCAGCATACACCAGCTGACCAGCATGCACCCTAACATGTATACAACAGAGGATTGCCAGGTCTGGGTTCAGTCAGAGAAAATGCCTCTAACCCTCAAGAGACTGGAGGCCCCAGAGAGTTTAGTGGTCTCATGGGGTTGGGGGTGGGCAGTGGGGACATCCTTGTGAAGACAGGGGACAGGTAGGAGATATGGGATGTGGAACAGTTAGAGGGTGGACCAGGAGGAGACTAAAATCTGGAATATATAAAAGAAGATTAAATAAAAAGAAGGAAATTTTTTTAAATTGAATATTCTGGTATAAAAATATTTATTGTATTTGCTGAAAATGGTAGCTGACTTTTTAACTTAAAGTACATTCCATATTTAAAATTAATTTATGATGTGCTTATAGTGAAGATAAAATTGTTTATCTTATTCTGTTGTAGTCATACTTTTGATGGTTTTTACAATTAATTTCATATTCATGCAAGTAAAATATTCAAAAGTAAAATATTGAAAAAGGCTTAGGATCAATTCTGACATCCCACTGTTTTCATCTTTAAAATCAGAGAAATCTATGAAAGAGTATTGTAGAAGGGGAATTTGCATGTAGTGCTGAACACAGATTTGTATTAATATAAAATATGACGATGAAAGAATAGAGGCTGAACCACCTGGGTGACTGGTCAGAGGGCAGGGTGCCATTAGGTTCAGTTGTCAAAAACAGAGTGAGACTACAGAACACATTGCAGAAAATTAATGCATTCTCTACTGGAGCTAGCATTTACTAAATTTAATTAGTGTTAAATTTCATCAAATCAGTAAGTCTGAAGTTTCCCCCAGTTAGGACTTGTCCTGTAATACATGTTCGTTGGCATATTGGGGACTATCTTTATTGTTCTGCTAACATCCTTGTTTTATATATGGTAAAATGGCTAAAGAGAATCTGGAACTTTCCTCAGCCATGTGCTTTGTTTGCCTCACTCCCCCCCACCCCACCCCCCTTTCACTGCATTCTTTCCGTTCTGGAAAGCTGCTGCAGGCCTTGAGCTTGAGCAGACTCACTGTGCTTGCTGCAAAAATACTCATCTCATTGGTAAGCCTCGAGGACTTGTCACCTTTGATAAACTCTTAAAAGATCCCAGGCCATGTTAGTTCATTAAAGTCCTACTGCTAAAATCAAGATTATCTGATACCAAATAATATATTTTACCTTAACCACCAGTGTGGTCTTTGTAAACAAAATGGGAAAATAATACATATTTCTTTTTGTTTTAGTGTTAAATAGATTTCTTAGTTATAAAGTGCTTTACCATTCAAAAATATGCTCCTTCTTTTCTTCCACTGCTACTTTCTCCATGCCCTCCTCCCCTCTTCCCTTCCAGTTCCGTTTCCCTCTTGCTGCTTCCTTCTCTTTCTTTCCATTTTGTCTCTTCTTCCCCTAACCTGTTTTTCTTCACATACTTGACTTTGTACTCAAACTGAAGTTATATACCACCAAGCCCAGACAACATTGCTGGGGACCCAACCCATATACATACAGCCACCAAACCCAGACAATATTGCTGATGCCAAGAAATGCATGCTGAAAGTAGCCTGATATAGCTGTCTCCGGAGAGGCTCTGCCAGAGAATGTCAAATACAGAGGCAGATGCTAGCAGCCAACCATTGAGCTGATAACAGGTTTCCCGTTGGAGGAGTTAGAGAAAGGATTCAAGGAGCTGAAGGGGTTTGCAACCCCATAAGAACAACAACACCAACCAACCAGAGCTCCCAGGGACTAAACCACTACCCAAAGAGTACACATGGACTGACCCTGGGCTCCAACTGCATATGTAGCAGAGGATGGCCTTGTAGGGCACCAATGGTCCTGCCAAGGCTGGACCCCTCAGTGTAGAGGAGGTGGGAAGGGGAGAGTAGTTGGGGAGAGGAAACACCCTCATAGAAGAAGGGTGAGTGGGGATGGGATAGGGAGTTTATGGCTGGGAAACTGGTAACAGGGATAACATTTGAAATATAAAAAAATCCAACAAAAATTATATTACAAAAAATTTGTGCTAAGACTATTACTAAGCCAAAACTTGTTTTCTTGGGTGTTGAATTGGATTTTGACACTTTAGTGGTAATCAGTATCAGAAACCACTTTAACTATAAATTAATATCTAGGATAGAGAGATGTCTGAACAGTAAAGAGCACTTGCTACTCTTGCAGAGCATACGGGTCAGTTCCCAGCACCTACACTGTAAACCATCTGTAACCAGGTTCTAGGGACTCACCACCCTCTTCTGGGTTTCTCAGGCATCAGGCACAAGGCACACATGTGTGCACACACATATAAACACACCCTACACACGTTCATATACATAAAAGAAAAATAAATACATCTTTTTAAAAAATTAACTCTTCTAAAATTCTTATCCATGCCAAAAAAACAGAGGGAAAATATAAAGATATTATGATGAAGTAGAAGATATTTGCCTTTCCGAGGACAAAAGGAGAAACATGCATTCTTAATAATAGTACAACCTACATAAAATAGTTTTGCTGTTTATATTAGTTCTACACAGTGTATGACATGATAGCATGTTTATATGTGTTCCTGGTGATGTTATATTTGCTGAACATATTCTGTATTGCATAATGCTTTAATGTTTAGACTGACTCTGAGGGTACAATCATTGTCTTCATAAAGTATATGTTTACAGTAAATACCAACACAATGTAGTACAAAGGGCACTACTTAGAGTTTAAAAAATTGGTGTCCTGACTTCAGTTTGACACTTACTATTTGTGAACAAGCTTAAATTAGCCTTTCTAATTAAGTTGAGGAATTGGGCTAACTCTAATTTTTTTTTCTAATTTCTTAGGTCTAATAGCTGCAGTTCTTTCATGATAACCTCACAAAAATTATAAGAAAACAGAGTGGCCACATAAAGTGATAAATTTGAGGACAGTCTTTATCTGGTGCCAGTCTGTATATGATCAAAGACACTACTAGATTTTTAAAAGTATATCCAAGTTGCCATAAAATTAATGTTCAATGTACTGGAACCAGAATAGAAACAGAAGCTACACAGTAACTTAAATAAAGGAACTTTGGTATAAATAATTATTAGTCTATATTAGAATAATATCTATTGCGGTATAAAAGGAATCCTAAACCATTCCTGAAGACTAAGCGAAATGAGTACCCAGGAAAAGATGACTTACTTAGGGAGAGCACTCACCCCCAGGGCTTAGAACCTGTGGTTGCCACCTCATAGGATTGCCTAGATAAGGTCTGGCCATTACAAGACCAAGAGAGAGACAATGTTTCACAAATGTAGGCAACTGAAAATGGTGGAAGATCTTATAGGAAGATTTTGGGTGCTGCTGTAGTAAGATTTCAAGAGAACATCTTAAGATAGCCTCAAGATGACAGAGTCTGAACCTAGACAAGACTGCACAGTTGCTGAGAGGTTTGAATAAATGGTCTAGGTATATGGTTGGAGCAGGACATTACCTGATCTCCTAAAAAAATGAGCATCACTCATAGACCCTAAATTAGATACAAGAATATTTAATATGTAGCCAATGAGAACCTAGCGAAAAGCTTTCTTTCCTCCACAGCATTCCTGCAGTACCCTCTACTGACAAAAAGTACAACATTGTACCCAATGTAAAGGAGTAAATACATATACACATAGCTCATTACTATATAGAGAAAAGACACTAAAGGGTCAATTTAGAGCTGAGAATTAATAAAATCCTAACTGTCACAGTATGAGTAGCATTTACCTCTGCAAAACCACACATGTTGCCTTTAAATTTTAAATTTCTGGAGTATATGTGTAAACATTGTTGAGGGGTCCTTATTTTTCTAAAAAGTATATATATATACACACATATATATATACACATATATACATATATATATATGTATATGAGTCTCTAATTTACTGAGCCCATCCAGCTCATCAGGTCATTTATTCTATGTGCTCAAAGCTTAAGTAACCTTAATAACCTATTCTTGAATCACTGCTACATCTCAAGTGTCATCCTTGAGCATTGAAAGTATGCTTGAGGGCTTCTCCATGAGATAGGAATAAAGTATCACTCATAGCAAGAATTTCTATGTCTCGCGTGCTTCTTGCCGGCGGAAAGTCGTGCGTGGGACATTTGGTGCCGAGAAACCCGGGACAAAAACATCGCTGGCGCTACGAGAGGCCTCCGTTTCACGGAAGAAATTCAGAAGCTATGGAATACAGTGTAAGAAGTTAGAACTTGAGAGAGACCCAACCGCCTGGTCAGGTGGGCACTCCTGAGGCTGCAGAGCGGAAGAGACCAACAACACTGCTCACCCCTGCCCACATCCCTGGCCCAAGAGGAAAGTGTATAAGGCCTCTGGGCTCCCGTGGAGGAGGGTCCAGGAGCAGCAGGACACCTGCCTGAGACACCACCGGAACCGGAAAGAAACAGACCGGATAAACAGTTCTCTGCACCCAAATCCCGTGGGAGGGAGAGCTAAACCTTCAGAGAGGCAGACAAGCCTGGGAAACCAGAAGAGACTGCTCCCTGCACACACATCTCGGACGCCAGAGGAAAAAGCCAAAGACCATCTGGAACCCTGGTGCACTGAAGCTCCCGGAAGGGGCGGCACAGGTCTTCCTGGTTGCTGCCGCTGCAGAGAGCCCCTGGGCAGCACCCCACGAGCAAACCTGAGCCTCGGGACCACAGGTAAGACCAAATTTTCTGCTGCAAGAAAGCTGCCTGGTGAACTCAAGACACAGGCCCACAGGAACAGCTGAAGACCTGTAGAGAGGAAAAACTACACGCCCGAAAGCAGAACACTCTGTCCCCATAGCTGACTGAAAGAGAGGAAAACAGGTCTACAGCACTCCTGACACACAGGCTTATAGGACAGTCTAGCCACTGTCAGAAATAGCAGAACAAAGTAACACTAGAGATAATCTGATGGCGAGAGGCAAGCGCAGGAACCCAAGCAACAGAAACCAAGACTACATGCCATCATCGGAGCCCAATTCTCCCACCAAAACAAACATGGAATATTCAAACACACCAGAAAAGCAAGATCTAGTTTCAAAATCATATTTGATCATGATGCTGGAGGACTTCAAGAAAGACATGAACACACTTAGGGAAACACAGGAAAACATTAATAAACAAGTAGAAGCCTACAGAGAGGAATCGCAAAAATCCCTGAAAGAATTCCAGGAAAACACAATCAAACAGTTGAAGGAATTAAAAATGGAAATAGAAACAATCAAAAAAGAACACATGGAAACAACCCTGGATATAGAAAACCAAAAGAAGAGACAAGGAGCTGTAGATACAAGCTTCACCAACAGAATACAAGAGATGGAATAGAGAATCTCAGGAGCAGAAGATTCCATAGAAATCATTGACTCAACTGTCAAAGATAATGTAAAGTGGAAAAAGCTACTGGTCCAAAACATACAGGAAATCCAGGACTCAATGAGAAGATCAAACCTAAGGATAATAGGTATAGAAGAGAGTGAAGACTCCCAGCTCAAGGACCAGTAAATATCTTCAACAAAATCATAGAAGAAAACTTCCCTAACCTAAAAAAAGAGATACCCATAGACATACAAGAAGCCTACAGAACTCCAAATAGATTGGACCAGAAAAGAAACACCTCCCATCACATAATTGTCAAAACACCAAACGCACAAAATAAAGAAAGAATATTAAAAGCAGTAAGGGAAAAAGGTCAAGTAACATATAAAGGGAGACCTATCAGAATCACACCAGACTTCTCGCCAGAAACTATGAAGGCCAGAAGATCCTGGACTGATGTCATACAGACCCTAAGAGAACACAAATGCCAGCCCAGGTTACTGTATCCAGCAAAACTCTCAATTAACATTGATGGAGAAACCAAGATATTCCATGACAAAACCAAATTTACACAATATCTTTCTACAAATCCAGCACTACAAAGGATAATAAATGGTAAAGCCCAACATAAGGAGGCAAGCTATACCCTAGAAGAAGCAAGAAACTAATCGTCTTGGCAACAAAACAAAGAGAATGAAAGCACACAAACATAACCTCACATCCAAATATGAATATAAAGGGAAACAATAATCACTATTCCTTAATATCTCTCAATATCAATGGCCTCAACTCCCCAATAAAAAGACATAGATTAACAAACTGGATACGCAACGAGGACCCTGCATTCTGCTGCCTACAGGAAACACACCTCAGAGACAAAGACAGACACTACCTCAGAGTGAAAGGCTGGAAAACAACTTTCCAAGCAAATGGTCAGAAGAAGCAAGCTGGAGTAGCCATTCTAATATCAAATAAAATCAATTTCCAACTAAAAGTCATCAAAAAAGATAAGGAAGGACACTTCATATTCATCAAAGGAAAAATCCACCAAGATGAACTCTCAATCCTAAATATCTATGCCCCAAATACAAGGGCACCTACATACGTAAAAGAAACCTTACTAAAGCTCAAAACACACATTGCACCTCACACAATAATAGTGGGAGATTTCAACACCCCACTCTCATCAATGGACAGATCATGGAAACAGAAATTAAACAGTGATGTCGACAGACTAAGAGAAGTAATGAGCCAAATGGACTTAACAGATATTTATAGAACATTCTATCCTAAAGCAAAAGGATATACCTTCTTCTCAGCTCCTCATAGCACTTTCTCCAAAATTGACCATATAATTGTTCAAAAAACGGGCCTCAACAGGTACAGAAAGATAGAAATAATCCCATGCGTGCTATCGGACCACCACGGCCTAAAACTGGTCTTCAATAACAGTAAGGGAAGAATGCCCACATATACGTGGAAATTGAACAATGCTCTACTCAATGATAACCTGGTCAAGGAAGAAATAAAGAAAGAAATTAAAAACTTTTTAGAATTTAATGAAAATGAAGATACAACATACCCAAACTTATGGGACACAATGAAAGCTGTGCTAAGAGGAAAACTCATAGCGCTGAGTGCCTGCAGAAAGAAACAGGAAAGAGCATATGTCAGCAGCTTGACAGCACACCTAAAAGCTCTAGAACAAAAAGAAGCAAATACACCCAGGAGGAGTAGAAGGCAGGAAATAATCAAACTCAGAGCTGAAATCAACCAAGTAGAAACAAAAAGGACCATAGAAAGAATCAACAGAACCAAAAGTTGGTTCTTTGAGAAAATCAACAAGATAGATAAACCCTTAGCCAGACTAACGAGAGGACACAGAGAGTGCGTCCAAATTAACAAAATCAGAAATGAAAAGGGAGACATAACTACAGATTCGGAGGAAATTCAAAAAATCATCAGATCTTACTATAAAAACCTATATTCAACAAAATTTGAAAATCTTCAGGAAATGGACAATTTCCTAGACAGATACCAGGTATCGAAGTTAAATCAGGAACAGATAAACCAGTTAAACAACCCCATAACTCCTAAGGAAATAGAAGCAGTCATTAAAGGTCTCCCAACCAAAAAGAGCCCAGGTCCAGACGGGTTTAGTGCAGAATTCTATCAAACCTTCATAGAAGACCTCATACCAATATTATCCAAACTATTCCACAAAATTGAAACAGATGGAGCCCTACCGAATTCCTTCTACGAAGCCACAATTACTCTTATACCTAAACCACACAAAGACACAACAAAGAAAGAGAACTTCAGACCAATTTCCCTTATGAATATCGACGCAAAAATACTCAATAAAATTCTGGCAAACCGAATTCAAGAGCACATCAAAACAATCATCCACCATGATCAAGTAGGCTTCATCCCAGGCATGCAGGGATGGTTTAATATACGGAAAACCATCAACGTGATCCATTATATAAACAAACTGAAAGAACAGAACCACATGATCATTTCATTAGATGCTGAGAAAGCATTTGACAAAATTCAACACCCCTTCATGATAAAAGTCCTGGAAAGAATAGGAATTCAAGGCCCATACCTAAACATAGTAAAAGCCATATACAGCAAACCAGTTGCTAACATTAAACTAAATGGAGAGAAACTTGAAGCAATCCCACTAAAATCAGGGACTAGACAAGGCTGCCCACTCTCTCCCTACTTATTCAATATAGTTCTTGAAGTTCTAGCCAGAGCAATCAGACAACAAAAGGAGATCAAAGGGATACAGATGGGAAAAGAAGAAGTCAAAATATCACTATTTGCAGATGACATGATAGTATATTTAAGTGATCCCAAAAGTTCCACCAGAGAACTACTAAAGCTGATAAACAACTTCAGCAAAGTGGCTGGGTATAAAATTAACTCAAATAAATCAGTTGCCTTCCTCTATACAAAAGAGAAACAAGCCGAGAAAGAAATTAGGGAAACGACACCCTTCATAATAGACCCAAATAATATAAAGTACCTCGGTGTGACTTTAACCAAGCAAGTAAAAGATCTGTACAATAAGAACTTCAAGACACTGAGGAAAGAAATTGAAGAAGACCTCAGAAGATGGAAAGATCTCCCATGCTCATGGATTGGCAGGATTAATATAGTAAAAATGGCCATTTTACCAAAAGCAATCTACAGATTCAATGCAATCCCCATCAAAATACCAATCCAATTCTTCAAAGAGTTAGACAGAACAATTTGCAAATTCATCTGGAATAACAAAAAACCCAGGATAGCTAAAGCTATCCTCAACAATAAAAGGACTTCAGGGGGAATCACTATCCCTGAACTCAAGCAGTATTACAGAGCAATAGTGATAAAAACTGCATGGTATTGGTACAGGGACAGACAGATAGACCAATGGAATAGAATTGAAGACCCAGAAATGAACCCACACACCTATGGTCACTTGATTTTTGACAAAGGAGCCAAAACCATCCAATGGAAAAAAGATAGCATTTTCAGCAAATGGTGCTGTTTCAACTGGAGGGCAACATGTAGAAGAATGCAGATCGATCCATGCTTATCACCCTGTACAAAGCTTAAGTCCAAGTGGATCAAGGACCTCCACATCAAACCAAACACACTCAAACTAATAGAAGAAAAACTAGGGAAACATCTGGAACACATGGGCACTGGAAAAAATTTCCTGAACAAAACACCAATGGCTTATGCTCCAAGATCATGAATCGACAAATGGGATCTCATATAACTGCAAAGCTTCTGTAAGGCAAAGGACACTGTGGTTAGGACAAAATGGCAACCAACAGATTGGGAAAAGATCTTTACCAATCCTACAACAGATAGAGGCCTTATATCCAAAATATACAAAGAACTCAAGAAGTTAGACCGCAGGAAAACAAATAACCCTATTAAAAAATGGGGTTCAAGGGTTGGGGATTTAGCTCAGTGGTAGAGCGCTTGCCTAGGAAGCGCAAGGCCCTGGGTTCAGTCCCCAGCTCCAAGAAAAAAAAAAAAGAGAGTAAGGTAAAAAATGGGGTTCAGAGCTAAACAAAGAATTCACAGCTGAGGAATGCCGAATGGCTGAGAAACACCTAAAGAAATGTTCAACATCTTTAGTCATAAGGGAAATGCAAATCAAAACAACCCTGAGATTTCACCTCACACCAGTGCGATTGGCTAAGATCAAAAACTCAGGTGACAGCAGATGCTGGCGAGGATGTGGAGAAAGAGGAACACTCCTCCATTGTTGGTGGGATTGCAGACTGGTAAAACCATTCTGGAAATCAGTCTGGAGGTTCCTCAGAAAATTGGACATTGAACTGCCTGAGGATCCAGCTATACCTCTCTTGGGCATATACCCAAAAGATGCCTCAACATATAAAAGAGACACGTGCTCCACTATGTTCATCGCAGCCTTATTTATAATAGCCAGAAAATGGAAAGAACCCAGATGCCCTTCAACAGAGGAATGGATACAGAAAATGTGGTACATCTACACAATGGAATATTACTCAGCTATCAAAAACAACGAGTTTATGAAATTCGTAGGCAAATGGTTGGAACTGGAAAATATCATCCTGAGTGAGCTAACCCAATCACAGAAAGACATACATGGTATGCACTCATTGATAAGTGGCTATTAGCCCAAATGCTTGAATTACCCTAGATCCCTAGAACAAACGAAACTCAAGACGGATGATCAAAATGTGAATGCTTCACTCCTTCTTTAAATGAGGAAAAAGAATACCCTTGGCAGGGAAGGGAGAGGCAAAGATTAAAACAGAGACTGAAGGAACACCCATTCAGAGCCTGCCCCACATGTGGCCCATACATATACAGCCACCCAATTAGACAAGATGGATGAAGCAAAGAAGTGCAGACCGACAGGAGCCGGATGTAGATCGCTCCTGAGAGACACAGCCAGAATACAGCAAATACAGAGGCGAATGCCAGCAGCAAACCACTGAACTGAGAATAGGTCCCCTATTGAAGGAATCAGAGAAAGAACTGGAAGAGCTTGAAGGGGCTCGAGACCCCAAAAGTACAACAATGCCAAGCAACCAGAGCTTCCAGGGACTAAGCCACTACCTAAAGACTATACATGGACTGACCCTGGACTCTGACCCCATAGGTAGCAATGAATATCCTAGTAAGAGCACCAGTGGAAGGGGAAGCCCTGGGTCCTGCTAAGACTGAACCCCCAGTGAACTAGTCTATGGGGGGAGGGCGGTAATGGGGCGAGGGTTGGGAGGGGAACACCCATAAGGAAGGGGAGGGGGGAGGGGGATGTTTGCCCGGAAACCGGGAAAGGGAATAACACTCGAAATGTATATAAGAAATACTCAAGTTAATAAAAAAAAAAAAAAGAAAAAAAAAAGAAAAAAAAAAGAAAAAAAAATGTGAATGCTTCACTCCTTCTTTAAATGAGGAAAAAGAATACCCTTGGCAGGGAAGGGAGAGGCAAAGATTAAAACAGAGACTTAAGGAACACCCATTTAGAGCCTGCCCCACATGTGGCCCATACATATACAGCCACCCAATTAGACAAGATGGATGAAGCAAAGAAGTGCAGACCGACAGGAGCCGGATGTAGATCGCTCCTGAGAGACACAGCCAGAATACAGCAAATACAGAGGCGAATGCCAGCAGCAAACCACTGAACTGAGAATAGGTCCCCTATTGAAGGAATCAGAGAAAGAACTGGAAGAGCTTGAAGGGGCTCGAGACCCCAAAAGTACAACAATGTCAAGCAACCAGAGCTTCCAGGGACTAAGCCACTACCCAAAGACTATACATGGACTGACCCTGGACTCTGACCCCATAGGTAGCAATGAATATCCTAGTAAGAGGACCAGTGGAAGGGGAAGCCCTGGGTCCTGCTAAGACTGAACCCCCAGTGAACTAGTCTATGGGGGGAGGGCGGCAATGGGGGGAGGGTTGGGAGGGGAACACCCATAAGGAAGGGGAGGGGGAAGGGGGATGTTTGCCTGGAAACTGGGAAAGGGAATAACATTTGAAATGTATATAAGAAATACTCAAGTTAATAAAAAAAAATATAAAAAAAAAAGAAAGTATGCTTGAGACTATCATCTCTCCTGAGTCTGTCATCTGCTTTGGGGACCCACCACAAAGCTTTCTGTCACTGTTTCCTGATACACCAGGCAAGTAGAACCAGGCAAGTAAAATAAATCTAGTTATAGATTCTAGCTTATGATATGTCCCCACCCTAATGCAGAGAAGTACATACTGTCTTTTTTTAAAATCAAATTTGTATGTGTGACAGAACTTTGACACTTGGAAGAATAAAGGATTTTTCCCAATATCACGTAGCTAGTGAACTGTAAGCTAGCATTCAGTCCCAACTTCTTCATCACGCTCATGTCCACACTTCTATGAGAACAAAAATCTAATTCTGTGGTTCAGAAATATGTACATATTTTTTCAGTGGCCAAAATTTTATTTATTGTTTTCCATTCAAATCTATGGTAAGTAAGATTCTAAGATGGCCACCAAAGTCCAGACTCCTGGCATATAACTGGCAATTTTTGAATGTAATTAAGATCAGAATATACAATGAATTCCACTTCCACATGGCTAGGTTTTGTTCTATGACAAAAGTGAAGGGATTTTTTCAGATATTCTTAAAACAATTTATCATTTGATGTGGATATCATAGAAAAAAAGAAATTGTTTGGGGAACTTAAAATTTCTAACATCTAGTTAAATGTCTCAAAGAAGATAAGAAATCTTCTCTTGGCCTGGAAAAAGAGAGCCACCTTGTTATGATGTGTCCTATGAAGTATCCCATGTAGCCAAAACCTAAGGGCCACTCTTGCGAGCTAAGAATAATCCCTGGGTGATAAGCAGGAAGAAAATGAAACCCCAATAATATATCCTCAATGAAATTTATTCTACCACTGACGTAAATGAACATGGAAGCAGATTTTCCCCTATTTTTTTTTTTTATTAACTTGAGTATTTCTTATATACATTTCGAGTGTTATTCCCTTTCCCGGTTTCCGGGCAAACATCCCCCTCCCCCCTCCCCTTCCTTATGGGTGTTCCCCTCCCAACCCTCCCCCCATTGCCGCCCTTCCCCCATAGACTAGTTCACTGTGGGTTCAGTCTTAGCAGGACCCAGGGCTTCCCCTTCCACTGGTGCTCTTACTAGGATATTCATTGCTACCTATGAGGTCAGAGTCCAGGGTCAGTCCATGTATAGTCTTTAGGTAGTGGCTTAGTCCCTGGAAGCTCTGGTTGCTTGGCATTGTTGTACTTTTGGGGTCTCGAGCCCCTTCAAGCTCTTCCAGTTCTTTCTCTGATTCCTTCGATTTTCCCCTATTTTAAGATTAATGGATGGAACTAGAAAACATCATCCTGAGTGAGGTAACTCAATCACAAAAGAACACACATGGTATGCACTCACTGATAAGTGGATATTAGCCCAAAATCTCGAATTATCCAAAATACAACCCACAAACAACAGGAAGCTCAAGAAGAAGGGAGACCAAAGTGTGGATCCTTCAGTCCTTCTTAACAGGGGGAACAAAAATATTCATAGGAGGAGAAATGGAGGCAAAGTTTGGAGCAGAGACTGAACAAATGGCCATTCACTGCTTGCCCCACCTGGGGATCCAGCCCATATACATACAGCCACCAAACCCAGACAATATTGCTGATGCCAAGAAGTGCATGCTGACAGGAGCCTGATATAGCTGTCTCCTGAGAGGCTCAGCCAGAATGAGACAAATACAGAGGTGGATGATAGCAGCAAACCACTGAACTGAGAACGGGGTCCAACTGAAGGAGTTAAAGAAAGGATTGAAGGGGCTGAAGGGACTTGCAACCCCATAAGAACAACAATGCCAACCAACCAGAGCTCCACCGGGTTGGCTAAAGCACCATCCAAAGAGTACACATGGCCAGACCCATGGCTCCACCTGCATATGTAGTAGAGGATGGCCTTGTTGGGCACCAATGGGAGGAGAAGCCCTTGGTCCTGCCAAAGCTGAACCCCCCAGTATAGGGGAATGTCAGGACAGGGAGCAGGAAGTGGTGGGTGGATGGGTGGGGAAACACCCTCATAGATGAAGAGGGAGGGGATGGGATAGGAGGGTTTATGGATGGGAAACTGGGAAAAGGGATAACATTTGAAGTGTAAATTAAAAATACACAATAAAAATTTTGAACACAAAAGATTCTCTTTTGGAAATTTGGCCCTGCTGGCAGCTGACTGGCTTGTAAAACAATAACCTGCAGAATAGTGTCTGAATCTAGTATCTGGATTCCAAGCTCACAGAAAATGGGAAATAATAAGTGCTTTACTATGTCTCTGGGATTGTGGTTATTTGTATCAATCCTAATTTAAATTTAGATCCAGACCAAGAAAAAAAACTTGGAAATTTTAAATAAAATATAAAAGCAACTAATAACCAAGAGAGAGTAATTATAGAAACACTTCTCTTGATATTTAAATTTAGATATAAATATAAATATAAACAAATATAAAATACTATATTTCCAAATCTAACTTGTTCTTTTGTAAGTGTTGGCATGTCACTGAAGAACAAATATTTCATTGAGTGTCAATATTTTGCTTTGACTATGCCTTTAATTGGTCAGCTTGTACAGGTTGTTTGACCTCTCAGGATACACATTTGGGAAGATTGAACAAAAAGTTTCAGTTGTAGTCATTGAAATTCTATGACTATGAGAATTTCAGCAATTGGAAGCTTTATTGGCAAGGTGGATGTTATCAGTAATTGTCAAGACCTATATATTTAGATGCAATAATTTGGAAGGTAAGATGTTTTGAATGCAGTAAGCTTTGAATTAATAATTTTAACTCACAAGAAGATCTTAGGGATTTTTACTTTTATTACTTTTTCAGGAAGTCCAAGTGTAACATGTTGTATGTTTGTGATGCAAAATAAATTAGCAGAACCAAGCTGTGAAATCCATAAGCATTGTATTTGGCATTTAAATCACAGCATGTCCTCGTGATTGTTGACAATGTGATGGCTTAATGTAGGCATGATTATGAAATGATTATTTCATTTTGCTTTGCCTTTTTCTCTCCACTGTCTTATTTTGAAACACAGATAGATTACAAGAGTATTTGGTGGACTGAGATGAATTAGTTTATGTGATTTTTATTTCTTTGCATCTGCAGTTCATTCTTGAAGATATTTGAAAGTCTTTTCTAGACCTAAACCTAATTTTGACATCATATAAAATTTATTATCTGCTGTCGCCGGAGTTTTTGATCTTAGCCATTCTGACTGGTGTGAGGTGGAATCTCAGGGTTATTTTGATATGCATTTCGCTTATGACTAAAGATGTTGAACATTTCTTTAGGTGTTTCTCAGCCATTCGGCATTCCTCAGCTGTGAATTCTTTATTTAGCTCTGAACCCCATTTTTAATAGGGTTATTTTTTTCCCTGCAGTCTAACTTCTTGAGTTCTTTGTATATTTTGGATATAAACCCTCTATCAGTTGTAGGATTGGTAAAGATCTTTTCCCAATCTGTTGATTGCCATTTTGTACTAACAACAGTGTCCTTTGCCTTACAGAAGCTTTGTAGTTTTATGAGATCCCATTTGTCGATTCTTGATCTTAGAGCATAAGCCGTTGGTGTTTTGTTCAGGAAATTTTCTCCAGTGCCATGTGTTCAAGGTTCTTCCCCACTTTTTCTTCTATTAGTTTGAGTGTATCTGGTTTGATGTGGAGGTCCTTGATCCACTTGGACTTAAGCTTTGTACAGGGTGATAGGAATGGATCGATCTGCATTCTTCTACATGTTGACCTCCAGTTGAAAATGCTATCTTTTTTCCATTGGATGGTTTTGGCTCCTTTGTCAAAAATCAAGTGACCATAGGTGTGCGGGTTCATTTCTGGGACTTCAATTCTATTCCACTAGTCTATCTGCCTGTCTCTGTACCAATACCATACATTTTTATCACTATTGCATGAGTTCAGGGATAGTGATTCCCCCAGAAGTCCTTTTATTGTTGATGATAGTTTTAGCTATATGTTAAGTCCATTTGGTTCATGACTTCTGTTAGTCTGTCTATGTCTTTGTTTTATTTCTGTTTCCATGATCTGTCCATTGATGAGAGTGGGGTGTTGAAATCTCCTACTATTATAGTGTGAGGTGCAATGCGTGCTTTGAGCTTTAGTAAGGTTTCTTTTATGTATGTAAGTGCCCTTGTATTTGGAGCATAGATGTTTATGATTGAGAGTTCATCTTGGCAGATTTTTCCTTTGATGAATATGAAGTGTCCTTCCCTATCTTTTTTGATGATTTTTGGTTGAAAATCGATTTTATGTGATATTAGAATGGCTACTCCAGCTTGCTTCTTCAGACCATTTGCTTGGAAAGTTGTTTTCCAGCCTTTTACTCTGATGTAGTGTCTGTCTTTGTATCTGAGGTGTGTTTCCTGTAGGCAGCAAAATGCTGGGTCCTCATTACATATCCAGTTTGTTAATCTGTGTCTTTTTCTTGGGGAATTGAGTTCATTGATGTTGAGAGATATTAAGGAATAGTGATTGTTGTTTCCTGTTTTCTCCGTATTTGGAGGTGAGATTATGTTTGTGTGCATGATGTTTTTTTTTTGTTTGTTTGTTTAATTGAGTATTTCTTATATACATTTCGAGTGTTATTCCCTTTCCCGGTTTCCGGGCAAACATCCCCTTACCCCTCCCCTTTCTTATTGGTGTTCCCCTCCCCATCCTCCCCACATTGCCGCCCTCCCCACAACAATCTAGTTCACTGGGGGTTCAGTCTTAGCAGGACCCAGGGCTTCCCCTTCCACTGGTGCTCTTACTAGGATATTCATTGCTACCTATGAGGTCAGAGTCCAGGGTCAGTCCATGTATAGTCTTTAGGTAGTGGCTTAGCCCCTGGAAGCTCTGGTTGCTTGGCATTGTTGTTTTGCATGATGTTCTTAACAATGAGTCATCTCTCCAGCTGTGATAATTTCTTAATTTATCTAAGTTTTGTATTTTATACACTTTTAAATTAATATTTGTGTATAGAAGTGAAAAGTGAAAGCTGCTTTTGGTTAAGCTTTCTGTTTTACCTAGTAATCTTGGAGTTTTGTTTTGTTTGATTTTGTTTTGTTTTTTAATATAAAAATATTTTTGATTTACTTGTTCCAGTAAATTCTGAAGAATAACTGAGCAGTACTATAGTTATTTGTGAAAACAAAAATATTTCAAGAAACTCAATCCCATCTGTGGTTTGTAGTTAGTTCATTGATACATTTCTATTTAAAAATATAATAAGCAAAATGTTATATAATATTATCAGATAAATTCCGAGGTAATGAAAGAATATTATATTTTGTTATTGGTTAATCAGATGAGCTTATTTTGTTTTTTATTGGATATTTTTATTTACATTTCAAATGTTATACCCCATTTCCTGGTTTCCCATCCGTAAACCCCTATCCCATCCCCACTCCCTCTTCTTCTATGAGAGTGTTCCCTCTCCCCAACCACCCACCCCTTCCTGCCTCCCTGCCCTGACATTCCCCTACACTGGGGGGGTCCAGCCATCGCAGAACCAAGGGCTTCTCCTCCCACTGGTACACAACAAGGCCATCTTCTGCTACATATGCAGCCAGAGCAATGGGTCTGTCCTTGTGTACACTTTGGATGGTGATTTAGTCCCTGTGTAATGTTCTGGCTGAGCCTCTCTGGAGATAGCTATATCAGGTTCCTGTGAGTATGCACTTCTTGGCTCCATCAATATTGTCTGGGTTTGGTGGCTGTATGTATATGGACTGGATTCCCAGGTGGGGAAGGCTTTGAATGGTCATCCTTCAGTCTCTGCTCCAAACTTTGTCTCCGTATCTCCTCTTATGAATATTTTTGTTCCCCCTTCTAAGAAAGACTCAAGCATCCACACTTTATTCATCCATCTTTTGAGTTTCATGTAGTCTGTGGATTGTATCTTGGGTAATCTGAGCTTTTGGGCTTTGTGACTTTTCTAAAGTGACTAATATGTTGCCTTTAAAATCATACTATAATAAATATGTTATGCCCAGATCTTTTGCACTTCAGATTTTATATATTAAAATAAACAAGCTGATTCACAGGAACATATACGTTCTGTAAGATTATAAACTATTAATTATATTAGTTCACATTTGGCATTAATATAAACTACTCCATAGAAAGATAACCTAAAACCATTTACTTTTAAATTGTCCTTCGTCATACCTAGTCTTTCCCACTGTTATTCAGGCCTTAATTCTTTTTCAGGACATTGGGTAGCTTATGACAATCCAAAAAGATAGCCATAATTTTTGTCATTGTATATTCCCTTTAGATTTTTGAGAGAATGCTGAGAATGCTGAGTCTTAACGACTAAATCATCAGGGAGCATCAACCTTTCATTTCCTTAGACACATAGTTTAAGAAGTTTTTATTCTTCCTTTTAAAACTAAAGAAAGAGATCCTTTGGAGTGAATATCGGGAAAAATGTCCTTTACACAGTTTTACCAGTCATCTTCTAGATAGAGTAGAATTGCTCTTTTGCTACTAAAATTGTCTTAAGGTTTTGTAAAAAGATATGTTCCAAGGACTAGCATAACTTGTAATACACCCATGGATGTGATTTAATTTTATTATACTATCTTTTTTAGTTGTTTTCTGACACATCTAATGTAGCTCAAGCAATACAAAATGAAGTTTATTAAAAACAAGTTAATAATTAATAATGAACAACCAATAATTAAGAATTCAAATTGTTCTACCAAATCTGCAATCATGGCTTATCTTTTAGCCTAATTCTCACATCTGTTCAGCTGACTATACTAATACCTCCTTTGAAAGATAGAATGATAGTGAGAATGAATATGAAGTAATTTTCATTGTGCTAAATATTTGTAGGAACTCTCCACATAATTTCTGCTAGCAATAATATTAAATAAGAATTAAAATGTATTACCCCATTCTATTATTTTTCTAAAATACAGTCTTGGGTGGTGTTAATATGATTGAGTTTTAACATTACAAGTTAAGCCTGTTGTGAGGGTTCACAAGTTTATTACAACACCTGGGCAGGCTGACAAAGTAGAAAGGATTCATTTTAGCTCACCATTCCAGATTCCAGTCCATCATTGTGGAGAAATTCACAGCAGCTATAGTTTGATGGATCTGGCATTCTCACATCCACCATCATAAACAGCAATGGATACATAAATGGTAGTGCTCAACAAGCACTATTCTCATACAGTCCAGGACACCCTGCCCAGGGATAATGCCGCCATAATGAACAGATCATCCCACTGCAATTAATGTAGTCAAGACAATCCAAACAAGCATGCCTTGGGCCTATATCTCAGGTGATTCTAGATTGTCACACTTACAATTAACACTAAGCATTGTTTGTGGGTAGAAGTTTATCATTTTATCCAAAGCACGGAGACCTTATTATCAGAGAGAGAAGAAGAGTGAAATTGTCATGATTGTCGTGCAACTGAAGTGGCTGCTGTGATTATTATTCATTATAAGTCAGTTTTGGAATTAAGAATAGTGTATTAATTCACCTCATGTTTAAGGACTGAGGACTTTATAGGTAAGAAAAACAATAGGTAAGACAAATATTTGTTTACTATCATTGGATAGTAGCTATATTTGGCTGTTTTAAAATACATCAGCATATTTTAAATTATAAACCTTATAAGTCAGTTTTCATTGCATCATATAATTTTCTATCTGAAGTAAACAGCCCTAAGGATAGAACTTGCTTACAGACAAAGTCATTGTCAGTGTGATAATTACTACATCTATCCTCATATCATGCCTATTTTTTTCTTTAGGTATCAGTGTTGTGTGACCAATGTTTGTCTTTAGGAGCTGATAATTAGAGTGCAATCTTGAGAAATAAATGCAAAAATAATGAGTCTCATTATAGAGACAAGTTTAGCTTGACAGCTTGACAGAGGGAAGGTGAGCCCAGAAAGACAAAGAGAATCACCTTCCAGGTAGACTAATGCAATAACCACAGAACAACTAAAATACAGTGGAGAAAGAATATTATACCTTGCTTCCCATAAAAATATTCAATTCTTTTACTAAAGAAAAAACTTCTTATATTACCTTCTGCTTATTCTTAGCATACATAGTTATGTTGCAATTTTAATGTGTGAGTGATAAGTGGAGTACAGGGAAAATTAGATATGATTGGAATATTAAAGGTTTTTGCCTCAGAGGGGTTCAGGATAAGTTAACTTTCTGACTGGTTGTACAAGGGAGAAGAAATAGATGAGCTGTTGCAAGCTATGCCTTATGGAAGTGGGAAGTTCTATACAAAGGTAAACTTGCTCCAGAAAGTCGAGAAAAATGCAAGGAGAATTAACCAAGTAAACTTGTGATACATCTTTCCCACAGCTAAAGAGATCCATACACTCCAGTAAGAACGGTGAAGGCCTTCAAGATTCTAAATGAAAATGACCCCACCCAAGTGGGGAACAAGTCAGAGTCATCAGACAGCCAAGTGGCAGAGAGCCAGTCTCCTGGCCATGTTTTAAAGTGACTCCAAGAGTAGCTTTTCTTTTCTTTTCTGATCATTAAATAAAGGACATCTGGATTTAATATTATTGAGAATTTAGTTAAATACAACTTTAATTAAATTGGACCTAAATATCAATGGGTTCTTGGATTATCAAAATTTATAGGGAATACTTTAGGCATGATGTTTCAAATAATATAAATAATATATAACTATACCTTGCTTTAACATCCAAACACACAGTTCATATATCTATAACTTAAAAAATATAGATGCATTTGGTGTATTATGTTTACCTAATGACCTTTTATATAAGAAGTTTAAAGATTCAAATGCTAGGTGATATTCTTTAACTGTATATTCTTCCCTCCTTAAAAGGTCATGATAGGGGCTAAAAATATGGCTCAGAGATTAAGAGTAAGTTTAGTTTCCAGCACCCATACTGAGTAGTTCACATGTTGCAATCCAGCTATAGAGGTATCTGATGCCTCTGAGGGCATCAGCATTATGTATACACACATTTAATTAAAAATTAAACAAAATGGTAAAACTATAATAAATGGTGATTTGTATGTTACTTGCAACATCTGTTTACCATAACTTTTCTCTTTCATTTCCAGTGTAAAACTCTTTCTGGGGTCTGTGACCACATCATATCCCTGTCGTCAGATCCTCTGGTTTCACAGTCTGCTCACCTTGAAGTGATTCAGCTGGCAAATATCAAACCAAGTGAAGGGCTGGTAAGGAATGCCATGTTTATCAAGCCATCACCCATCAGCACACAGCAAGTAATGTGGGCAAAGAAGCGGCCTCCAAATGTAAACATCTATACATTTCCACAGAGACTCATCCTTCTTTTCATTTCCTAGAGAAATCAAGGTAGTGGGAGAGTGTCGAAAAATAACCTTTAAAAGACAGATCCATAAAAATAGAGAGAAACAAAAATGGTTACTCCTCAATTATCCTATTTAATCGGGTCATCATTACTTGCATTTTTTTCATCAATTAAAATTCCTTAGCTTAAAAACTTTTAAGAGTTTTACAGTAAGCACAATGTTACCTGCCAAGTAGGTATTTTCTTTGTTCATTTTACTTTGATTTATTCTGGTTTTAATAGATCTTCTTTCTCCTTAGGTAGGTAGTTAAAGCCACATTTTGTGTGTGTGTGCTTTTGAGGTCTATGTATAAGAGTACATGTGCATCCAGGCAGGCATGACTCATGTTGGGCTCATGTTGGGGCCAGGTTTTAGCATGGGGTGATCTCAATTGCTTTCTCTTTTGTTAATACAAGAGTATCTTACTAAATAGCCCTGCAGCTCAACAGACTGACTAGCCAGCAAGCACCTCAGTACCTCCTGTTTCTCCTGACAGTTGATTGCAGTCAAGTTCCATCATGGCTGACATTCTATGTGTGTGCTGGGGATGAAAACCCAAATCTTTATACTTACTTATCAAGTACTTTACCCACTGAGCCATCTCCCAAGAAACTATGTTTATGAAGTGCATCCATTCCTTCTTTCATATGTATTATAAGAATTGAATAACCAGCTGGAAATCACTACCACTAGGCTAACATTGATGAACTGCATTTATAAATTTTTATATTATTTGAGCTTTTCAAATATACATTTAGAAAGGAAGTATATAACATTGATAAGCATGAGGAAGACACGACCCACTAAACAGAAAGCAGCTGGAAAGCATCTACCTGCAATGTACTTATTATACATTAGGTTCATCCTATGGTGTTCTAACCTTTGTTCCCATAAATAGTAATATTCTAGAAAATAGGAATCTTGGAAACGAATATACACTTAATGATCTCTAAGTAAATTTTAACTGTTTATGTGTCTTTTTCGTACACATGTATGCATGTCTTTACTGATATATTTGTAACTATTTCAGAGAGGAAAACCTTTATTAATCACCAGTGATGTTTAGTTTGAGGCCATCCATGTATTCTATACAAGGACTTCTCCTGTTAGTTGGCTAATTCTGGGTGTCGATAGTTCCTAGTGGTTTTGGTTTGTTTGTTGTTTTTTTGTTTTTTGTTTTGGATTTTATGAGTGGTTTCATGAGAAGATGAAAATCAAATATAGCATCATGATTGCATGACATCAGACTAAGTTGTAAGTATTATATCTAATATTGACTTGTTTCTAAGCTTATTTTTTTTAATATTTGTAAGCTTGTATGAAGAAACCTTTATGATTTAGAAATTTAATTATACCACTTCCCACCCTTATCTGAAGTTTACTTTCTGTGGTTTCAACTAACATGATCATCTGGAGTCCTAAAATATTAAATGGAAATACCAGAAATAAACAATTGTTACATTTGAAATTGCATATTATTCTGAGTAGTGTGATTAAAATCTCATGGCAACATATATGGGACATGAATAATCTTTTTGTTTAGCTTAGTTATACTATATATGATACTCACTCAGTGACTACATAATTGCTATTGAGATTATTAAATTAAAAGTCATGATATCAAAAGAGCTTCACTTAATCAAGATTATCTGATTTACAATAAATATCCCCAATTTGCATAGCGGTGCTAATAAATCAGATATGCTAAGGAAAAATCATAAAATGTTTTTATAACTGATAAATTGAAAATAATTGATACTTGGGAGAAAGAAATTACATTTATACAACCATTATATCAATATATTATCATAATTATTCTATTTTCTATTAGGTATTTTAATCTTGTGTAACTTATAAATGAAAATTCATCATAATTATGATTATGTAAGTAAAATAATACATAAACATAGACATATAGTGTTTGATCCTGTTCTTACTTGTAGATATATATCATAGGTTTTTGGAACACACCTGCATGAGGGGATGACCTTTACAAAAGTAATTTAATTTTTTAAAATAAAAACATTCTTCAGTGCATAACACTATTTTTTTCTTCATCTCCTCTTAACTTATTTTCAATGAAAGATGTTCATAGCATAATGTATACAATAAAAAATATGAGCTAATACAGCATTAGATTAGATTAGTTTTTTGGGAATCTGAATTAAATTTTCCTACTAATTTGCACCAGAAGCATGGGCAACAATAGGCATATGAAGTGAGCTGGACTTTCAGAACAATTTCTTTTCTCTATGAATATATCACCCTGACGAGATCTTTTTCTTTATAACTTAAGGTAGGTTTGTATTGACTTTTTAGAATAGACATAAACTTAAAATGGTAGGAACCACAAATCTAAATAGTTTGGAAAACAACTTTCAGGGAAAGGGAAAAAAAATCAATTAGAAGTTAAGGTGGGTGGTAGAAAGACTTTCCATTTGCCTTGTATTTTCTTTGAGGCCCTATACAGGAAACATTAATTTTCTCACTCTGCAAGTAAGAACAGAACCACAGAATTTTAAAAATTATTTTGAATTAAATAATAACCAAGCAGGACTTTATGAGGTAAATCTAAATAAAATATATCTGGCATTTTCAAAATTATCTTATACCCAAACTTGGAATTACTAAAGGTATGTGTGAGCAGCTCAAAGGGATATTTTTAAGTGTGAAGTTGCTTACAGAACCTCATATGCAAAGAACAGTGAGCAATGCATCAATTGAATTGATTCGCATGGAGACAAAAAAAATCTAAAATGTTGAATATAAATGGGAAGAATTAAGGGTGACTCTTATAATTCATATCAAATTTGCAAAAGATTAGAGGCTTTACATGAGTTATTCAAGATGCTGTTTTAAAATGCACTCACTTTTGAATAACCTTCATATGTCACATTTAAAATAAAACAGTTTGAGAATCAATCAGCACATGCTTAAATGTCTAAAAGGCAAAGGCGTGGGAAAGACTGAAAACAAATGTACTTAGTTATAATTAAGTCACGATTTGCCTTAAAAAATACTTAGAAAATTGAAAGCTAGGAAAGTGAGATCTACTAGAACATTTGAAAATTGGATGACAGAAAAGATGAGTTGAACAGAGGGGCCTATAGGCATCATTCCAGAAGCTTCTTGGCAGCAGGCTTCCTTATCTAGTGCGGTGCATGAACTATCGACAAATATGCCTTATTTTACTGTGTTGATTGTGAGACTTTGGCTATTATTGCTTAGCTGGTACTTGATTTGAGCAAGCTGAGTAGGGGAAAAGGAGCTGTTAAAAATTGACTCCTAAAGAAAAACAAAAAGAAAAAAATTAATAGAGATAGTTTTAATTAAATATGAGCCCAGTAGTCATCACATTTTCAGAAAAAAAAAAAAAACAATGACATTTGAATATGTTTCTTTACCTCGGTGATAGCTACATCACATAGACTTTCATAAAATAAATAAAATATATTTAAAACACGCCCAGGCACACTGTAATAAGTATTAGTGATGACTGCGATGGAGGGATGGATGGATGGACGGGCAGACAGGAACTTTTGGAGGATGTTGTTGATGACATTTTTCTAGTGCAAACAATGGCTTGTTGGAGATTTTCTGCTGTTTCTCCCTTTCTTTACTAATAATCTTTTAATCTAAAAATCTAAAATAATAGTATTTACCTTTTACAAATATTTTACCTATTTTTTGATTTGTTATTAGCTAAGGTAGAAGTGTTAGCACCAATCATTCTCTTTTATGTTTTCAATATTATAATATTTGCTTTCCAATAAGTAATGAGATAGATATATTAATGCAAAAGTGTATATGTCATACGCCATCACCAGTATAATGTTGAAGATTGCCATATTGTTATGGCCAAATTTTCCATACTTTTGTTTGAGTTATTTATTATATATTAAACTGTGAACTTTTATTTAAGAAACTAGAGTTCACTGGTAAACAACTATTTTAAACGTGCTTTCATTTTATTTCCCATTTTTATTTCCCATTTAGAGCCCTATGTTCAACAGTTTTTGGCACTATTAGCTTTTCATGTATGACATTTTGAAATGACTTTAAAATTAAAGGAACTACCTTGTCATTTCTTGGTCATCGTAAACCATTAACTTTTCTGCTTCATTTTTCTTTTATCTTTTCACTGAAAGCATGGGTACATTTCGGTATCTAATTATATGACAAATATAAAGGTATGAGAAAATAATATAGTAATTGATTTCATTATAAAAATGTTCAATGTATACTTTTCTGCACATATTTTGTTGGTTATTGTTAAATCTCTTGTGTATCAGACAAGGAATAAGAAAAATATAAAATACTATAATACTACAAAATAAAGGAGACAAATACAGGATGCTAAATATAACAAAACAAACTTATTACTGTTTCACCTCCAGCTAATTATAGATAGAATATCTCTATTGATAGCTACTTTAAATTGTAAAATTATAGAGGTATAATAGGTGAATAACACATATACACAAGTTGGCTATGTAATATATAGTAAGAATTTTAGAAAAATAGAACTATGTTCAGTATAATGAAATACCATGCTGAATTTTATGTCCTTAGGACAATTTAACTTGACAAGTACTGACTTGATTGAGTATAGGCTTCTTTACATAGCCTTTAGAAACCAGAACATTTATATAGTAATTTTTTTTACCAGTTTTAAGGCAGCGTTGTTAACTTACGAATAAAATTATTATTATATTATATTAAATTTGAAAATATGTCTGTTGCTTCACTTTTACTGATCCTGTCTTTTTCTTAGGGTATGTATATTAAATCCACATATGATGGCCTCCATGTAATTACGGGAACCACAGAAAATGTAAGTATTAAAATATTTTCAATTTACATATGTGTGTATTTCACATGATTGAAGTTAAATGTTGACTACAATAGCATATGATCACTGTATCTAAAAATACATACTAAGATTCTAGATAAATTAAAATTTTTCTCATTTAATTTAATTTAGAATAGTTAATTAGAGAAATTCAGATATTTTCTTTTGATCATTAAACCCCTTTTTAAAAAATATTTTTTAATCATTTTTGTAGTCCAGTCATTCTATCCCCCTCCCGTCCACCCTCTGACTGTTCCTCATCCTATATCTCCTCCACCCTCTCCAAGAGGATGTCTCTACTCCCACTCCATCAGACCTCTCCACTTCTGGGGCCCTAAGTCTCTTGAGGGTTAGGTGCATCTTCTCTGACTGAACCCAGACCCAGGAGTCCTCTGCTGTATATGTGTTGGAGGCCTCATCTCAGCTGGTGTATGCTGCCTGGTTGGTGATCCAGTATCTGAGAGATCTCAGGGATCCATGTTAATTAAGACTGCTGGTCTTCCTATAGGGTTGCCCTTATCCTCAGCTTCTTTCAACTTTTCCCTAATTCAACCAGAGGGGTCACGAGCTTCTGTCCATTGGTTGGGTGCAAATATCTGCATCTGACTCTTTGAACTGCTTGTTGTAAGCACACCATAGCCTCAGTAATAGTGTCACGCCTTGGGGCATCCCCTTGAGCTGAATCCCAATTTGGGCCTGTCACTGGACCTCCTTTCCCTCATGCTCTTCACCATTTTGTCCCTGCAGTTCCTTCAGACAGGAAAAATTCTGGATTAGAGCTTTTCATTATGGGATGGCAACCCCATCTTTCTATTTCATGTTCTATCCATCCACTGGAAGGTAGACTCAGCATGCCCCCCTCCTATAGAGCACTTCGTCCAAGGTCCCTCCCTTTGAGTCCTGAGAGTCTCTCAGCTCCTGTCTCTGGTACATCATAGAGGGTCCCCCACCTCCTACCTCCTGAGGTTGCCTGTTTCCATTCTTTCTGCTGGCCCTCAGGGCTTCAGTCCTGTTCCCCCTCCTAATACCTGATCTTGTTCCCCTTTTTACCTCCCCTTACCATCTCCCACCCAAGTCCCTCCCTCCCTGTACCCTCTGTGATTGCTTTCTTTTGCCTCCCAATTCCAATTGAGGCATCCTCACTTGGGCCTTTTGGCTTGTTAACCTTCTTGAGTTCTGTGAATTGTATCCTGGGTATTCCGTACTTTCCTTTTGGCTTGTTAACCTTCTTGAGTTCTGTGAATTGTATCCTGGGTATTCCGTACTTTTTCGGCTAATATCCACTTACTAGTGAGTACATACTATGTGGGTCTGAGCTACCTTACTCGGGATGATATTTTCTAGTTCCATCCATTTGCCCATAAAACTCATGATGTCCTTGTTCTTAATAGCTTAGTAGTTTTTCATAATGTAAATAAACCACCCAAACTTACGGGTCACAATGAAAGCAGTACTAAGAGGAAAATTTATAGCAGCGAGTGCCCTGGTAAAGAAACTGGAGAGAGCATACATTAGCAGCTTAACAGCACACCTGAGAACTCTAGAATAAAAGGAAGCAAACACACTCAAGAGAAGTAGACAGCAGGAAATAGTCACACTCCTCGCTGAAATCAACCAAATAAAAAGAAAGAGAAAGATACAAAGAATCAACAAAACTAAAAGCTGGTTCTTTGAACAAGATAGATAAACCCCTAGCCAAACTAACTAAAGGGCCCAGAGACAGTATCCAAATTAACAAAATCAGAAATGAAAAGGGAGACATAAAGGAAACTGAGGAAATTCAAACTATCATCAGATCCTACTACAAAAGCCTATACTCACCAAAACTGGAAAATCTAGATGAAATTGATGGTTTTCTAGACAGATACCACATCCCAAAGATGGGATGTTTATCAAGAGCAGATAAACTATCTAAACAGGCTCATGTCCCCTAAGGAAATAGAAGTCATTAAAAACCTCCCAACAACAACAACAAAAAATGCCCAGGTGCAGATGGGTTTAGTGCAGAATTCTACCAGACCTTCACAGAAGATCTCATACCAATGTTCCTCAAACTATTCCATAAAATAGAAAGAAAAAAGGACCACCACCTAATTCATTCTATGAAACCACAATTACTCTGATACCTAAACCTCACAAAGAGAACTTCAGACCAATTTTGCTTATGAGTGTCAATGCAAAATTACTCAATAAAATGCTCAAAAACCGAGTCCAAGAACAAATCAAAACCATCATTCAACATGATCAAGTAGGCTTCATCCCAGGGATGCAAGGTTGGTCCAATATACAAAAATCCATTAACAAAATATTATCTTATCTTGAATTTTAGCCTATGGCAATTATTTTGTGGGCTAAAATATTGTTCCTGTAAGGTAGTGTTGTTTCAAGTCTTCTATGCTTTCAAAATAATTAGAAATAGGAAATGAGTTTATAAAAAAATTAACTGTCCTTACGATATGCTGTGTTTGTGGTAAAGTGTTTGGAGCACAAAGATAAGCACCTGAATGTGGATCCCCAGCCTCCATAGAAAAGCCAGCTACCACAGAGGACATCAGTAACACCAGTGCTGGGAGAGCAGGCAGGGATATCTCTGAGGCTTGCTGGCCAGTCAGGATTGCTAATCCATGAGATCCAGTTCACTTAGAGAAACTGTCTCCAAAAGCAAGGTGGTGGGGTCACCAAGAGCGCTCAGCAGGTAGAGATGTTTGCTACCAGGCCAGAGAGGTTAAGTTCATTCCCTGGGACTAGTGCAGTAAGTAAATAGGAAGAACTAACTTCTTAAGGTTGTCCACTGAACTCCTCAGGCATGTCATGATGTGTGTATGCTTCTGCCCCCATACACACGCATACAAAGTAAATGTAAAAATAAAAATTTAAGAGGCATGTAAGATGGATCAGTGGGTAAAGGTACTTCCACAAAGCCTGATCTGATTTCTATCCCTGGAAGCCACATTGTAAAATAGGTGACTCACAAAGCTTGTTCTCATTTCCACACATGCCACCATGACCCAAGCTTGCCCACAGACAAATGAATGAATAAAAAATTTTCCCTGATGTTTTTAATTAATTATTTTATTTATTTCCATTCCAGAGGTTGGTTCCCCTCCTGATCTACCCTGTAACAGTTCACTCTACTTCCCATCCCCTTTGCCTCTGAGAGAGTCCTCGCCTTTCCCCGCAAGCCAGGCATCCTTCTTTCCTGGGATCTCAAGTCTCTACAGGATTACGCATGTCCTCTCCCAATGAGGCCAGACAAGGCAGGCCTCTGCTACATATGTAGCTGGACAGGTGCATGTATACTCTTTAGGTGATGGCTTAGTCCCTGGGAGCTCTGAGGTGTCCCAGTTAGTGGACACTGTTGTCCTTATGGGGTTACAATCCCCTTCAGTTCCTTCAATCCTTCCCCTAGCACTTCCATAAGGGTCCCTGATCTCAGTCTAAAAAACAGAATAAATAAGGTGGCGAAACAATTTGAGGAAGATTCCTGAGGTCAACCTGTGGCCTAGACACATGTGTGAACACACACACACACACACACACACACACACACACACACACCATATAAACATAAAACAAAATACCACAAAAAAAGAAATCACTTTTAGAGTATATCCCATTTCTGGTTATCAAAGGCAGCATTTTATTTTCTGGATTCTCCCACCATACTAATTTTTGTTGTTTTTTTAATAAATGCTACTGAGTAGTAACAGAGACTGAGCAAATGATTTTAATAGATTAATATTTTATAGAAATCCATCTAAAGAGTCAATATACAAGAGTTTATTGTCATACAGAGATGCCTAAAATGCACACAATTGTTAATCAGTATCAACTAGAAAAAGAAGTCTATAAAATCTATTATAACATGTGGAGGATTAAAAAGTTTCTATTACAAATCTCACTTTAGTTTCCTTTATACATTTTAAATTTTATAAATATTAAGTTCCAAATTGGATTTATTTTTTGTTTTGTGTTAAGAAAGTAAAGTTATGGAATTGTCATGGTCTATAGTGTTGACATTTTGTTTCATTTACTGTAGGTTGTCAAACAATTGTATTACATAGAACAGCACGCTCTTGGGATTAGATAATTAGAATGTTATGTAATGCAGACTTCACCTAATTGCTCTTTGTTTTAATTTTCTTTTCAGTATTTATTTGGCTTTATTAAGAGTGAAATAAGTTATCAACTTAATTATCAGGCTTCAAAGTTTAACACTAATTATGTGCATATACTTGAAACTATTGATCCATTTATCTTAATACGGATTTTTTATATTAAATGGAAAACGCCTCAGTGAAGCTGTGAAAGTATTGTAAAATATACATATACATATACATTTTTACATTTTTATTGAAGTATTTTCTTCATACAATACTTCTCAACCTTCAAACTCCTCACCTTTTCTTTCTCATAGTTCTTTCTGTTTGTTGGTTTTGTTTTTGCTGTTTTTAATTTGTTTATGAAAGATACTTTCAAACCTGTAACCTAGTAGTACTTGGCAGGGTGTTGTACTTGGCAGGGTGTTCTTGATTAGGTTTGTCAAGTTTAGGGGCAAGTATTATTGCCCTTCAATGCCTTCAGAAAGTTGTATTTGTTTTCTAGTAGAAATATCTATGATTTTGCATTTAATTTGTCACTACCTATACACAGAATGCAAGCCATGTGTTACCTATCAGTAAGCATATCATAATAATTACTTGAAGGTTCTGATTAATTTTTTAAAATCTAATTAAAGAGATGGATTTTGTAATATTTCCAGAGAAAAGAAAAAGCTGCTAATCTTTATATCATTTCGTTTATGTTAAATTCAGTCACCTGCAGATCGGTGCAAGAAAATCCACGCTGGGGATGAAGTGATTCAAGTCAATCATCAGACTGTGGTATGTATAATTACCTTAAGAGTCAGTGGGAGGCAAGAGTTAAAGATTTGCTAAACCCTTAAAATGATGCCAGTGAAATTAAACACCAGTGTTTTATGTGAGATAATTGAATAACTTAAAAAATGAATAATTACTTTTCTGAATTGGTTGAGGGAATGTAACGCATGACTATTTAAATCTTTAAATCTTGGGAATATTGGTAGTTACAATTTTCACTATATATGTATTATATATATATATTTCTGATAAACGTACATTCATTATCTGTTGGAACACTGACTTATTCATTAATTGTGGAGGATTTGGGCATAATTTATGCACATTTTTGTAAAAATTATATATTTCAGTAGCTGAATTGGTTCTTGGTTTGCCAAGAGGAACTATAGTTTTACATCTAAAATATTACGTTAACTAAATTCAGAAAGCTTTCTTGTCCTATATAGTTCATAAATCTGTTCACAGAACAATGAATGGTAGCCTGTGATAGATGTGAAGACAAATTTTCAACGATGTAGGAAATGAATGGCATTCATTTCTGGTTATTTCATATGCCTCAGATAGTTCACTTTATTTCTTCTCTTTGGCAAACATAAAGTCTGATGTTGAAGTTTGAAATTAAAATAATCTGAGATTATCAATATAATAATCTTCATCTTTAGAAGTGTAGGATTTTTAAAAAAACAAACATGTTGCTCCATTTACTAACTTTGGAATTATTGATCATTTCCTGTTCGTGCCATTGAACTGACTTCACTTTTGCATGCCCCTAGTGACCATTTGGGAAGACTTTTTTTCTTCAGGAAAGTTTAGAATGGTTCCTAATGTTCATGAAAGTTAGAATGTTTCTTCAGTGAGTTCATTGTCTACCTGGTATAAAAGTGGATAACAAATTTAAAATGCGATATATTGTTGTATGGCTGGTACTTAACAATAAAGTACTAATACTATTCAGTGGGGTTTTTTTCTATGCCATGATAGGCCTGGTAACTATATTTTTGCACTATAAAAAATATTCAAAGTGGTTGTCCTTTTGGACATTGCTGGACCCATCGAATAAGAATTTGGGCAAGGGGAGAAAGCACCTATTCCAGTACACTGGCAGCTTTTCCCTCTGTTCTGTTCATATTGTTTCCTACTTGACCAGAGACTTTTACAAGTAGACTTTCTCTTGTACTGTTTCTGTGTGAAATTCTACCTGATAGAGTTAGGGACAGAAGTCAGTTTCTAGTAAAAACAGAACATTGTTTAAAGAGTATTCCTTATGGAATAAATCTAACATTCATTAAATGAATATTAAGGTCTAAATATTTACAGATGAACTAATAAAATCTGTATGAAATGATGACATTTAAATGCTATGAGAATATGCATACACATTTTCATCACAGGAATCATTACGAATTTTTGAAAGCTGCACAGAATGAGTTTTGGGGGAAATAGTTCTAGTTTGTGCTCTAAAATTTTCTTACAGCCTGAAGTGACTAATATTATCAGAGTAGTTTTCCTTTCTAGAAATATTAACTATAACTGAAACTTGACATGTAACTGTAAATACAAATATCATGTCACATATTTTATATTTTGTTTATTCTTTATAATAAATCCTACAGAAAAGCTGCTGTGTGTGGAAATTGAGACTTAGAAAAAGTATTAATTCATCAACATCTCATAACTTTGTGACTTTAAGACCCAGACTCTTATTTCAATCTTATTGTACCTTTCTACAGTTTCAACTTAAAAACTGTCAAAGGAGTAAGAATCTTAATAAGTTAATAATCATGTGAGTAAATCTCAAGGTTCAATGAGACATTCAAAGGAGCCTTGTATTAGGAAAGAGGAGAGATAGTGAGAATTTAAATAACTGGAGTAGTGAATCAATTTTACTGAAATTTGAATTAAGTTTGAAGCTCATCTTTGCTGCCATTTCTCACTAAGCTCATTTCTTTCAGGTAGACTGAATAAGTAAAATGCCTCTCAAAATATTCGTACACATTAGAAACTTGATAACAATTGAACTTTCCTCTCTTCTATCCTTATACGTAATCCTGTAGGTGGACCTCTAGGAGTTCTTTTTCATGGTAGACTGCTATTATAGCTAAAAAATGGGTCTTGGATTAAAACAGAAAAAGGAAGCTATATTGAGATTGCAAAAGTAACCTTGTTTAATAATGTAATTAGTTACCAGATTTTCTTGTGTTGAAATAAAAGGCATATTTGTGCATGATTTTTTAATTTAATGTAAACTACCCTTTCCTCTGTTTTATTGTTGCCTATATTACTGTCTGTATAGTGAGAGTAGAATAATAAATTATCTGAGTTTTCATACTGCTAAAGCATGGATAGGTGGATGAATTCTTTGAAGTGTGATTTATTTGTGGTCTCCAATTGCCCTTCTAGCCTCTATAGTCATTAAAATGGAGAGTGGTACTTGGCTATGATGGTGCAGTAAATAGTGTAATAGACTTAAACTTCATAATAAATGACTAAATTCATTAATTAATTTGCTAGAATGATATTATGGGAATTAGTCTATACCATTCCAGATTCAACAATTAGGAAAAGATGATGCTACATCTTAGTGTTTATACTATATCAGTAGTTTTCTGCAGTTTTACAACCTTACCACTGCAGGTTATATTGTACAATATAAAAATCTTCATATTTTATATGAATTTCATTGAAAAACAATTTTAAATATTTCTATGATGGTCAATGAAAGATAAATGAATAACAGGGACAGTTGAATGCCATTAGTATAAATGGCTGGTATGGTTCATCTACTTAATAGCAACTGACTTTCTTACCTCCCTTACCTATTTAGCATGTCCAACTAGATGTGTGGGATTCTCCTATGTTCTTTTATTAAATTATATATTTTGTTACTTGAGATGAACCTAGAAGTTACATGTCCATTTTCATGTTGCTATATTCTTCATTATAAGCCTTTAAGCTTTTCACATCAGCATACTTCTGTGGCTGAGCACCTGACTGCCAGATAGGAAGAAGAACAAAATCATGAATGTCCACGCAAAGCAGAATGATTCCTATTACATGTCCTCCCTGCCACTGAAGATCAACTTCTGAAAGGCTGCTGAAAGACACCCCCAGATTCATTCTGTCTCTTTGTCTCTGTTTCTGTGTGTGCATCCCTCTTTCTCTCTCCATCTCTCTGTAATACTCACTCTCTCCCTCACCCTTCCTCCTTCTGTTTTTCTGTCTCCCTTTCCCACTTGTCTCTGTCTCTCTCTCTCTTCATCCATCTTCCTCTCCCTCTCCTTACCACCTTGGCTTCATTTGAACCAGGAACTCTTCCCTCATGATGGAGTCTAAACATGTTTTGTGCTGATGATATTTTACTTATTCCAAAGCATCTGTGCATAGTCCTAACAAATCTACTAAATTACAAGTTAATACCTCTGTTATTATGAGTGGTCTAAGAATCTTGTTCATACTGAAAGCATACACTTTCTTTTTAGGTTTATCATTTCAAAGAAGGGGGTATGTATGGTGCCTGAATCTGGCATTTGGGAAAGTTCTTTCTATGTTGTGTTAATACTAAAACATATCTATTGTGATTGTGAAGGGTTTTCTTGGCACTTCATGAATATTTTGGCAAATGTGGTTCAATATATTTTGTTATAGAAGCTCCATAAATGGAATCACCAGGTTGAGAAGTCAAGAAGATCGACAGCACAAGTAGTGCTGTTGATGAGCAATTATTGAAAGATGGAAGGAAAACATTATAAGATAGTGTCATTTTTACCCTCAAGATGGGAAACATTACTGAGTAAGGCTGTTAAATCATAAGGCCGGGGATGAAAGCAAAGGGAACAGACTGAATGACTTTTGAATTACCAGGGAACTTTGATTCTGATTGTGGTTGTGCCTCTCTGATTCTCAGTTTACCTTCTCATCTCTGACTGTGAGGTCAACTTTTTGTTTTTCAGCCCCAGAATAAGAGAACATGTTGAAATTGGGAGAAATCATTGCAATGAGAATACATTAATGCTCAAATTCCTTCAGTTCCCCTTTAGTTCTAACCACTTCCTGGATGCCACTTAGTGGCATGTATATATCCTGATACCATGTAACATTAGATGTGCTATCCCCTCACTTTTCTAAGAAATTTTTGTCTTTATAGTTTTCGTTTCCTCCCTAGTCCATTTCGTTTTCTTTCCTTCATTATATACTTCTCGCTTAACTATTCCTTCATGCTTACCATGTTCAATTTTCTTTACCCTCACCTCTTCTGATTTCCTTTCTCAAAGAAGTTATTTATTTTATAATACCTTATACCCAAAATATTGGAAACTGAGTTCTCAAATGGCAGTATTTGCCATAGAATATGCATATATTCACAGATGTCACTAGACTGTAGGGATTAATATATTGGCAAGTTATTTGACATATTTATGAATTAATGATTTTTATAATGACCTATGAGAACAATATTAGGATTCTCCAGAAAAGTTATTCTAAAACAAATTGAGTGAAATGCTATAATTTGGAAGGCAAAAATATATAAGACAAAATTAATGAATCACACATTTCAGTTATTCAAAGTAATATTTGTTATTCATAATAATATTTTTTCATCTTATAGTAGGCTGTGAGATATTAGATTTATTTTAAATTGAACATCTTCATTAAATTGTGTGCAAACTGATTTTAAAGTGCCACGAATTTGACATAAATTGTATCATTTATTTTGAATAATCAAATCATTACTTCATCGTCCACCATAATATTTCATTGTCTTTCTGTTATAAAATTAGAATTCATTCTACTAAATTCTTATATAAAAGAAATTATTTGTTATGCCTTAATAAAGATAACTTCCTATTAACCAATTTTTTTCTTTGCAAACGTCTAATTTGTTACTTATTTGTACACTTAAGCCTAGCTTCACTGTGAAGAGTATAATTGTTTACTTAGTGGCTGTAACTTCTTTTTATTAGAATACCTTTAAGTGCCAATGGATAGTTAAAAATAGTCTAGTTATTACGTGAAATTTTAAACTACTTACAAGTTTTTGTTTTGTATGCTTGAACTATTATCTATTGCCAGATGCTTATTTACATGCTCTAGTTCTTTTTTTTTTTTTTTTTTTTTTGGTTCTTTTTTTCGGAGCTGGGGACCGAACCCAGGGCCTTGCGCTTCCTAGGCAAGCGCTCTACCACTGAGCTAAATCCCCAGCCCCATGCTCTAGTTCTTAAATGTGCTTCCATTTGGAGATTACCATGAGTACTTCCAGCACCTCCCTTCCTCGTCAGTCATAGTGACCTCATACTCTCCTTCCTATGAAAAATAGGATTTGGCAATTACTGGACAGCATTTCCCTTTCTATTAAAATTACTACATGAAAGAAAAACACTATAAAATACCAGGTCATAGAAAATTTAAGAGACAGTAACTTTTACTAATAAATATAAGAATGATATTTAATTAACTAACCATGTGCATATATGTACTTCCTTTATTGTATACTATAATATACACATATTGTAGTATTTAGAAATATACTTTAGGGCTGGAGAGATGGCTCAGCGGTTAAGAGCACTGACTGCTCTTCCAGAGGTCCTGAGTTCAAATCCCAGCAACCACATGGTGGCTCACAACCATTTGTGATGGGATCTGATGACCTCTTCTGGTGTGTCTGAAGACAGCTACAGTGTACTGATATAAAAAAAATCTTTTAAAAAAATAAATATATTTTAAAGTCATATATTTGTTGAAGTATTTACTTATAAATTACATTTTAAAAATTATTCAAACCAATTACACATTTTTATGTATGGTACTTTCTAATACTGAGGTTTGAATTCCTTTTTTATTGATTTTTGATATTTGAGCTACTAAACTAAATTTAAGCCTTATTTTTTAGAAGTATAAGTATTTTTTTTAAATCCATAAATGAAAATTTGAGAATTTAAGGTAGTAAGTGAAGCATTGTTTAATTCCCTAACTTTGGTAATTGGGAGTATTATCTTTATTTTTAGATAAATACATTTCTATTTTATTTGCAAGAACAAAACTGAACTATAGGAAGAAGTGGCTGAAACAAAATGACTTCAAAGATATGTAGGCATAATATTGTTCTGAATTTTTTAACTCATAAAAATATTGTTATAGAATTTATTTAAAGGTCTGTATTATTGTGTTTCTTTATAATATGCAAGTGCTTTTTAGGACTAATCTTCTGTATTATGTAATCAGAGGTTCATCCCACAGTTACACTGTGTGCTATAATGTGATTGCTTCCTTTCTCTTCTTCTCCTAGCAAACTTTTCAAACTCAGTTAATGTTATAATTTAAAGAAATCAAAGGGCATTATGAATGGTAGTGAAATAAAATATATTTTGCTTTGATTTAGTTTTCATTGCATGTATGCATGAATACTATGAAGCCTCCAAGATAAACTTTGGCCTTCAGAGACTACATTACCAAATGCCATGTTGAAATGGGAAGGGAATGATAGCTATGTGTACAAGATACTGAACTGAGCCACAACTTTGGGATCGCCTTACCAATGTAGAGATGCTAGTGACACAAAGGGTACACCTAATATAAGTCATAGTTTATAGAAATAGAAATGCATGGTATATTCATTAAAGGGAAAAAAACAATTGCTATTTTCTTTACCCAGACTGCAATTGGCATAGTCAAGATACAAGCCTTCAAACTTCTAGATGACTGACGAACTGATTCTGAGGGGTGGGGATGGGGAAAGTCAAAACTTCTTAGAGTGCTTACATTGGCTTTCTTTATTTTCTTCCTCTATCTTGGCAATAAGAAATTGTTATCTTTTGGAAATTTCCCTGTTAAGTACTGAATGTTAGATCTAGACACGTTATATATACGTATATCTTATATACAAGACTTTAAAATTCATGTGAAAATATTAAATATATATATGCATTTAAATTAAGAGTAACTTAATGTGGTCTAAGTTTTACATTGAAATTAAGCCATATGGAAACAAAGGCCCTTTTAAAAAATAACTATATATACCTTGAAATATTCATGTTGTACTGGAAAATTGCCTTTTAGCATTATGGAGGCGTAAAGTGAAGAGTTATTCAATAAACATAAAATTGTGGATATGTTTCCCCAAAAAATGAAATATTTAATTCTCATATTCATCTTTTCAAATATTTCTTTATTTTATCTTATCCCAAGACTATCTTTTGTAATTATCTGTGTAAACTATTAATACTGAAGTTTTACTTAGAATGGATAAAGCTTAGAATGTCTCAGACTGCTCTCACCTTTTAAAGTTACTTCCTGGTAATCCTAAAAGTCATTTATTTAAATATATTTTGTTAACTCGGTGTATTTACAGTATCTCCAAATGCTTCAAAATTGTGGGATTTTTATTCACATTTTGTGAAAAAGTGAGTGACGGTGAATTGTGTGCATTTGTGCTTTAGACTTACTAGTTCTAGGTTCTTTAAAAGATAGGATAGTTCAGCACTTCTGAAATGTTTGTTCTATGTATGACGTTTTCTCTGGGAGCTTGTTTTGCTAAAGTAAAAGGAAGTCACAGACATAAAGTATTCATTCATTAGAAAATTCGGTAATTTTTAGTAATACTTAGAAACAATATTATAATAAACACATCAGTACAAAAATTGTTGGCAAAAGTTGAGAATCGTTCGTCATCATGTGATTGTTTGTACAGTGAGTCTGGTCTCCTCAGTGTTTTTAAAAAGATAGAAAGACATCTGAGTGTAGAATGACTCCTAACACCACATATTTATAAAGTTCATTTGAAATTTTCTTTGAGAAAATGTATCATTTATACATTATGATTGGGGAAGTAAGAACGTGAGTGTACACAAGCATATAGAAATGTTGATAGTGATATAATGCTTTTTCTTTTTGAAGGCTAATATTTTTAAGTGTTTTAAGAAATAGTACTACTTTCCTATCTGTGGATATACAGATGATCTCTGTAACTCCACAGACAGCCATAAAAAAGAAAACTCTCTAGATTGATATGATAGTCTCAAATTCATTTTTTTTATTATTCCTTAATCTTTTCTTTTACATTCCAGTCTTTATCCCCTTCATGGTCTGCCCTCTGAGTTGTTCTCCATCCCATACCCAGGCCCTAATCTGCAAGAGGATGTCTCCACCCACCAACCCTCTCACTCCCTGGACCCTCAAGTCTCTTGAGGGTTAGATGCATCTTCTCTCACTGAGTCAAGACCCAGAAGTCCTTTGCTGTTTATGGGTTTGGGGCCTCATATCAGTTTGTGTACGCTGCCTGGTTAGTGACTCAGAGTCTGAGCAATCTTGGGGGTTTAGACTAGTTGAGACTGCTAGTGGTTTTCTTATAGGGTCGCCCTACTCCTCAGCTTCTTCCAGCTTTCCCCTAATTCAACCTCAGAGGTCAGCAGCTACTGTCCATTAGTTGGGTGCAAATATCTGCATCTGACTCTTTCAGCGGCTCGTTGGGCCATTTGGAGGGCAGTCATGATAGGCTCCTGTTTGTAAGTATACCATAGCATCAGTATTATTGTCAGGACTTGGAGCTTCCCCCTTGAGCTGGATCCCAATTCAGACCTGTCGCTGGACCTCCTTTCTCTCATGCTCTTCTCCATTTTGTTCCTCCAGTTCTTTCAGACCAGAACAATTATGGGTCAGAGTTTTTGACTATGGGATGGCAACTTGATGTCCTGTCTTTCTACTGGAGATGGACTCTTCAAGTTCCCTCTCCTGACTGTAGGGCATTTCATCTAAGGTCACTCCCTTTGAGTCCTGATTGTCTCTCACCTATATTTGTGCGTTATACTACTTGGTCCAAAGAATAATGTCTATCATTTCATAATTAGGTTAAATAATTCACCATGCATTTGGAAAACTGATAGGCCAGAGAATATTCTAAAGTCAACTTCTTCCCTCTCTGCCCATAGGAATCAAAACCTCTAGTCTCTACAAAACCAAAATCCTTTGTGTTCTCAATCCATGCAACCATTCCTTCAAAACCTCCCCACTTCTGCTTCTTATTACCCAGGAAAACCTGCTGACTGCTTCAACCTGACAAATAATAGCCTTAGAAGCCCCCCCTCTACAAGAAACCAGAACATCTGGCTTCTGACACTCAGGATCTCAGTGACCTTGGGATGTTTTAATCTCATTTGTGTGGTATACGAAATATGCCTTGATGTATATGTTAAAGGTTGGTTACAAATCAGTGAGATAAGATTAGCCACTCTTCATAACTTGTCCAACAAGAAAGATGGCATTAATTCAACATCTGTGAAAGTTATCTATAGTTAATAATGAGACACACTGTGTAAAACAAATATGATAATTTTAAAAGGTTATTCTAGTTGTAAAATATTATAGGACACGTAAAAATTTAGTCCACTATCCTATTATTTGTCATAATCACATTACAATGGATATAATTCTAGAATATTTAATATAAGATAATGTTTCAAGTGTTTATATTCATAAGGAAAATTCTGATTCTTTGAGGATAAATATTCTGTATAATCAGTTAGTATCATGTATATTACTTTTTTTAGATAGAAAGTCACTTAACCTTTTAATTTATATAGTAAATTTTAAGTATGTTATATTTTAAAATTTTAATGCTACATCTTGATTTTATAGTAATACTAAGCCCTTTTTGGAGTTTCAGAGCATTTTGTCATCATTGAAACATTTAGTTCTCTATCACCATATCATCTCATCAATCAACTTAATATGGTGACTGTCTATTTTTTGTCAAGCATATTATTTATTGAAGGGTATATCTAAATATGATACTCTTGTTTTTACTCAGAATCCAGTCTTGTGGTGGTAAACAGAGAAAGATAGTAAGGCAAAAATTTCACTAGTGAGATACGTTATTGCAGAAATGAGGTCTCTAGTTGTAAGAAGAGCAATATTATGATGGGAATTGCAAGAACATGAACATTTATTAATACATAAGATTTTAGAAGTGACATAAAAAGTACAATCAGAGAGACAAATGCTTTTTACAAAAAGCAGCTAAAAGCAAATCACGATGTTCAAGGCAAACATATTTACTAATTGTTAACTTCCAGAAAACTAATACTAATCTGCTTCTTTCTACTGCCTCCCTGTTTCCCTTTTTCTGGTATCCACACTCATTAACCTCTTGAAAGTTGCTCAAACTTAAGCTAATTGGTTGCACAGATTTCTTCACCATGGAATTTCTGTGACTGTTCACTCCAAATAATAAAATTTCAGGTTAGACTAATTAGAAACCTTCCACACTAGCCTCTAAGGATAGGATGTGTTGTGATGCCCTTTTTCAAAGCTTTGTACTTGTAGGGAAGAAGTTTCTTCACGTCATTCTAAATATTTGTTCACGTGTTCATTTCTTCCTCTTGTCATTACGCGCTTTAACACTCCACAGATTTGCTACACCATTATAATCATCCTCTAAAGGTCCTGAGGATAATACTGATTTCAGTTATTATGACTGGTCTGAAAATCATATACAACATTCTAGGCATTGGCAAGTCACCACCTTCACGGAGCTCATCACTTATTATAGCAGGTTTACAAAGACATGTAAAAGGCTAGAAAAAGAATGTTAGGTTATAACTCTGCTTTCAGTCTAGCAAGTAGGTTCCCTGCCTAGAACTAAAACAATCCAAAGAAAAGTTAATTGCTAAGATATTTTTATGATGCAAAAATGGATTAAAAGGGGAGACATCTTTAGGTGACTTCAAACTTGAAAGAACTATATGGGAATTGTTGGTAGTGGTGATGAATTTTTTAAAAAGCAGAAAATAAAGTTGTGTTTTAGAATACTGATTTTATTTGAGATGCCAGAAGATATTTGAATGAAGGTCCTCTGCTATACAATTGAACAGACACAAATGTAAATTCTGTCTTTGCCATTTACTATCTTTGTAATCTTGTCCCCAGCCCATCAATTTTTATTTTCCTTTCTTGACATGTAAAATTATCTCAATGCCTTGCTTCATTGAGAAGGAAAATAAAAATGAAAATACTTTAATATGAATGTTTAAAATCTCCTTCAGTAAAATATTAGGTGTTTTTATTATATAGTAGGCATTAGCACCAGTGTTAGAATATGTGACTGAAGCCCTCAGTAGGAACAAGAAATGGTTAGAAAGACTTTAGAGTCCGATTCAAGAAGTTGCAAATGGAACCTATTGACAAAGAAGAGATTATTGTAACAAGAAAGCATGAAACATTAGCTGAAAAAGACACTGAGAAGAAAGAAGAGCAGGAAGCAGAGATACATCTACACGACTTAATTTGTTATTATCATCCTCCATACTTTAAACATGGAAGTTCTGTAATTGAATTGTGAAAAATTAATCAAGTTGCTCTTGGTGTTGAGCTCTCTGTCTCAAAAGTAAAGCAATATCTTTTTATGTAGTTTGATTTTTAGTGTATTTTTCCATGCTTATTCATAAGTATCTCTAAACTTTATATTTTGACTCCTTCCAATATTGGTCACTCTTTGGGCTCCCTCTGTCTCTCACTACATGAAAACTTAGAAGCCAGAGAAAAGGATGTCATCATTTCCCCCCCTCACTTCTTCAAGCACTCTCTGTCTCTTACTGCATGAAAATGTAGAAATCGGTGAAAAGAATACCATCATTTTTTAATGTTACTCTTAAGTATTTACATTGTTTAAGTCTGCCATACTTGATATTTTAAAGCTAGCCAGATGTTATTCCCTTTCAATTATACATTTTGTGGTAGTCTAGCAAAATGTTTACTATGTCATTTTAAAATCTTTTTTTTATTGAAAATTTTTCACCCAAAATATATGTATTCTAATGATGGTTTCCCCCTACCTCAACTCTTCCCAGCTCTTTCTAACTCTACACTCACCAACTCTGTTTTTTTTTTTATTGGATATTATTGTGTTATAAATGATCTTATTGATAAAGTGGTTTTTTTTCTTTTGCTTTACTGTTTGGCTTGGTGTGAGGGCCTTAACCGGTAACAAATATATCCTCAAATGTGCTTTAAAAAAAGCTACCAGAACCATAAATGAGAAAATGGAAAATTAATCTTGAAAAAATGATTACCTTCAATTTGTGTATTTTATCGATTTTGACATTTTCTATTTACAACCTTCTTAGAGTGGTATGCTCTCATTCATATGCTGCATTTTATCACACTTTCTTGCCATGTTAGCCTATTATCTGTCACCTATAAGTATCAATAAGGTAAAGGGTAATAAATCTATTTCAGTAATTCTTTGTACCTCATTGTATGACTGTAAGAATGTGGTGATACCACAGAACCATATATCAATCACTTTGCCTGAAATTGTACAAATACATCACATTTGCTGATACAATGAAGACACATGTTAAATATGACAACATAAAATGATAGGCACTAAAAATAGGGAATCATTTGAAATTATCTCAATTAAGACGCTCAAAAGATCAAGGAAAGAGTCATTCAAATTATAAAGTCATCGCATCCAGTTACAATTAATCTGCATTCAAGTATAAAAGGAGAACTGATATGGCTAAAACTTGTGTTTCTTGCTAAGAGAAAAAAGTTAGGCATGGATGTAATTACCCTTCAGACTTCATTCCCATTTCAGCATTTCCAGAATTATTATGTGAAATGGACCTAATGCTTTACTGGTGTGTCTACTCAAAATCAGTCCTGGAATAAAAAAATCAATCTCGTTCTTATTGAACACACCTGTTTAATAAATTTGTAATTGCTTTCACTAGTCATCTAAAAATGCAGTGTACTTATTACTTTTCTTCTTAATGCAGCAATAATTCATGATATTGCATCTCATTCTCCCTTCCATATCTATATCCATGTTTAACAAAAATAAGTTATTTTTGCCACTGTGAGACTTACTCTGTTCCACACATAATTAATATTTCTTTATTGTGAACATTTACATAATTTACAATATTGTTTTAATTCTAATGTGTTACAATTTGTCCTGTCATTTAATTATAGTATTGAAAATAGAATTTGAGAGACAAATACATTTACTAAATGTGGTTCTTGATAAATGTTTGTTTGCTTTTGTTGAAAGCATTGGTAGCATGTTAAATGATAGGAAGCAAGTTGGTCAAAACATCATAAAATTGTATATCCAAATACTTGCCTATTAAATAACATTTAGGGGTAAAATTAAAGCATATCCAAGTTAATTTTATTGATAGAAAAAATTCCACTTTCTTGTGGACAAGTATTTCTATTTTTGGTTATTTGCCCAAAAAATATACAGAAAAAGACAAATTATGTTGAATCAAACAGTTCACAAGAAAACATGCTACTTTAAAAGTCTTTTCCTTAAGCCCAGCTTGGTCACATGCTTGTAATTCAACTACATAAGAGGCAAAGGCAAGAAAATTATCAAGTTCGTAAGTTTAGCAACATGTATATCAAAAATAAATAGGTAAATAAATATAGTATTTATAGTTATATCATAAATGTGCAGTTAATTGTTGAAAACTCAGTTCTTCATTGATTATTTTAATTACCAATTTAATAATTTAGGTATGGTTATCATTGATAGGTTGTTTATAAATTTTGTATGAAAAACATGCCTTTCTTCAAATTTGTAATTCAACAATAGGTTTCATTTAGGGCAAGAATATAAATATCCAGATTCACACTCACTCTGTTACCTCTTAGCTTGTACAAATGGCTATCAGGATATTATTTAGCTACCAGAGGACTCAGAATAGATATAAGATATTTAATAGCTATATAATAGCTCTCTCTTAGGTAAAATAGGTGTTTGGCCAGTTCTATAATTTCAGTTGATTTGCATTAATGTTCTTTTTCAAAAGAAGTATTCTCTTATTTATGTTAGCCAAATATTATTATAATCATTTTGATTCATAGCCAAGCTATTCATGATTTTGTGCATCATAACACCTTGCCCCCCCCCTTTTTATCTTGGATTTTTGTCTTTGCTGAATTAATCTGCAGTTGATTGTATCAGTAGGAGAATGTTCAAGAAATGTACCAAAAATCTGTCATTAAACTATAATGGGTACATTCCAGATTACTTCTTCATAGTCTGATAAGATC